>NC_044996.1:53414972-53741929 GCF_008728515.1 Papio anubis | reverse complement strand
CAGTATTTTTTTTTTTTTTTTTTTTTTTTTTGAGACGGAGTCTCACTGTGTCTCCCAGGCTGGAGTGCAGTGGCGCGATCTCGGCTCACTGCAAGCTCCGCCCCCCGGGTTCACGCCATTCTCCCGCCTCAGCCTCCCAAGTAGCTGGGACTACAGGCGCCCGCTACCGCGCCTGGCTAGTTTTTTGTATTTTTAGTAGAGACGGGGTTTCACCATGTTAGCCAGGATAGTCTCGATCTCCTGACCTTGTGATCCACCCGCCTCGGCCTCCCAAAGTGCTGGGATTACAGGCTTGAGCCACCGCGCCCGGCCTGTTTTACAGTATTTTACACACAATAGAACTTCTTTCAGAATTGTAGTAAATCCTCTCAAACCTTGCCACTGCTTTACCAACTATGTTTATTTCGTAGTCTAAATCTTTTGTTGTTGTTTCAACAAACTTCAAAGTATCTTCACCAGGAGTAGATTCCATCTCAAGAAACCACCTTCTTTGCTTACCCATAAGAAGTGACTCATTCGAGTTTTATCATGAGATTGCAGCAATTCGGTCACATCTTTGGTCCGCTTCCAACTCTAGTTCTCTTGTTGTTTCTACTACATCTGCAGTTACTTTCTCCACTAAAGCCTTGAGCCTTTCAAAGTCATCTGTTATGGTTGAAATCACCTTTTCCCAAACTCCAGTCAATGTTAATATTTTGACGTCCTCCCATGAATAACAAATATTCTTAATGGCATTTAGAATGGTGAAGCCTATCCAGATGTATTTCATTATCCATGGCAGCCATAGCTTTATGAAAAGTGTTTCTTAAATAATACAACCTAAAAATCAAAATTACTCCCGATCCTTGGGCTGCAGAATGGAAGTTTTATTAATAGGCATGAAAACAACATTAATCTCCTTGTACATCTCTATCAAGAGCTCTTGGGTGACCAGGTGCCACGTCAATGATCAGTAGTACTTTAAAAGAAATATTTTTCTGAGCTGTAGGTTTCAACAGTGATCTTAAAATATTCAGAAAACCATGGGGTAGACAGATGTGCTGTCATCCCAGCTTTGTTGTTTCATTTATTGCACATAGGAAGGGTAGATTTAGCATAATTCTTGAGAGTCCTAGAAGCTTTGGATTATTAGCCTCAACTTAAAGTCAACAGCTGCACTAGCCCTGATATGGTTTGGCTGTGTTCCCACCCAAAACTCTCTTGCCACCGTTGTGTAAGAAGTGGCTTTCGCCTTCTGCCATGATTGTGAGGCTTCCCTCCCTAGTCACATGGAACTGTAAGTCCATTAAGCCTCTTTCTTCTGTAAATTGCCAAGTCTCAGGTATGTTTTTATCAGCACTGTGAAAATGGACTCATACAAACCCCTAACAAGAAAGTCAGCCCATCTTTTGAAGCTTTGTAGCCAAGCATTAACTTCTCTCTAGTCATGAAAGTACTAGGTTGCATCTTCTTCCAGTAGAAGGCTTTTGTGTTTATAATGAAAATTTGTTGTTTAGTGTAGCCACTTATCAGTCATCTTAGCTAGATCTTCTCCATACTTTCAACTTCTACATCAACTCTTGCTGCTCCACCTTGCACTTTCAAATTAGGTGTATGGCTTCTTTCCTGAAGTCTCATGAACTAACCTCTGCTAGTTTCAAACTTCTTCTGCAGCTTCTTCACCTCTCTCAGCCTTCATTGAATTGAAGAGAGTAAAAACATTACTCTGAATAAGGCTTTGGTTTAAGCAAATGTTGGTCTGGTTTGATCTTCTATTCAGACCTCTCAAATTGTCTCCATAATAGCAATAAAGCTGTTTTGCTTTCTTATCATTCAAATGTGCACTGGAATAACACTTTTAATTAAAATGAGAGATGTACAGCTCTTCCTTTCACTTGAACAATTAGAGACCATTGTAGGGGCATTAATTGGCCTTATTTAAATATGTTGCATCTCAGGGAATAGGGCAGTCCAAGAAGTGGAAAAGATATGGGGGAATAGCCAGTTGGTGGAGCAGATAAAACAGACATATTTATGGATTAAATTTGGCATCTTGGATGAGCATAATTCTGGTGCACCAACACCACTACAAGAGTAACATCCAAGATTACTGATCACAGATCACCATAACATGATCAGATCACCATAATAGATATAATAATAAAGTTTAAAATATTGTGAAAATTACCAAAATGTGACACAGAGATAGGAAGTGGCCACATATTGTTGGAAACATGATCCAATAGATTTGCTTGACACAGGGTTTTCAAAAACCTTCAATTTGTAAAAGAACCAACATCTGCAAAGCACAATAAAATGAAACACACCAAAAAGTGTTGTGTCTGTAAGTTTCCATTGTTTAAACCATGCATACATGGATCATGGTAACCTTAGCAGACTAATAAATTATAATTTATTATAATTTACTTATAATAAATTATAATCTAGCTAGAGGAGGAATGGACATTACCCCAAATTGGATAAGTATCCTCTTTTGGGATGTGCTTTCAGTTGTACAATAATGTGCTGTTTTTATTTATTTATTTTTTAGACACAGTCTTACACTGTCACCAGGCTGGAGTGCAGTGGCACGATCTTGGCTCACTACAACCTCCACCTCCCTGTTTCAAGCGATTCTCCTGCCTCAGCCTCCCAAGTAGCTGGGTCTACAGGTGTACACCACCATGCCCAGCTAATTTTTGTATTTTTAGTAGAGACAGGGTTTCACCATGTTGGCCAGGCTCATCTCAATCTCTTGACTTCATGATCTGCCCACCTCAGCCTCCCAAAGTGTTGGAATTACAGGCGTGGGCACTGCACCCAGCCTATTGTTTTCATATGAAAAACAAATATTGTTAATAGAGATGCATATGGATGCCAAATTGACAAGGGTCAGATTTTGGTGATTTTGTATGGTATAAAGAAAAACCTACAATTTCTAGAATTATATTGTGTCAGCTCTAAGTTAGAATTGGCCTCTTGGCAAATTTTGTGAGACTTTCAAGGTGGACATAAAGCAGCAACCATTATGCTGCTTTGTGTAGGTACTGAGGTCCAGGAATCATTGCAGTTCATGCACATCGTCACTGAGCTGCTGATTTGTCAGCCTAGAGCAGCAGCCAGGCACGTAGGTTCTCCAGCTCCTACCAGTTATCTTTCAGCTTCTCTAAGTTCTGAGCTAGGCATATGTTCAGCTCCATGGCAAAAGTTGCCATCATTTTCTGGAGGTCACCTACATTGATGGAGTCAAAAGCTGTGATAGACAAGCACAGGTTCTAGCTTGTCTTCTTGGGTTTTGGTTTGCCCCTGTGGGTTACAGTGTACCTTGTCTCTCTTCTGCTTCAGGTCATAGTTTTCTTCTCTAATATTGATCCTGCTGACCCTTAGCGACTTTAGGCTCATCACCTGGTGCTGAGGCAACAGCTTTTCAGTCTTCTTCATTGGCTACCACAATTGCATAAGATCCAACACCTATAAGTTTTTATATTTCATGTCACTTAGAGAGGTTCTGGTTCTCTGATAAAATCCTAATTGATACACTCTGCTTGACTTCTCGGCCTCCTCATAGCCACTTTCTGCTAGGAATCTATACCTTTGCCATTTATTATTTGGTGACTACCTCAAGAGGAAAGCCTGCTTGAACTGTCAGGTTTACTCCTCTGCTCTTCAGTTTTCTTTGGGATCTTTGTTAGTCACTTATAGGCTCCTTTGGTAGCTGTGAACTTCATTTTTTTTTTCTTTCAATTTCATGAAACTGACAAAAAGCTCTGCTCAACCTCTCTGACTCTTAGCAACCATTTCTACACAGCTGCTTAGCTTATCAGCCTCTCTGTTTAAGCCACATATGAGTCAGCAAATCCCTTTAGGGAATTGTATATTAAAATGTTTGCCAGATGCAGAGTACATTTTCTCTTTTCTGTCAAAGCTTGGTTCCTCAAGTCCTGTCTTCTTCAATAGCTCTCTGATACTTTTAACCAGGTGTTTGTGGGTTCATTTGTATTTTTCAACATTTCTAGTTGTTCTCTTTCTCCGTTTTTCAAGATTTTGAACAAATAGTATTTCTACTATCAAACTTTCCTTAACAACTTCCTTTCCAAGACTCCAGGAAAACAGCACTCCATTATTTATATATCAATAACACTTTGTACACAGCTTTATTGGCACTTACCTCACTCTAGTGTTATTATCAGTTAACATTTCTATATACCCTATTAGAATGTGAGTTGCTTGAAGGCAAAAACTGTTAATCCACATTCCATATCTTATGCACATTATCTGGCACATTGAGGAGCTCATTGTTTACTGAAAGAATAGGTAAATTACATATAAATGCTCTATAAATGCTTATTCACTTATTCCAGAAGTTCAACATTTTCTGTCCTTTTTGATATTTATAATTGTTCTTGATATATTCTGTTTTTAAATACAGTGATACTTGAGGGAGGCAGTATTTAAAATTACTTACTTTTATCTATCTATTAATACCTGTTGATTCCTTGGTAGTTTAAACAGTTGTGCGGTTAACTAACACAATGTTTATTCCCCCCCAAAAACATAGGATTTCTAGAAGTAAATAATAATTTTAATACTTCATTATTATTTTAATGATATTACAAAAAGGACAGCAATCAACTTTGAGAATTGTTGAGAATAAAATAATCATCCAACCACTCCTTCCTCTATGAGGTCTCATGATCCACCTTCTATCTTCTGACTGTCTGCCTCTCCAGAGTGCCAGATGGAGTAATCTATTCACGTTAACTGTGAGGGTGAGCAATTCAGTCAATCATTTGAAATCTTTGTCTAACCAACACAAAGCATCTGGATATTTAGAAACCTCTAGATGACTGACTACATTTTTCACTTTACATCCAGATGTTTTGGTGTCATGAAGACACAGTCTATTGCTCAGAAAAATGGAATTGTGGTAAAAACATTAACACACGGTCTTTTCTCAGACAATTCTGATTTACATTACTCATTTTCTTATGACTAAATTACAATTTATGCATGTTTCTAACATTGGCCAAACATTAGTAAACCAAAACCACACTATGCACAGAAAATAACAACTTTCTGAATATGTAACCAGGAAAGAAAATTTTGTTTCCTTAGACACTTTTTATAAAGCAGACTACATATGTCTTTGCCACATATACATTGTCACATATTGAACTTACCCAAAATATAGAAAATAACACAGTAGGGATACATTTATTGCAAAGAAGAAATCATCCAATGGGTGCAATATGCCTACAACCTCAAACAGAAAGAACCTCTAAGAATCTCAGGTTCATGGGAAAATGAGTTAACGCATTCTGGAAACATTATACTACTATGGTTCAACTTATCAATTGAAAAGAATTAAATATCATTGAAGGAATAGCTTTAAGGTATTCATGAGGTCAAACACTTTCACAAACTAGCATGTTGTCTGTGCCTAATTCATGTAAATTTTATAAGCAACATCCTTTCCAAGTTATTTTTTAGATCTTCGAACCAGAAACATAATTTGTGATAACTCTGATTTCCAACTTTGTAACCTTTCCTTGGATTGACTTACTGTTAAAGCGCTTACAGTAAGGCTGACCAAATCTGTCATGTAGGCAGTAGTAATAGCTGTATATAATGAAGTCCACTCATTCAAGTGTCTAGGTATATAAATTCATCCTTAATCATATGAAAAATGATCTCATAATTTACAGTGAGTGCAGCATACCTTTTTAGATTAATTTCATAATTTTATATTGTTTAAAGGTCCTTTGTTCTCTGTGATTATGTATCTACCTAGTAAAATCTATAACATACGACTCGACTTTGTTCTACAAACCATTAATTTATAATCATTTTGCATATGTCAGTTCTGATAATTACGGTGCTGTACAATCTGTATGAGTTGACAGTATTTTGGCAGAGGCAGCCAGTTTTTATTATTATTATTTACATGGCAATTTCAGCCCTGTTTGAATTTTCACTGCATTTACAATTATCCTTCTGGGTTATTTTCATACCACTGAATAAAAATGGCTACTCTTACTTGATCTGTTTCAATACCAGTGACTCTAATATCCTTTAATAATTTAACTTTGTATGTTTAAAATATTATTTTTTCACTGACTGGGAAGTTTTGTTGAAGTCATATAAACCACTTAATACTGCATTATACTATTTAACCGCCTTTGGCCAAACTCCCTTAAATTACATTTTGTCAGGCTCTCCCTATTAGAAATTTCACTGCAAACTCTCAAAGAAGTTAGGTTTTGAGATGCAAATGAGGATAAGGAAAAGACAAGCACAACAAGCTGTTTGTCTTATTATTTTTCTACAAGTTCACATTCTGCTGATGAAATAATTCATGCATTTTAATGTTCATCATTACCTGAAGCACATTTTTATGTATTAGGTTATTACTGATTATTATTTATATAACACAGTTTACTAGATTCAAGCAGAAGTAGAAGACATTATAAATTGAATATATAATTATTTTTGGTTAGAAAGATGATGGATTATTTTACATGCATAGTTGTCATATAAAATAGTGAAAATTAAATGTGAGTTAGTTTTCCAAGGGTGAGAACTTCCTATAAGTCCTCCAAACTTAGGTTGTAATGTAGAAGTACAAGTAGGCTGGGTGTGGTTTCTTCCTTATAGGAAAAGGTGAAACTTGACAGCTTCAAATTCACAAAAACTAACAGAACTTCAAAATTGGTTCTCAGAACAATCAAATCAAGAGGAAAACTACAAGAGTCAGTCCTGTTATTCGGTATTAAGCAAACAAAATAACAGATGCCTTCAATTTTTTTTTTTTTCAAATTGTTTTTTGGGGATTGTAAAGGCACTGCATGGATCACATGATCCAGAAGATTCTGCTATTCTGCTGTCAGGAATTATGTCTTAAACACACACACACACACACACACACACACACACACACGCCTCTCCGACCATTACTTACAGACACACTGAATAGTGTGCTCAAGACCAGGGATGTCAAATAGTGGCTGTCTCCAATTCCTATTTTTTACTGCTAGATCTAAAGCTGATGTACTGTACTGCCACAGTAGAACGTTTATCATGATCCAGCCCACGGACATCTTGGTTACACTAGTGGTTAGCAAAGTACTTCATGATCTTTATGCCTAAATGATGCCCGACAGTCAGGTTTCACTATCATTGCAGGAAGCAACTTCTTCCTACTTTTTTCATGACCTTGGATGATAAAAGGACATAAAGGGGAGTCTAACAACCTTCTTCATCTAAAAGGAAATGACATCTTTAAAAATGATCTCATCTCTTTCTGCAGAAAATAGAGTTATTATCCTCCCTTCTCCTCCCTTCAACTGCAGCCATTTTCTGCCCTCTAATATGTGAGGCCACCCATGACATGTAAAATTTAGTGAAGGTAAATTCAACTCACTTGGGGAATGATGAAAAGAAAATGGAAGAAAAGAAAAGAAAAAAAAGAAAAGAGGTTGAATGAGCCCACTGATTGCTGGTGCACTGAAGTTAATATAGCCAGGAGAAAGGACATCAAGCAGAGTGAATTTCCACACAAGTGATAGTGAGGAGTGAGACCTGCCAGTGGGCAGAGGGGAGAGGAAAAAGTGAGGCAATTTGGACTTCCAGCCAGGGAAATGTGGCTATTAAAGCTAACTGTTAGATAAACAAAGGAAATGGAAATTTACTTCTAGATTAATCTGAATTAATTTAATTTGAGAGAATGCATGGTTGAGGTGATACAGCACTTGTCTAGTAGTCAGGAGCCTTGGATTTGCAGCTCTGCTACCAACTCTAGTAAATTGTTTTGCCATTTAGCCTTTCACAGAGATAATGGCAACTGTCCTATGCTTTGTTTTCAAGATGTGCAATAATGTCCATAGAGTGTTTGAAGCTCTATAGAGCAAAGCTCCACATATAAGCATTTGATCCATTTGGAATTAAGCAAATATTTTGCAAGTATCTTTGAGTTGTTACTAAGTATACAGTACTGTGCTAGGTGTGGGGAAATAGGAATGAATACGTCTAAATTCTAAATTCATGTATTCATGGAGCTAACAATTGAGTAGCAGGACCATTCACAAATACAAGTAACTTAGGCAATATGGAGCATATGCAATAAAAAGAGATAAGAATAGAATTCTGGGGGCTTATATAAAGTAATAATCACTTCCTGCCAAAGGAAAACAGGGAAGATATTTCAGAGAAAGGGAACTTTATGTGAAACATGAAGGCTGTCTAGGCTATTGAAAAAGAAAGATGTGAGAGGGGTCTTTTCATAGGAGAAGAAAGCATAGGTAGAAAAATGGTGCCTGATTTGAGGAATGCCAAGTAGTCTAGTTTGGCTATAGCAGAATGTGTATGCAGGAAAGTAACTGGGGATGAAGTTAGAAAATCTAAGTTCGGATGAGACTATAAGAACTTCCATACCAGGATAAGAAATTTTTGTTTCATTTATGGTAAGGAAAAGCCACAAAAGGTATCTCATGGTACTGAGCAAAATGGCTGGAGCTTTATTTTGTAACTGAACAGATTGGAGTGAGGACACACTGGAAGTTCAGGCATCTAAGGTATTGGAATAAGTCCAAATGTGAGATATTAGAAAGCTGAATAAGATAGTAGCAGTGAGAATGAAAATAAGAAATAAGAAAGGAGTAAGTAGAGAAAGGAGGGGTGAGGGGAGAGAGAGAAAGAGAAAGAAAGAATGAGAGAGACAGAGAGAGAGAGGGATTTGTTTTACAGATTGAATTGATAATAAATTCTGACTAATTGCATGGTTTGAGGGGAAATGAGAATTTAAAGGTGACTCCTATATTTATGAATCAAGGGGATTGATAATATGTAAATAAGCAGAACATTTCTGAAAATAACAATAATGGGTAACATTTTGAATATGTTAAGTTTCAGATATCAGTACTTATTCTAGGTGAAAATATTTAAATATTAATTCAACATTCGAAATTGTAGTCCTGGGAGCTGAGGAGGGAAGTTGTTTCTGAAGATACAGATTAGGAAACATCATTTCAACAGAGATGATATTTGAAATCATACATATGAATGAAACCACTATAGTGGAGATTATTAAAAGAGAATTGAAGACAACCAAAGACAGAATCTCAGGTAATACTTACAATATGGAAAACAGAAAAAGTAAATTAGGTCAGCAGAAGAGACAAAGGCAAATGGTCATATAGTAGGAATATCCAAAAGGCTGAGGGATCATGCAAGCCAAGATGGCAGACAATTTCAGTGGAGAGAGGTCAGTGTAATGAATTGTGTTAAATGTTATGGAGAGGTCAAGCAGAGTGACGGCTATGAAAAAGATGAAATTTAGCAGTTAGGAGGGTCATTAGTGACCCTCAAAAAACAGTTTCAGTAGAGGAGTGGGGAGAAGCTGCTTGACTGCAAGTGGGTCAAAAAGTGGGTGGTGATAAGTAGGAGGTGACTGCAGACTATATTTTTGGAATGGTTGGTGGTAAAAGAAAGGCTAGATATATGCCATAATCTTCAGTGAATAGTGGTTCACAGAAAAAAATTATTAGTTTAATTATTTGTCTTCCTTTTGGTGTCTCCTAGAGCAGAGTATATTAATGGGCATAAGGAAACATTAGAGATGCAAGAGAGATGGGGCTAATGGATGAAATAATCATACCAAAAGAGAGCAGAAGAAGACAAAGGTATTAGCCTTGGAAAAGAGAGGGGACATATTTTTCTCACAGACAGAAGAAGGAAAAGATAATGAGAAATACAGAGAAACTTTGAGATGGATAGAAGGTAAGTCGAAGGGGTTCATGCAGGGTAGTCTTTTACTCGACAAAGTAAGAAATTAAGTTATTTACTGAACACAGAGGTAGAATTTTGGCTGAAAGCTTAAGGAGAGTGGAAATGACTTAGAATAACTATTGTAGAGATTACAGAATGGCCCCAAGAAAATATAAAGGAAAGAACTGCTGAGCAGCAGCAAAGGACCAAATGAAGGTAAACTTAATCAGTACAGTTTCTTGATTGTCATCAGCAATATTCAGCAGCCTGTATAAGAGTGTGGAGAAAACAGACATTGGGAATTTATTCAGGGTTTGGGACTGGGTGTGGAAAAAAGCCCAAGAGGCTAAGAATTGTAAGAGGCTATGAAAAAAATCACAATTAAATATTTGACCATTACTTTTAGACTAGGGACAGTAGCAATTAAAACCGCTCATAATGATGGCAACTGTTGGTTTCGTAAATATGTGGAAGTTAAACATAAGGCGGTATTAATATAAAAGGGAGAATTTCAGAGATAAGCACTTAGAGGTCACAACATTCTAAATCATGACTGGTAATAAATTTTACTGACTTGATGAATAGCTTAGCAGTCATGAATTCTATATGTGTTATTATTATTACCCCTTAAAAACATAGAATTATTGAGACATAAGTCCAAAGTTAGCATTTTATAAACAATGACATTACAAATCTAGTGGTATGGAAGTCAGAAAGAAATCATTCATGGAAGGCTCATGATGTACCAAGCACTATGCATATACATATATACATATACATATACATATATATATATATATATATATATATATGGCATAAGAAAACATTAGAAATGCAAGAGAGATGGGGTTAATTGATGAAATAATGGTACCAAAAAAGAGCTGAAGGTATTAGCCTTGCAAAGAAGGAGGAACACATTTTCCTCACAGACAAAAAAAGGAAAAAGGAAACGATAATGAGGAGAAATTCAAAGAAACTTTAGTTCATGCAGAATAGTCTTTTACTCAACAAAGGAAGAAGTTAAGTTATTTATTGAACACGGAGGTAGAATTTTAGCCAAAGGCTTAAGGAGAGTGAAAATGATTTAGAATAACAAATGTAGACATTACAGAATGGCCCCAAGGGAAAACAAATATATATATATATAAAATATATAAATATATATAAATATATATATGTAAAATATATATATAAATATACATTTTATATATATATATATAAATCCCTTTTACTCTTTCACATACTCCTATGAGTTTGTTATTTCATGGTTTTCCCAATCCTGCCCCCTTTTGAAAATTAATGAACTTAATTTCATTAATTACAGCTGTTGAGTGGACAGTGAACAGCCAAAATAGTTTTGAGCAAGAGCAAAGATGGTGACATCACACTTTCTGATTTCAAAATGCATTACAAAGTGAAAGTAATCAAAACAATGTGGCACTGTCATAAAAGTAGACACATAGACCAATAGAACAGAATAGAGGTATAAACCCACAGATATACAGTCAAGAATATACAGTGGGAAAAGGATAGTTTCTTCAATAAATGGTATTGGAAAAACTGGATATCTACATCCAAAAGAATGAAATTAGACCCTTATCTTACACCATGCACAAAAATTAACCCAAAATGCATTAAAGACTTAAATGTAAGATCTGGAACTGTAAAACTTCTGAAAGAAAACACTGGGGAAAAGCTTCTTGGCATTGGTCTCAGCAAGGAGTCCTTGATTATGGCACACACACACACACACACAAACACAGGCATAAAACTCAATAGTAAACAAATAAACAAAAACAAAAACACCTAATAATCAGATTTTGTACAATTGCAAAGTACTTGAATAGACATTTTTCTAAAGAAGATAAACAAATGGCCAACAGGCATACAAAAAGATGTTCAATGCTAATCATTAAGGAAATGCAAATCAAAACCACATGAGATGTCATCTCACACCTGTTGTGATAGCCATCATCAAAATAACCCCCAAAATGCAAACAAACAAACAAAACAAAAAATAACAAGTGCTGGAAGGTTTTGAAAAAATTGGAATCCTTGTACACTGTTGGTAGAAATGTAAAACAATGCAGCCACTATGGATAAGAGTATACAGTTTTCGCAAAAAATTAAAACTAGAACTAACATATGATCCAGCAATCTCACTTCTGGCTATATATCTAAAACAATTGAAATCTATATGTCAAAGGAATATCTCAACTCCCATGTTCATGGCAGCACTATCACAACAGTTAAGATATGGAAACAACTTAAATACCCATGGAGAGATGAATGGAAAAAGAAAATGTAGTATATACATACAAGGAACATTGTGTATACATAGAAGGAAATGAAGGAAATCCTACCATTTGTGGCAACATGCATGGACCTGGAAAATTATGCTAAGTGAAATGTCAGCGACAGAAGGATATATACTACATGCTTCATTTTATATGAGGCATCTAAAATATCAAATGTATAGAAGGAAAAAATAGAATGATAGTTAATAGGAGATAAGGGATGGAAACAGGAGGAGTTGTTGTTCAATGGGCAAAAGTTAGTTATATAAGATGAATAAGTTCCAGAAGTCTTCTGTAAAACATAGTGCTTATAGTTAAAAATAAGGCATTGTGCAATTAAACTTTTGTTAAAAGGATAGAACTCATGGTAAGTATATTTGACACACACCTCACACACACACATGCACCAAACAAAACCCAAAGAAACACAAGAAAATTTTGGAGATGATTGATATGTATATTACCTTGATTGTGATGATGGTAACAAGAGTGTATACATATGTTCAAATTCATCAGATTATGTGCAGATTTTTATATGTTAATTATATCTCAAAAAGCTGGGGAAAAGGTAGGCAGAAATTAAAAATTAAATAAATAATGAAGACAAGTAACTTGACCAAAGTCCTATAGCTATTGAGTTGACAATGCGATTTGAGGCCAGGTTGGAATTTATGTCATTCTCTGGTCACTAGGTTATGTTTTCTACAATAATTTACCTTGGCATATAGTGGTTATAAATAGTCTAATGAGACCATTATGGTTTCTCTTTCCAATGTACTGGTTTATACAGTAGCTGAAGGATCTATGGTCACTATTTCATTTCCTTGCCTCGCTAGGAGACACACGATAACCTAATGTAACCTATAAATATGAGCTTTACTATGCTTGCTGGTCGTGGAGATGGATACTAGTGAATTGAACTTGGCAAATAAGTGATTCTCCAGAGAATTACTTTGAACTTTCAAAGTGGATTTAGATTTTGCCTTAGGTAGATGCTGATTTTCATTCTTTGTCTCACCCTATTTAAATGTATCCTGCATCTACACAGCCCCAGAGACAAGAGAAATCTGAAAAGTTGTCCAAACACAGTATTTTATAAAGCAAGCAGCTCAATTCCTCAGCATGTTAGCATGGCAGAAAAAGCAAATATTTCTGGATTTTCAGCTGATCTTGCACTGAGACAGAAGGCCATGCTGATTGATTTGACAAAAGGGTATGATCAAAAATCCTAAACCCACAATGCTTCATTGTCACATGAACAGTCACAGATTTAAATTCATAGAACTACATTAATTTTCACCTGACGTGGTCTCAATAACATGTCAGATTTTAATGCAACTGACATATGTTTTATATATATATATTATATATATATACACACACACACACATATGTATGTATGATCACAAATAAAAATGTTTCAATGTTAGCCTTGTTTTATTGGGAAGCATCACACTAGGTCGACTCTATCTTGTCCTTTTAGAGCAACATCTCTGATTCAACTGGTCAATTCAACTATTCCATCGTTACAGTAAAATTATTGGCTTAAAAATGTTTTCTTTCTCCATTTAACTGACTTGTTATTTGACTAGAGTCATTAAATCAATTGGTATTTCAACAATGGTTGGACAAATTTGTGATGATTATCTAGGCAGAGCAAGAAAACTCCCCTGATATTTATGTAAAAATGTTATATATCAGAAGCAGCCAAATAAATGCTAAAACTAGTCCTTTAAGTGTGTCATTGTAGGAATAACCTTTGTTTCAGTTTATACTATTTAAATTCATTACCACTTTTAACTTTGATAACTTTACATTTTTCAACTATACATTTGGCAGCCAGAAGAAATGGCATATTTTATGAGCATTTACACAGTCATAAATTATGGGCATTAAACACATGCAATGATGCCAAATTACAGAAAATCAAAGAACACCATAATTTGCATATTTATCTGAAGTTTTTGCACCAATAGTAAAAAGTAAAGTTATTTGATAAATTATTTGCACACATGAAAGATTTATCTTAAACTTAGGAATAAACCAGTACTTTTATTCATTGTGGTGACTGTTCCATTCATTAAATGCCTTCTAAATGGTCTGTGTTTCTGGTTGCAAAGTCATCATGTACCATTAAGCATTATGAAAAATGTCAGCATGCAATGATTCAACAACATTAAAAATGCTACAAACAAGGACAAGTAGAAAGATAGATTAAAAGCATAGATTGAAAGAAAGCATGCGCTATACACTTGAGATTCTAACTTTAATTAACTTTAATCAAATGACATGAAGAAAATTTAGGTTTGTGTGCACTAGGTTGAAATTCTAGTCTTTGGGAAAACGTAGTGATTCTTTCTGGATTTGACCAATTTAAATGGCTTCTTGAATACCAGAATGTTGAGATAATAGTATTCTTCATTCACAATGCCAGATACATGTTTTGTGGCTTATCTAACTTCCAGATCTTTGGTTCCTTTCAGACTTTGTTGTTGACATGTATTATCTATCCAACTCAGATTGCTCCTAAACCAGAAATGGACTTGTGAGCATTACAGAGCAGTCTTTGAAGTCCTCCCTATTGCTTTGTATTTTATCCTTTTCTTCTTTTTGGTGTTCTTTTCTCTCTCTCTAGAACTGCACTGTGCAGTACAGTAGTGACTAGCTACATGGGACTATTTAAAGTAAATTTAATTAAATTGAAATAAAAGTAAAAATTCTGTTCCTCAAATGCACTAGCCATGTTACTATTATTACAAAAGTTCTACTAGAACTATTATTACAAAAGTTCTACTAGTATTGCCCTAGAATATTTATGTTGTATGTGCATTGTTCAGGGTTGTTATATCCTCTACTAAGGTAGAAACGGGGTATGTTAACATATTTGCACCCAGATATATTTGCACCATCACTAAAAAGCTATTGGAATGGCAAATAGCCTTTATAAGTAAAATAAATTTGAATTGCATATAGTGGAAACTCAGATCCTAAGCAAAGTAGATGAGAGAATTATTTTTAGGGAAGAGATTTATTCTAGCACCATTCAAATCATATCATAAACAAAGGTAGCCTTGCATTCACTGATTCACTGATACGTGGAACTGTTTGTTTGTTTATTCACTCTGTCATTTTTTTTCCATTTGATTCATTCCATTTACTGTGTAACTGTCCTTTTCTGTGTGCTGAGTATACAGTATGATCAAAACAGATATGCTTTTATCCTCAATGGGTTTATACTCTAGTAAGGGATAGCAACAATTAAAGAGGCAACTGTACTGTATGGTAAGTGCTATAACAGCAATAGTAAAAGGAACACACAAATGCAACCAGCATGGACTTGGAGCAACAGGAGATGAAGGCAACCAATGAAGGACGTTTTCTTGTTGCTGTTGTTACTGTTGTCATTGCTGTCATTCTTTGAAAATGAAACCTAATCTGAGACTTGAAGGATGTGCAAGAGTTATTAATGGCAGAAGAGAAATGGTGTTTCAGACAGAGTATATACAAAGTCTTAGAGGCAAGGTGACACTCAACTTATCAGTTTGTGGCTAAGTTGTGTTGGGAAAGTTCACTGGGAATATGGGGGAAAAGGCACCAGATATTGCCTTATTTCATTCTATTTGATGGTAAGGTGACATGTCCCCTTCCATTTGTTTTGACATCTAGGAATACTGTGTCTAGTAGACTTCAGAGTCATAGATTTATTATTCATCTCTAATGTATGTATTATGCCTATAATGGTCCTATGTTATCTATTATAGAAATTGCTTCTAAGAGCTGACTGCTGAAAGTTGGAACTTTTTAAAAGTTTGAAGAAACCTTGGAATAACCTGCCACCAGCTCTTTCTCCCTACATATTGCGATGTTGCCATTTCCCCATTTCCTGACCTGATCAAATCTAAAAAGGTGATTCTTTTTCTTCATATGTTCTGTCTTTTCATGCCCTTTGAATATATTTTTGTTTTATGAAATGAGCCAAACACATGATTTCATCGTAAGCTGCTTCAGAGTTCTTTTTTTGTGTGGTGCCATTAAACAAAGAAAAAATAAATTTTCTTTCTTCATGAAGTTACCAGAAGAAAGGTTATATGGTTGCAAATTATTTGGGAGACTTTAAATATCATTTTCTCACTCTATTTGCATTTCTCTCCTGCCTAGAACATCCATTCTACTCCTAACTTCTCCACATTGGAGTCCTGCTACCCCTGTCCTCCTAGGCCATGCCAGCATTTTTCAAACTTGCCTGATGCCTTTTCCCTTCCTAGTCAAAATTTGTTATTATTTTGTCTTGTTTTTCATGACAACTTTGTAGAACAGTTAAATAATGCAATTATGGATACAGGGATTGAAAATAGCCTACTTGATTATGCTTCTAATATAATGTATACTTCTCAAAATGTACCTGTGTTATAGACTGAAGAGGGACTCATAAAATGGGATTTTGTGCAAACCATCTTTATAACAGATTAGATAAGTGGTTTTCAAGCAGTGTTTCATAAAACTTAGGGTTAGTGGAGGTGCCAATGGGCATCCTGAGATGAATGGGGGAGAGTGTATATGGTTTAATGTTCCCTTATTTCCTGTTTAACTAGAGATGGTCTCCGTTTTTCTGTTTCTGATCAGGAGTCTATGCGAGATTTTATGAAATTCACAAACCCCTGGACCATACCACTCTTAAGTGTACAGAATTTTGTTTATATTATGTTCTTTCCATGCTAGCACAGTCCCTTGAGCATTACAAGTACTCAAGGAACATATATTTAAAGAGTGACTGAATGAGTAAATGAATAAAGTAAATGTATAAGAATTTCAGTTTCCTTCCTGCTTATTTCAAGCACTGGATTCCACTATAGTTTCTATGAACTTTAGGCAACATATTTCTTCTTTGGTTTTATTTTCTTGAGTTTTTTTCTATCAACATTTTAGCGACTTTAATTTCTTTTTCTGTAGCATTTCAGATCTTAATAAATTTAGAGATAATCAATTTCATTATCATACATATTAATGTATCATTAGAAATCTTTCTACTAATATATTAATAACAAAATATTATTGAATGCTTATTTTACACATTCTACCTCCAATTATTTTCATCAGAAATCTATTGGGTCATGGATATGTCCATTTTATAAAGAAATAATAAAGATCAAATAGTATGCCCCAAGGTACACATAGCTAGTAAGAGAAGGAACTGGGATACACATCCAGATTCATGTAATTCCAAATTACATGCTTTAAACTATTACAGTAAACTAGCAGTCTTCCTCTAAACTTTTTAGATTTATTTTCCTCATGTCTCTGTTTAAATAAACTGGCATAATCAATAATGACATTAACAAACTTTTTGTGTGAGAGGAAATCTACACTCCCTGACCTCATGGTCTCTGCCTTGCTGAATCATGATGCCTAATATTACAGGCAAAAGAAAGCTTCTTCAGTTCTAAATGACTGCATTTCTTAACAGCAAGGTTCATTTTGGCAAGCTTGGCTGAGTGCCACTTTAAGTAAGAAAGAAGTGGGAATGATGAAAGTTCACAGTTAAGTTTATCAGCCAATGCCATATACAGCCATGGATGCTACAATTTGGATGCTAAAATATCTAACAGTTCCTTCATAGTTTCACCTTCTGATAATTGGTTAAATTCTTTCAAAAAACAAGTTGTGTGCTTTTTCAGGTGAACTATGCACTTGCATGGCATAAGATGATCCAAAACTGACAATGGAAGCCATTTATTCACCAGTAAACTGAATTGAGTATGACTGTGTATGCCTGTAGATAGTGAAGGTTAGGTCAGTACACTTTAAATAAAACATTAGCAGTAGCTTCAGTCAACTAAGATATTGCAGAGGGTAGTCTGTAAACTTAGAAATCAAACGTGTATTATATAAAGAAGCTCTAGACAAATGGGGAGCTGGATAAGCTCAAATAAAAGAATCACTAATAAGGCAAAATATAGCAAAACAAGAGGCAAAATTCTAAGAAGAGAAAGTGACCAGAATGCTAAATATTAACTTGAACCAGGAGACACTACCATTTTTTAAGTCAAAACTGGTTTAATATTGGAAATTTCATATGGTTCAACATAATCACAGTTTCATCAGAGATAAAGAAGAAGAAAATAAACATAGTGGAACCCAGAAAGGCTTCAAAATGTGAAACTGAAGATTACAGGAGGGAAGGAGAACTAAGAGTCTGTAATCTGTTTTCTGACCCTTAGACCTACTGTAAACATTATACTCTTTTCCTGAGAAAAATATACCAGTGGTTTCTGAAAAAAGAATCTCTTCTTTTGGTCTCTGTGGTCAGAGTATTGTATATAGTTGATTGGAATGGAAAGTGGATAAAGCAAATTGTTCCTGGATGAATTCAGTCACTGTCAGATTTTTCTGAGGGTCATTTTGATTTTGCTTAGCTATACTATGTGTGTGGTCTCAGTGTCATGTTTTAATCTGGGATCTACAAATGTTTTATGTAGAAGGCCAGATAATAAATATTTTAGATTTTGTGGGCCATGTATGGTCTTCGTCACATTTTCTGAAACAACTCTTTAAAAATGTAAAACTATTCGTAGCTCAAGGGCTGTACAAAAACAAACTACAGGCTGAATTTGGTTAGTAGATTGCAGTTTGTTGAGCCCTGTCTTAGATTTTCAAGTTTGTACATATTAAGTTGTTTTTTTTTTCTGATTCACAATTTCCCTTTGTTTTCCCACTTTTCATTCTACTTCCCTCTGTCTTTGTCATTTTTCACATTTCATGCTATTTTCTAACCTTATCTCTGCTAACAAAAACTGAAATAACCTGGGTAAGTCAATTCTGTAGATAGTACATCTTCATCTGGAGAATAGTTTGGACTCTTTGATCACTAAGGTTTTTCCGCAGCTCTGACACCCTTTGATCATATTTTCAACCAATGATGGAAAAAATAAACAAATATTGTAGAGACATCTGCTGGTAAAGCCAAAGTTTCTAAAGGGGAAAATAGATTTTACTAAAGATTTAACTCCTCTATTGTGTTTCTTTCCTCACACATGGGATTCAAAAGTATTTGCTCGGCTAAAGCAAAAAGGAAGACAATATATTACTTTATTATTTAAATAGACTACTCCATATACCCTTATCTTAAGCATGTTGCTTTCTTTCAATATTTAGTGGAAGCCTTCCAGCTGGACTCTTTCCATTTTCCATTTACCATGACATCCAAAAAGAAGGAGAAAATTGGGTCATATGTCTCTCTCCCGCTTCTGAAAGCAAAACAAAATGCACTTCTGATGATTTTGGACAGACATCCCAACACCCACTTTTTGCATTTGGAACTATTTTACTTGATCAGAATGTAAAATTAGATCCTATTTAATCAGTCGTATCTTCAATTATTATCCTTGAACCAATTACTTCTTTCTATTGGGCTTCTAGGCTATTGTTCCCAATTTTAATCATATCACTAGTTGATTTCTGCAATATTTGACTTCAAAAGTGGTTATATCCTATACTGTAGAATAAATTATGAAGACATTGATAATATAAGATAGAACAAAGAAACAGACATTTCCTTTCCTTTTGCTGATACTCTGATCACTGACAAGTCCCATATAGTGGTTACTTCACATGTAGTCCCATGGCATATTAAAACTGAAAAGTATTTAACTCCAGTTTCTTAATTTTGAGACAGTACTAAAGTCCAAATGTGAAACCACTTGTTCTGATTCACTAGTTATTTATGGTCTGAGCCAAGACTAAAATCTAGTCCTTCTAACTTTTAGTCTGAGCTCTTCCCATCATACAATACCTCACGACCACGTAAAGTAACTTAATAATATTTCTAAAAGACTCATAAGTCTGTAGCTGTGAATAGTAAAGAGCCTATCTATGTTTATCACTTGGGTTTTAATAGAGGTGAAGAAATCTGCTTCAAAGATTGTGGGGTTATACACTCAGGGGGAAGCTGCCTTTTCAGGCAATCAGCTAGGCCTCCACAAAAATATACTTATCTTGTTTTTTGATTATGGTTAGGCCTCCACAAAAATATACTTATCTTGTTTTTTGATTATGGTCATTCTTTCAGGACTAAGGTGTTATTGCACACACTGAAAAAGGAACGCTGCTGGTAGGAATGTAAAATAGTACAACCACTGTGGAAAACAGTGTGGAAATTCCTTAAAGAAATAAAAGTAGAACTACCATTTGATCCGGCAATCTCACTACTTGGTATCTACCCAGAGGAAAAGAAGTCATTATATGAAAAACGTACTTGCACACGTATGTTTATAGCAACACAATTAGCAATTGCAAAAATATGGAACCAGTCCAAATGCCCATCAACCAATGAGTGGATAAAGAATTGTGAGATATATATATATCCAGCAGCAACCTGGATGGAATTGGAGATCATTACTCTAAGTGAAGTAACTCAGGAATGGAAAATCAAACATCATATGTTCTCATTCATAATTGGGATCTAAGTTATGAGGATGCCAAGGCGTAAGAATAATACAATGGACTTTGGGAACTTGGGGGAAAGGGTGGGAGGGGGGTGAGGGATAAAAAACTACAAATTGGGTGCAGTGTATACTGCTTGGGATGAGTGCACCAAAATCTCACAAATCACCACTAAAGTACATACCCATGTAACCAAACACCACCTCTTCCCTACGGAAATAAATGAAGGACTTCTCTTAGCTGCTGATGCTAACCAGAAACAATGTATAGAATTTCTAGTTCAAGCTTCAGATGCTTAGATAATTTTGTGACGAAGAGTGTGCTTACCACTTCTCCAGCGTCTCCTGCCCAGCCCAGCATGTAAAGGGAAACCTCAATTACCAGTCCTTGAGGGAGACAGATAGAACTTCATGATCTGATTTTGCTGTTTTAAGCACTCTGCTATAGCATTTGAATTGAAGGAAGATGTAAACTGGCAGAAGCTGGACCACATCTATTTAATTTGTATTGTATAGTACTTAGCATGGCGCCATGTATACATGGGCACTTGATAAACATCACTTGAAGAGAAATGCATTCCAAATGTATTTGTTGGCAATAAGCTTAGTTTTCATCCCCGTACGTATTGGGGACCTAAATGTCACATTTTTCTCACTTTGCGCTTCTTTAACAAAGACTTCATTCTTCTCCTTGGTAAAAGAGAAATTTTTAAATAAGAGTAGACCAGACTCCCAAGTGAGAGACCCTCACAGACAGACAGAATGAGAATAAATCCTAAAAAATCTGTCTCAACTACAGAACACCCAAAACAGAAGATTTAGAGACCCTAGCTAAGATCTATGAGGATAACATTTTCTTCCTACTTTCTTAGCAAGACACTTTCCCAGTTTCAACATATAGAACATGACTTATTGAATCAAATTTTATTCTCAAAGGAGAGATTTACCAATTCTACTGAGCTCCATTCTTTCTTTGTCTTAGGTACCTACATCCATTAGTTTGAGTGGGAACTCTGAACTGCAAGCAAGTACAGAATGGGTTATACAAGTGAATAAAAATCTTTTCATGATAGTTTATTCTTAAAGCTCAACAAGTCAGTGTGGGTCAGTATGGAGAGACCAAAACGCCATGGCATCATATTAAAAGAATCTTGAAATCTAAAAAGAAAAAGTAAAATGAATAGTTAATCCCATTTCATTATTCAACCACAAAAGAGAACAAAATAGTCACAAGTTATTTTGATTTAAAGTACACCTGCCCTAGTAACATAGGCAGGAGCACTTTTAAATCTAGGCCTTTCATCGTATTTGTATCTGTTTAAGCAGCTTTTGAAAAAAATAAGTGAAATAACTTTATCAATTTTGAACAAAGAGTTCTTAATCCTAAGCCAATGCTTGCAGAGGCCCCAAGTAGTAGTGCCTTCCATTACATTCACAGGAGTAATCTAGAAATATACAACATTATATTGTTCTCTGTAATATTTATTTATTATTAACTGAAAGTTCTTTTGCAATCAGTAGCTGACACAAAAATTATCTATCTTACATAGAATATAAATCAATAGCCCCATGTGTTGGTTAGACATACAGTTCAACAAGCATTATGGATGATGTACCAAAGAAGTTTAGAGGTAGAGAAGAGCAGAGGACAAGCTTACCCATGGGAGAATTTCTCATTCTAAGAGTCTGTAGAATGGAGAGGCAGTTTTCAAATCCTTTTGTCCAGAGTCGTCTATTCCCCAGTATACATTAGGTATGAAACACATTCTAATAGCCTATTTTATAAATGAACCAGCCTCACTCATTGTATGGCTAGAAATGAAACCACATTGATGATGGTATTTATCAAAGCCTTTTTTTCTTCTGGGAATAAATAGTAGGTCCCCACTGCCACTCATGGGGGAAAATTAATCCAAAAAGGATGCATGTGCCCATGAACAGACTGAAGAAAACAGTGAAATGTGTCAAAACTCCAAAAGGAAAAGTATAAAAGTTAAGTCTACTTTAGCTGAGTGCACAGCTTTAATTGGCAATTTGAGCTGAATATTGTCCATTAAGAATATATTTCAAGCATCTCAGCAGTATAGCATGGTATACAATCATGGGATGTGCTCCCTAAGACATATTTCCAGCTTTGTGAGTTTCTGCATTTGCAGTGCAGGATGCTCCTTCCATCTCTGGCTCAAGTTTCCAAATCCCATGCAATAAAGCTTAGAAAGCTGCAGTTCCAAAAAGCCAACTCAGGAGGCAATGTTTGAGAATCAGACACAGGGAAAATAGTACCTGGCTCTATCTCACCAGTAGAAAATTTACTAGAATAATTAATAGAGTGCCTTCCTGACATCCCTATCTGTCAGAGGTACAACTGACATCTTGTTTGTTACTAAGACTCAGAACCATGACCTAACTCTGTCTCTATTTCATCTTTCCTACTGAGGTTATTTAACAATTTCTGTTGACTTTTTTCTTTATTTTTTTCCTGAAATTTTTCTTTTTATTTCCACTAACACTTTAATCCAGAGTCTTGCTATCTCATGCCTGGATTACAAAAAAAAAAAAGATTTTATCTTCCTTCTCTGACCAAATTTTCACCACCACTGTTTCTATTAAACAATGTCCCCTACTATTCATCCTATATCTCACTGGTAGACAGAATTTTCTAAAACACCACTGTTCACCATGACATTCCTCTACTCAAAAAAAAATTTTTTTTGATGCTCAAAAGTTTTTATTATTATTATCATACTTTAAGTTCTAGGGTACATGTGAACAGCATGCAGGTTTGTTACATATGTATACATGTGCCATGTTGGTTTGCTGCACCCATTAACTCGTCATTTACATTAGGTATTTCTCCTAATGCTATCCCTCCCCCCTCCCCTCACCCCACAACAGGCCCCAGTGTTTGATGTTCCCGCCCTGTGTCCAAGTGTTCTCATTGTTCAATTCCCACCTATGAGTGAGAACATGTGGTGTTTGGTTTTCTGTCCTTGCGATAGTTTGCTCAGAATGATGGTTTCCAGTTTCATCCATGTCTCTACAAAGGACATTAATTCATCCATTTTTATGGATGCATCGTATTCCATGGTGTATATGTGCCACATTTTCTTAATCCAGCCTATCACTGATGGATATTTGGGTTGGTTCCAAGTCTTTGCTATTGTGAATAGTGCCGCAATCAAAATTTTGTTTTACAAATGGTTGACCCAAACCTCTCTGCGTAACTTTTAATGTCCTTGATAGTATGTTTCTGTAAAACTTTATTCTCACTAGTGTATATATGGTGCATCTAGTCAGGCTTACATTCATAGTTAAGACAAATATGTAATTTCATTTCATTTCAGGTCATAGGCCAAGCTTTCACTTCAGCTCCTGATAGGTCCTGGGCCAAGCTGAGTAGCCCCTATGAATCACCACTTCATCTCCTGATTGGTCCCAGGTCAAGGTCGCGGACCAAACTGAGTCCTAGTTTTTCCAAGATAGCCCACAGACTAAGCACATTCCTTCCCCTTCCCAGTCCTGGCACACACCCCAGCCTCATAGTGGGCAACCCATTCAGCATCCCCCCACCCCCACCACCAGCACCTCAGCTGTGAAGAGCTTTCAATTTTTGCTTATTAAACTTTTGCTCCAACCTCACCCTTGTGTCCACGCTCCTTAATTCTCTTGGATGTGAGGCAAAGAATTCTGGGTACTATCTCAGAAACTGAAAGACTGCTACATTTTGGTGCATTGGCAGAACTACAACACTACCTAAGGTAATAATACAATTTATAAATGGCTAATAAATTATGTATAGCTAATTTAATAGTGTGTCTTCTATTGTTATTACAAAAAGTTCTTGTTGCTATTTTTGTAAAATTCTCAGTCAAAGAGATTTTGGTGAAAAAAGAATAACTGAATCAGGTAGACTCAACTAATAGGGGCACCCTAGATTCTAGTACCCTAAGGAGTCCATCTAGGTCAGCAGTATACCTCAAGAATAGTGCCTAAAGACAGTCTATTTCTCTTGGATGAGCCATAAGTGACATTTCCACAGGATCATTCCCTATCTTGTATCTTTAGAATAACAAAGAAATCAGTTTTACTCTATCTTAGATATTTGATCTGTGACAAAAGCAAAATACGCTTATTTCTCATTAAAAAGTGTATGTCAGGCTGGGGGTTAGCAGAAAGGCAAGCAGATTGAAAAGCCTCAGTCATGTGCTGCCTGCTTGTTTGGGGCAAAAGTGTTAAAACATTTCCACAGTTTAAAATTCCACATGTGTCTTTGGACGGGTGTTTTCCTTAAGATACAATCAAACAGAATCAGAAAGAATGTGCCCCGCTCACACATACATATTTATTACTCCCTTTTTAGTCTCAATTGTAGACTATGGCTATTACTGGATGGCTGCCAGAATTCATAGTGCTGAGATGCAATGTTTGAGAAAAAAATTGAAAAGATATTTCTCCATATTGCTAGAGGAAATAAATGATCTAATGATAAGTAATGGGTAAAGATCTTTCCAGGAGTATATATACCAACTTATAAAACATTAGGCACCCCATATCTATAACAAACTTGATCTCACACTGATAAAAAGCAGGAGAGTTGCAGGAGTTTCAGTTCTAATAGAGTCCTTTTCATGCTTATGTCTCCACACCAGGTCACTGTTGGGAATCATTTTGCCTTTTGTGATCATGATTGGGTAGTGATTTTTTTGTCTTATATCAGATTTTTTTATCTTATATCAGAAAACTCAATTAGCCATTCTGCTATTCAAAAGGGGGCTTCAGAGAAAGCAGTTATTTTCTCACCAAAAGTTAATAGGAGTCTTTTAAGAATATTATTGACCAGACTTTGATAACAAATTACACTTAGGGTAAGTTTCAAATATGTCCAACACATAAATGTCAGAAAATTGAACCTTTCAACTTTATACACAAGAGCCACAATCCACCCACAGAAGTGGCCTGCTCAAGTAATTTTCTCAGGAGATATAGCAGACAAGAAATTTCTTAGTTAAATTTCATTTCTAGTCTACAACTATTTTATATAAATATAGGTAGTACAGTAATCTTTGGCATAGTCTTGGGTATTTAAGAAGGCCCTACCTAGAAATAAATATAGTATTTCTTCACGTTTGGTCTATTTACATGCCTGGAGAGTTTATGTTATGGTGGACTGGTCTCAGCCTTTTTCTGAACACCAAGAAATTTCAGTACCATTATAAAAAATATTGCTCATCTCTAGGCTCAGCTTTATAATTATCATGTTTATTTATATGCTGATTTTCTGCCAAATATATGTAAGTTAGTATGCACAAATATGAGCAGTGCAATAAGATTTTCATTAAGCAAATGAAAAAATCATGGTGAAGAATTAGAAAGGTTAATAAATAAGATTAATCAAAAGGTGAATATCAAAAAAAATGTGCTATGAGGTACAGAATGAAATGTAACATGTAACATTAGCTGCAGTACATAATGTTTTTTAATGTTCAAGAAAATTAAAATTATTTTCAGAAACACAACCAGAGAGAAATTTCTATTGCAATTCCTTGCATATCACAGTGTATAATGTAGTCAATAATATCTTCAATAACTTTATGGAAAACAACCAACATCTTAAGGCTGTTTTATAATAGCGGTCAATGTACGTCAATGGTATTATGCCATTATGACTAATCTTAGTGCCATTAAAGAAATTTTATATGTGTTTAGGACCAGATGACATGTGGCATGCAGCAAGCTAGGTCTGTCTTAAACCAAAGTCAAATTGAAGATTATCTAGAGGAATAAATTTTCTTTAGGTATTTCAGGTAATCTTCCAGAGATAATCTCTCACCTAAATTTTGATATGTAGTTTGTGGCAGACTTTTAAGTAATACTCTTTGTGAAATCTGGGAGTGCAGCTAATCTATACTGCTTCTTAGGTGCAGAGAGATGTACTTTAATAAGCGGATCACGAGGTCAGGAGTTCGAGACCAGCCTGGCTAACATGGTATAACTCCATCTGTACTAAGCATACAAAATATAGCCAGGTGTGGTGGCAGGTGGCTGTAATCCCAGCTACTCAGGAGACTGAGGCAGGAGAATTGCTTGATCCTGGCAGGTGGAGGTTGCAGTGAGCCGAGATCATGCCACTGCACTGCAGCCTGGGCGACAGAGCAAGACTCGTCTCGAGAAAACAAACAAACAAACAAGCAAAAACTGAAATAAGGTTGAGTCTATGCCTTCTTTGTAAAACTGAGGACACTTACCTTAGGAGGTGTTCACTGAATTTATTTATGAAAATGAGCCAAGAGACTACCTGCAGAAAGGAGCAAGATATATCCCCCAAATAGTTAAAGTCAGCTTCATCTCATAAATGAACAAGAATTCA
Source organism: Papio anubis (assembly GCF_008728515.1). Taxonomy (NCBI): domain Eukaryota; kingdom Metazoa; phylum Chordata; class Mammalia; order Primates; family Cercopithecidae; genus Papio; species Papio anubis. The sequence continues at coordinate 53,715,086 of NC_044996.1, read as the reverse complement.
AGTTCCCAGAGTTTTGTTTCATAATGCATTTCCTCACAATTTTTAACCCGGGTTATTTTTTAACAGAGTATAATCAAATATCCTACTTATCTTTAAAATAAAACTCATTAAAAACACTCATAAAACTCAAGCAATGTAATTCTCTAGTGACCTCTCTAAGACTAGCTGCTTGAAAAACATAATCCTAGTGAACTGAAGAAATCTGCCAGTTGTGTAGGGTGATTATCAATAGACTAGTCAAATATTGAAAAATGTCTACCAAAAATTATGACTTTTGCAATAGTGGATCTTAAGCCACCTTTTCTGGAAGTAATTGGATAGTAAGACTAGTGATTAATTATAGCCACAGTTATATCATTACATTAAAACTCTGTAATCTTCATATTAGATCACATTTATCAGTTTGGCCTCTTTAGGGGTAAGAGGGTATACATTTATGTATTATGAGCAAGTATAATTTGTATGCCTAACATAGTACTTTGATTGTCATATGCATGAAATGTCATAGATGATTAAATAATTTTTTGAGATAATCCACTCCATAAAAGATTTAATTTCCCATTTTGGGCCATGTTATCTGTAAATCTATCATAGGGGTTGGCTCCCTTAGGTCTTTATTACCTAGGGAAAGGGAACACCATATGACTGTAGTTCACAGACTGTGTTTTAAATTAAAATTTCCTGGAGCTCATTACAAAGGCAGATTCTGTACCACATTCTCAGATCTTCTGCTTCAGAAATTCTTGGGTTAGACCCAGGGAGTTCCATTTTAACAATAACCTTAGAGATAATTCTGATGCAAAGTATCCGTAGATCTCACCGTGAGAAACACTCCTTAGGACATCTTCCTTTAGCACCGTAATTAAAGGGATTATTTGATTGCTAGACCCTGAAATAACAGGACACAGAACACCACTAGAGTATGAGAGTAGTGAACACTCACAGCAGATATGGAAAGGTGCAAACGGTATCATCCACTTGATAATGTAGCTCAGGGCCGTCCCTGGTTGCCTGCCCATCCAAGGTTTTACCATTACCAAGAACTATAGGAATTTGAAGCATAGTCTTTCTGGGAATTTCCATACACTTTGAAAATAAAGAGCACAAGCATAAATAGAATAGTAGCACCAAAAATTAAAGACCAGAAATTTCTGTACTTCACAATAAGCAGTGCTATAAGAAAGAGTTGGTCATGATAGTGATTTCTAAAAAGTTACTTTCCCCCTTACCTTCTAGAATGCAAATCGGTTCACTTATCCCTTAATCAGAGGATAGTCTTATGTTTTCATTTGCTTCAGTGTAGTAAAAATATTTAACGACACATCCTATTAGATGTTTTTTTTTGGAATTCACATGACAGAAATCAACGCAGCTAAAATATTGTCGCAGCAGGTCTATCTACAAAACGTATTCACTCTTTAATCCTTGGACTATAATGTGAGACATAAATATACAATAAAAGAGAGGACTGGCATTATCATTTGTCATAGCAAAAACACATTTAGCAATCAAGTAGTTGGTGTAATATACCTAGTGATTCGGAAAATTAGATGTTAAAAAAGAATAGAGTATAATAGAAAGAAGAGAGAAAGAATTCTTAGATGTTTTCAGATAAAGTGCATTTTAACAGGAACAAAGACTACACAGAAGCAGATGCACATTTGACAAGATCAGAGTCCTTAGGCTACAGCATCTCGGGGAGAAAGCTGAAGAAAGAGAAAACACAAAAACATCAGTAATAATAATAAAAATGAACAATACTTTCTTTAAATTACTACCAAGTTACTACTCTTTTTCACGTGCAGCCATAAGTCCTAGGGTTACGATAAACAAAGAAAAAAACAAAGAGGACGTTTGCTGCCAAACAGCACACATTCCAGTGGAAGAGACAAAAAAATGGCAAATAATTACAGTACAGTGAATTTAACACAATAATAGATATTCAGAACTTGTTTAAGAGCTCAGAATAGGGAGATAATAACCCTGTCTGTGAAGGGAGAGGTTAAGGAAGAATTCATGGAGCACCTGGCTTTTCAATGTTGAACAGGAATTTTTGAAGTGTACAATATTCCCCTGTAGCATTATAATAGAGAATAACTGAAGAATAGGACACAGAACACTCCTAGATTTTGATTAAAAAATGAGCACTTGCAGGTTAAATGATAAAGTACAAATGACATCACCTACTTCATAAAGCGGTCCAGGCTTACAGTATTCAGAGACTTTATCACATTGTCAAAAGAAGCTGTATTATTATTTTTTTAGAGTAGGTATATATTATATAGCTTACCAGAAGTAGTAAATGACTAAATCTAGATTTCCACCACCCCAAAGCATCAGTCTTTAACTTGGTAACTGTGTGTGTGTGTGTGTGTGTGTGTGTGTGTGTGTGTAAAGGCTTTTTATTCTTCTGTTTTCTGGATAGAATATTCTATTCTCCTTTACTCTTGGAATTCCTTTCTGTACTCTGTAGGAGCCTTGTGTTTTATCTTCTCTGACATTACTATAATCCTCTTTATAATATTCTGTCCATGTCCTTCCTTTTTTCCTTAATTGTCCATCTCTAGCCAAATTAATTCTCCCTGAGGAAACTTCCAAAAGTCTCTGCCTTTCCAAAAATCACAAGAACATCAGCAATGGAGGAGGATAATAGGCTTTTCTGATCAGGGAAAGGCAGGAAGCAAGGCAGCCTGGCTAGGGGAAGCGGGAAGATTCCATTAGAATGGGTTCTATGGGGCTGAGTGGGAAAAAGGTTCTCAGAGGAATTCATGCAGCAAGTACATCCGGAGCATACCAGATTATTTCATCAATGCAGCAAAGGGATACTCTCTTAGTGGTGTTTATTATCACTAAATTAAATCCTTTAGATACCTGGTGTTTTCCTCTCGATAGGGAAAAATCTTTTATATGAAATATCCCCACCTCTCTCCAAATGCTCTTCTCCTCCTCTACACTCCAAATATTGACCATTGACCATTTTCCATTCTTTTTTCTGTCTTGATCTAATCCAGTTACAAACTTTTCTTACCTACTTAATTTGCTGGCCCTCAAATAATCAAGAAACATTGTAAAAACTTCACATAATCTTTAGAAGGACAGATGCTTTAATTCTTATCCTGGTATTGCATGTGCCTAGAGGAAACAGGAAAATGCTTAAAATGGTTCCAGCTAATTTCAAAGAGAAAGGCGCAAACTGCTGCCTGAAGCAGAAGGCTGGAGAAGACTGCCTATGTCATCACAAGCAGCTGTTCTTATCCCAAACAGGGGAATGAGGAAGGATTTGGATACCAGCTGGGTAACGGAAGTGGAGAGAGATGAAATACATAATTTTGATTAAAATCTTTCTTCTGTAACTTTCACACATATTTCTGCATAAACATTTTCCTTTTTTAGCCTCAAATAAGAGTCAATGTGGCTCAGTGAGGAAACACATACATATATACACACACATAATAACTGAGACTATGGGTTTTAGCCTCATCTAAGATTCTTCTTATGACCTTGGACAAGCGTCTTCACCTCCATGTGTTACATTATTCTCATTTGAAAAAACATTGTAGAAGAAATTCTGAATAAATTTTGCAATTGCCATGTGAAAGAAAAAATATTATTTTCATTATTCTGATAAAGGTGGGTTTTATAAATTCATAAAGAATATTATTCTCTTACTTTTAGATAAACATGAACTATTAACTAAAAGTAGAGCAGTAGCATGTGACATTTAACAGATTAGAAATGATATAATTAGGGAGTGGCCAAGATGGCCGACTAGAAGCAGCTAGGTTGTGTCGCTCTCACAGAGAGGAATGGAAGGGGTGAGTAAAAACAGCAACTTCAACGGAAAAAACAGGTACTGGCATTGGGGACCAATCGAGGAGAATGTACTGGCATTGGGACCAATCAAGAAAACAATGCAACCCACAGAGAATGGAGAAAAGCAAGGCAGGACAATGGCTCAATCAGGAGTGACACGGAGCCAAGAGAACCTTTCCTGCCCAGGGAAGCAGTGAGTAAATGTGCAACCCTGGAAAACCATGGTTCTCCCAAAGATCTTTGCAACTCTTGAGTCAAGAGATCCCCTCATGAACTTACTCCACCAGGGCCTTCAGTCTGACACACAGAGCTGTGACAAATCTCAGCAGAACAGCCACTCAGGCATGTGCAGGGACCTGGGAGCTTTAGATACTCCATCTCTGGGCTTCCTGTGGAATGTAACTGCAACTCCAGCAAAGTGGGACATTAGACCCCAATACATATCCCTAGGAAAGAGGCTGAATCTAGGGGGCCAAGTAGCAATGGTCTATAGGCGCCACTTCCATGAAACCTCACAGAATAAGACTCACTGGCTTAGAATTCCAGCCAGCCACCTGTAGCAATGTTGCAACTACCTGGGATGGAGCTCCCGTGAGAAGGGGCAGGCTGTCATCTTTGTGGTTTGTGCATGTAAGCCAGTCCAGTCTGTGGGCTTTGGAGAATCCAAACCAACCAGTGCAGCACAGTCGGTCTACCAAAACATGGTCAGACTACTGCTTTAAGTCGGTCTCTGGTCTGTTCCTCCTCACTGAGTGGGACCTCCAGATGAGGGCCTCCGGCCACCCCTACCAGTATTGTTCAGCCTGCAGAAATTTGAAAACTCCCTGAGATGGAACTCCCAGACACAGGGGCAGACAGCTATCTTTGTTGTTTGGATGACTTAGCAGTTCCAGCCTTTGGGCTTTGGGGAGCCCAAGCCAACCAGGGATGGAAGCTGTACCCATGCACAGCGCAGCAGCCTTACCAAAAATGTGGCCAGACTGCCGCATTTTCTAACCGGGTCCCTGACCACATTCCCCATCACTGGGTGAAGCCTCCCAACCAGCATCTCTGGCCACCCCCATCAGTGATCTTTGACTGAGAGAGGTTTCAGGTCTTCCTGAGATGGAGCTCCTAAGAGGAGGGGTAGTCGACCATCTTTGCTATTTGGGCAACTTAGCCATTCTGGCCTTCAGGCTTCGGAGTGTCTGAGGCAACCAGGGGCTAAAGTGGACCCCTAGTACAGCAGGGCTGCACTACAAAAACGTGGTCAGACTACTTTTTTAAGTGGGTCCCTGATCCTGTTCTTCCTTACTGGGCAAAACCTCCCATCCGGGGACTCCAGTCACCTCCTACAGGTGCGTTTGGAGCAATAACATGTCTGTATCTCCCTGGCATGCAGCTACCAGAGGAAGGGGCAGGCTGCCATCTTTGTTGTTTTTCAGCCTTCACTGTTGAATACCTCCAAGTACTGGAAAATCTGAGATGTCTAGGGACTGGAACAGACCCCTAGCATACCACAGCAGCCCTATGGAAAAGTGGCCAGACTGTTAAAAAAATGCAAAGGTCAGCACCCTCAAAGATTGAAGGTAGATAAGCCCATAAAGATGAGAAATAATCACCACAAGAATGCTGTAAACTCAAAAAGCCAGAATGTCCTCTTTCCTCCAAATGACTGCATCACCTCTCCAGCAGGAGTTCGAAGCCAGGCTGAGGCTAAAATGCCTGAAATGACAGAAGTAGAATTCAGAATATAGATAGATAAAAGTTTACTGAACTAAAGGAGTACATTGTATCCCAATGCAAGGAAGCTAAAAATCAAGATAAACCATTGCAGGAACTGACAGACAAAATAGCTAGTTCAGAGGAGAGTGTAACCAACCTGATAGAGCTGAAAAACACACTACAAGGATTTCATAGGGCAATCACAAGTATTAATAGCAGAATAGTCCAAGTGGATGATAGAATTTCAGATTCTGAATATGGAATTTATTAAAAAGGACAGACAGAAAAGAATACAGAAAAAATGCAAAGGAATAAATAAAATATAGAATTATGTAGAGACTAAATCTGAGAAATATGGGATTATGTAAAGAGAATGAATCTATGACTGATTGCTGTATCTGAAAGAGATGGGGAGAATGGAATCAATTTAGAAAATATATTTCAGGATATCATCCATGAGAACTTACCCAACCTTGCTAGAGAGTCCAACATTCAAATTCAGGAAATGCAGAGAACCTCAGTAAGATACTCCATGAGAAGATAATCCCAAAGACACAGAGTCATTAGATTCTCCAAGGTTGAAATGAAAGAAAAATTGTTAAAGGCAGCAAGAGAGAAAGGCCAGGTCACCTACAAAGGGAAGCACATCAAACTAACACTGGACCTCTCAGAAGAAAACCTACAAGCCAGAAGAGATTGGGGGCCAATATACAACAATCTTAAAAGAAATTCCAACCCAGAATTTCATATCCAGTCAAACTAAGCTTCATAAGCAAAGAAGAAATAAGATCTTTTTCAGACAAGCAAATGCTGAGGAAATTTTTACCACCAGACTTGCCTTACAAGAGCTCTTGAAGGAAGTGCTAAATATAAAAGGAAAGACCATTACCAGTCACTACAAAATCACACCAAAGTTCACAGACCAATGATGCTGTAAAGCAACCACATAAACAAGTCTGCAAAATAGCCAGCTAACATCATGATGACAGGATCAAATACACACATATCAATACTAACCTTACATGTAAATGAGCTAAATACCCCAACTGAGAGGCACAGGGTGGCAAGCTGGATAAGGAACAACGACCATTGGTATGCTGTCTTCAAGGGATCCATATCACATGCAATGACATACATAGGTTCAAAATAAAGGGATGGAAGAAACTGTACCAAACAAATGGAAAATAGAAAAATGCAAGGGTTGTAATCCCAGTTTCTGACAAAATAGGCTTTAAACCAACAAAGATAAAATAAGGCAAAGTAGGGCATTATATAATGGTAAAGAGTTCAATTCAACAAGAAGATTTAACTGTTATAAATATATACGCACCCAACTCAGAAGCACCCAGATTCATAAAGCAAGTTCTTAGAGACCTTCAAAGAGACTTAGATCCCCACATAATCATAGTGGGAGACTTTAACACCCCACTGACAATATTAAACAGATCATCGAGACAGAAAATTTAAAAAGATATTTAGGTCCTGAACTTAGCACTGGATAAAATGAACCTGAAAAATATCTACAGATCTCTCCACCCCCAAAAAACAGAATATACATTCTTCTCATTGCTGCATGGCATACTCTAAAATCAATCACATAATCAGAAGTAAAACACTCTTCAGCAAATGCAAAATAATTGAAATAATAACAATCTCTCAGACCACAGTGCAATCAAATTAGAAACAAAGACTAAGAAATTCACTCAAAACCATACATGACTTTTGGGTAAATTATGAAATTAAGGCAGAAATCAGAAATTCTTTAAAACTAATGAGAACAAAGATACAATGTACCAGAATCTATGGGACATAGCTAAGATAGTGATAAGAGGAACATTTATAGCACTAAATGCCCACATCAAAAAGTTAAAAAGATCTCCAGTTATCAACCTACTATCACAACTAAAAGAACTAGAGAGCCAAGAGGAAACAAAGTCCACAGCTAGCAGAAGACAATAAGTAACCAAAATCAGAGTTGAACTGAGGGAGATAGAGGCATGAAAAACCATTCAAAAGATCAATAATCCAGAAGGTTTTTTTTTTAAATAATAAAATAGACAGCCAACTACACTAATAAATAAGAAAAGAGGGATGATTCAAATAAACACAATCAGAAAACACAAGAATATCACCACTGACCTCCACAGAAATACAAACAACCATCAGAGAATATTATGCAAATAAACTAGAAAATCTAGAGGAAATGGATAAATTCCTGGGCACATACACCCTTCCAAGACTGAATCAGAAAATAGTTGAATATCTGAACAGACCAATAATGAGTTCTGACATTGAGGCAGTAATAAATGGCCTATCAACCAAAAACAGGCCAAGACCAGACAAATTAACAGCTGAATTCTATAGATGTACAAAGAGGAGTTGAGGAGGCGGGACTCCTCTCCAACTCGTTCTATTAGGCCAGAATCATCCTGATACCAAAATCTGGCAGAGATAAAACAAAAAAAGAAAACTTCAGGCCAATGTCCTTGATGACCATTGATGCAAAAATTCTGATCAAAATACTGGCAACAAAGTCCAACAATACATTATAAAGCTTACCCAACACCATCAAGTAGGCTTCATCACTGGGATGCAAATTTGGCTCCACATATACAAATCAATAAATGTGATTCATCACATAAACAAAACTGAAGACAAAAACCACATCATTATCTCAATATATGCAGAAAAGACTTTTGATAAAATTCAAAATACATTCATGTTAAAAACTCTCAATAAACTAGATATTGAAAGAATATTGCTCAAAATAATAACAGCCCTATATGACAAACCCACAGTCAACATCATACTGAGTGGACAAAAGCTGTAGTCTTCCCCTTGAAAACTAGCACAAGAGAAGGATGACCTCTCTCACCACTCCAATTCATCATAATATCGGAAGTTCTGGCCAGGGCAATCAGGAAAGAGAAAGAAAAAAAAAAAAACAAAAAACAAAAACGGCATCCAAATAGGAAGACAGAAAGTGAAACTATCCCTTCTTGCAAATGACATAATTATATATCTAGAAAACCACATACTCTGAGCCCAAAAGCTCTGTAAGCTGAAAAACAACTTCAGCAAAGTCTCAAGATACAAAATGTGCAAAAATCACTAGCATTCCTATGCACCAACAACAGTCAAGCCACAAGTCAAATCAGGAATGAGCTCCCATTCACAAATGCCACCAAAAGAATAAAATACCTAGGAATACAACTTACTAGGCAGGTGAATGGTCACTACAAGGATAACTACAAACCACTGCTCAATGAAATCAGAGATGACACAAATAAGTGGAAAAACATTCACTGATAGGAAAAATCAATATTGTGATAATGGCCATACTGCCCAAAGCAAGTCACACATTCAATGACATTCCCGTTAAAATAACATTGACATTTCTTTACAGAGTTAGATAAAGAATATTTTAAAATTCACAGAAAACTAAAAAGGAGCCTGAATAGCCAAGGCAATCCTAAACAAAGAGAACAAAGCTGGAGGCATCATGCTACCCAACTTCAAACTATTCTACAGGGCTACCATAACCAAAAGAGCATGGTACTGGTACAAAAGCATACATATAGACCAATGGAACAGTATAGAGAACCCAGAAATAAGACTGCATACCTACAACTATCTGAACTTTGGCAAACCTGACAAAAACAAGCAATGGAGAAAGGATTCCCTGTCCAATAAATGATGCTGGGATTACTGGCTAGCCACATGCAGAAGATTGAAACTGGACATCTTCCTTACACCATATACAAAAATTAACTCAAGATGGATTAAAGACTTAAATGTAAAACCCCAAACTATAAAAACCTGGAAGACAACCTAGGCAATACCATTCAGGGCATAGGCATGCACAAACATTTTTTAATGAAGATGCCCAAAGGAGTAGCTACAAAAGCAAAAATTGACAAAGGGGATCTAATTAAACTAAAGAGTTTCTGCACAGCAAAAGAAACTATCAACAGATTAAACCAAAAACCTAGAGAATAGGAGAAAATTTTTGCAAACTATGCATTCAACAAAGGTCTAATATCCAGCATCTAAAAGAAACTTAAAACTACAAAAACAACATTAAAAAGTAGGCAAAGGGCATGAACACTTTTCAGAAGAAAACATACATATGGTTCAACAATCATACGAGAATAAGCTCAACATCACTGATCATTAGAGAAATGAAAATCAAAACCACAATGAGATAGCTTTTCACAACAGTCAGAATGGCTGTTCTTAAAAAGTCAAAAAACAATAGATGCTGGCAAGGTTGAGGAGAAAAGGGAACCCTTATACACTGTTGCTGGGAGCGTAAATCAGTTCAGTCATTGTGGGAGACAGGGTGTCAAAATATCATTCAACCAAACAATCCCATTACTGGATATATATCCAAAGGAATAGAAATCATTCTATTATAAAGACACATGCACATGTATGTTTATTCTAGCACTATTCACAGTAGCAAAGACATGGAATCAACATAAATGCCCATCAATGATAGACTGAATTGACAAAATGTGTTAAATATACACCATGGAATATTATGCAGCCACGAAAAAGAATGAGATCATGTTCTTTGCAGGGACATGGATAAAGCTGGATGCAATTATCCTTAGCAAACTAGCACAGGAACATAAAACCCAATACTGCATGTTCTCACTTATAAGTGGGAGATAACTGATGAGAACACATGGACACATGGAGGTGAACAACACACACCGGGTCTTTTCAGAAGGTGGTGGGTGGGAGGAGGAAGACTATCAGGAAGAATAACTAATGGGTACTAGGCTTAACACATGAATGATGAAATAATCTGCATAACAAACCCCATCATACAAGTTTATCTATGTAACAAACCTGCACTTGTACCCTGGGACTTAAACGTTAAAAAGGAAATGATATAATTTTGAGCATATAATTATTATAAAATTAAATCCCCACAGATAAGTTTTTCACAGATAATATGTGGTTGTGGGCTGCTGTAATAAATGATGAGTTTCAAAAAACTAAAAGAAATTAGAATAATAGAAGAAATTCGAATGACATGTAAGAGAATAAACTTAGAATAACAAAGTCATTCCTAAGCAAGACAGAAAATCTATAAGCCGTAAGAGTTGACTAATCTGATTACAAAATACTTAAATTTCTGTGTGACTTAAACACTATTAGCATAGCTCAATGAGAAGTGGTATAACTGACAACTTTAGTTTCATAATATGCAACAAAGGGAAACAAAGTTCATATATAAATATATATATATATATATATAAAGAGTTTTTTATAATTCAATAAAAATAAATTACCTGAAAGAAAATGCATCACATACAAGAAAAGAACATTTGTGGAAGAAATGCAGTCAAGAAGCATGACAAGGTAATCAGTCTCACCAGTAGTCCAGAAATTAATATTAAAACAAGATAACGTTTTTCAACTATAGGCAAAGTGTTATTCTCATAACGTAGTGACAGATGTTTAAATGATTACACCTTTTTTGGCACATAAATGAAAAAGTCTGTGTCCTACAGAAACACTCTCATATGTGAACAAACATATATGAATATGGATATCTATGTCTCTGTTGTTTCTCAGGGGGAATACTTTCAACATTTTCTGGTTCCATATAATGTTGGTTGTAGTTTTGTCAGAGATGGCTTTTATTAACCTGAGGTATGTTCCTTCCATGCCAATTTTGCAGAGGGTTTTAATCATAAAGGGATGCTGGATATTGTCAAATGCTTTTTCTGCATCTATTGAGATGATCATATGATTTTTGTTTTAATTATGTTTATGTATCACACTTATTGACTTGCATATGTTAAACCAGCCCTCCATCCCTAGAATGAAACCCACTTGATCATGGTGGATTATCTTTTTTATATGCTTTTGGATTTCGTTAGCTAGTACTTTGTTGAGAATTTTTGCATCTATGTTCATCAGGAATATTGTCTGCAGTTTTCTTTTTCTGTTACATCCTTTCCTGAAATTGGTATTATGGTGATACTATCTTCATAAAATAATTTAGGGAGGATTCACTCTTTCTCTATCTTTTGGAATTGTTTCAGTAAGAGTGCTAGCAATTCTTCTTTGAATGCCTGACAGAATTCAGCTGCAAATGCATTCTGTCATGGACTTCTTTTTGTTGGAAATTTTTTAAATTATGGTTTCAATCTTGCTACTTGTTATTGGTCTGTTTAGAGTTTCTATTTCTTCCTGATTTAATCTAGGAGGGTTGCACATTTCCAGGAATTTATCTATCTCCTCTAGGTTTTCTAGTTTGTGTGCATAAAGGTGTCCATAGCAGCCTTGAATGATCTTTTGTATTTCTGTGGTATTGGTTGTAATATATCTTGTTTCATTTCTAATGGAACTTATTTGAATCTTGTCTCTTCTTTTCTTGGTTAATTTAGTTAATGGCCTATACATTTCATTTATCTTTTCATATAGCCATCTTTTTGTTTCATTTATCTTTGGTATTTTTTTGTTTCAACTTTATTTAGTTCTGCTCTGATTTTTGTTTGATTGTTTGTTTGTTTTTTCTTTTCTTCTGCTGGTTTGGTGTTTTTTTTTTTTCTCCAATTCCTTGAGATGTTACCTTAGATTATCTATTTGTACTCTTTCAAACTTTTTAATATAGGCATTTAATTCTATGCACTTTTCTCTTAGCACCACTTTTTCTGTGTTCCAGAGGTTTTGATAGGTTGTGTCATTATTGTTGTTCAGTTCAGATAATTTTTAAATTTCCATCTTTCATTGTTCATGCAAGGATCATTCAATAGCAGATTATTTAATTTCCATATATTTGTATCATTTTGAGGTTTCCTTTTAGAGCTAATTTTCAATTTTATTCTTCTGTGGAGAATATTTCATGTGCTGTCGGAAAGAATGCATATTCTGCAGTTGTTGGGTAGAATGTTTTGTAAATATGGTAAGTCCATTTGTTCTAGGGTATAGTTTCCTTAAGTCCATTGTTCCTTTGTTTACTTGCTGTCTTGATAGCCTGTGTAGTGCTGTCCATGGAGTATTGAAGTCCCCCTTATGATTGTGCTGCTGTCCATCTCATTTATGTGTCACAATAATTGTTTTATAAATTTGGAAGCTCCCGTGTTAGGAGCATCGATATTTACAATTGTGATATTTTCCTGTTGAACTGTTCCTGTTATCATTATATAACATCCCCCTTTGTCTTTCTTATTTATTGTTGCTTTAAAGTATGTGTTGTCTGACATAAGAATAACTACTCCTTCTCACTTTTGGTTTACATTTGTATGGAATATATTTTTCCACCATTTACCTTAAGTTTATGTGAGTCCTTATGCATTAGGTGAGTCTCTTGAAGACAGCAGATATTTGGTTGGTGTATTTTTATCCATTCTGTCATTCTGTATGTTTTAAGTTGAACATTTATGCCATTTACACTGAATGTTAGTATTGAGATATGAGGTACTGTTTTATTCATTATGCTAGTTGTTGCCTGAATACCTTTTTAAATTTGTGTTATTGTTTTATAGGTCTTGTGAGATTTATGCTTTAAGTAGGTTCTATTTTGGTGTATTTTGAGGTTTTGTTTCAAGATTTAGAGTTCCTTTTAGCATTTCATGTAGTGCAGGCTTGGTAGAGGCAAATTCTTTTAGCGTTTGTTTGCCTGAAAAATACTTTATCTCTCCTCCATTTATTAATCTTAGTTTTGATGGATACAAAAATTTATGGCTGGCAATTATTTTGTTGGAGGAGGGTAAAGACAGGACTCCAATCCCTTTAGGCTAGTAGGGTTTCTGCTGAGAAATCTCCTATTAATCTAATAGGTTTTCCTTTATAGGTTAGAATTACTTCATTTTCACAGTCATACTCTTATGATCATTTTTCTAATTAGCTCTCTAGTTATCTCCATTATTTCTCTTATATTAACAACAAAATTAACACACACCAGCACTATAGATGTCCAAGAAGTAGAGGCAGTAGGAACTATTTTACCTGACTTTAGATAAACTGATGACTATGTGCCTAGCTGATGATCTTTTTGTGATGATGAATTTCCCAGGTGTTCTTTGAACTTTTTCTATTTGGATGTATAGATCTCTAGCAAGGCTATGGAAGTTTTCCTCAATTATTCCCTCAAATATGTTTTCCAAACTTTTATATTTCTCTTCTTTCTAAGGAACACCAATTATTCTTATGTTTGGTCATATAACATAATTCCAAATTTCTTGGAGGCTTTGTCCATTTTTAAAATTTTCTTTGTCTTTGTCATATGGGGTTAATTCGAAAGTTTTGTCTTCAAGCTCTGATATTCTTTCTTCTAATTGTTCAGTTCTAGGTTTTAAATTTTTCAATGTATTTTGCATTTCTCTAAGTGTGTCTTTCATTTCCAGAAGTTGTGACTGTTTTTTCTATGATATTTATTTCTCTGGAGACTTTAAAATGAATATCCTGTATATATTTTTTAATTTCTTTAAGTTGGTTTTCACGTTTCTCTGGCATCTCCTTGAGTAGCTTAATAATCAGCCATCTGAATTCATTTTCTGGCAATTCAGATATTTTTTCTTGGTTTGGATTCATTACTGGGGAGCTAGGGTGGTTTTGGGGGTTGTTATAAAACTTTGTTTTGTCGGCTGGTGCAGTGGCTCACACAGCACTTTAGGAGGCTGAGGCAGGTGGATCACGAGGTCAGGAGATAGAGATCTTCCTGGCTAACACAGTGAAAACCTGTTTCTTCTAAAAATACAAAAAATTAGCCAGGTGTGGTGGCAGGTGCCTGTAGTCCCAGCTACTCGGGAGACTGAGGCAGGAGAATGATGTGAACCCAGAAGGCAGAGCTTGCAGTGAGCTGAGATCACGCCACTGCACTCCAGCCTGGATGATAGTGTGAGACTCCGATTCAAAAAAAAAAAAAAAACTTGTTTTCTCATATTAGCAGGATTACTTTTCTGATTCCTTCTAATTTGAGTAGACTATTTCAGTGGAAAAACGTGGAACTCAAGGGCTTCTGTTCAGATTATTTTGTCCCACTGAGTGATCCCTTGATGTGGTGCACTCCCTGTTCCCCTAGGGATGGGGCTTCCTGCAAGCCAGACTACAGTGACTGTTACTGCTTTTCTCGGTCCAGCCACCCAGTGGGGCTATCAGGCTCTGGGTTTGTGCTGGGGAAGGTCTGCAAAGAGTCCTGTGATGTGATCTGTCTTCAGGTCTCCCAGCTGTGGATATCAGCACCTGCTCTGATGGAGGTGGCAAGAGAGTAAAGTAGACTCTGTTAGAATCCTTGGTTTCAGAGATGTTTTGTGTTCTGGCTTTCTCAGATGCTGGTTATGCCAGCAGTAAAGTTGTCATGTAGACAGACTCAAGATCACTGGCCAGGACTTTGCAGGCAAAGAGACTGTGTTTGTTTGTTTGTTTGTTTGTTTGTTTGTTTCCTCCTTCCTTGGAGCAGTGATGTTCTGTCAAAAGTTGCTGTAATGGCCTGAGCTGGTGAGCCTCCAGCCAGGAGGTGGCACATTTAAGAGAGCACCAGAGTGTTTTGCCTGTCTCATGGAATTTGCAGCAGCCTGCTGCTTCTTTCAAAGATTCCATGATTTTTTGTTTTGTTTTGTTTTGTTTCTGGCACACTCCTGTGTGGGTTCCCGGAGCAAAAGTCAACAGTGTGTCTCCACACGCTGTTCTGTCTGTCCAAGTGGGAGTTACACATCATCCCTGTCTCCTGTCTGTCATATTCCCTCTACCTCCCCAGGGCTGTTTTCCTTATGAACATTTTAAAAGGGGTAATCCTGAACAAAAGTCCTGTTAGTGCTACTGCTCCTAAGTTTTGTAAAACAAGAGTCTCATGGAAAAGTTTCTACCAACAATGCACACCCTTTGTTTCCACACCATTTTGGTATCTGTCAAATTTTCCCATGAGTATGCCACTACATCAGTGACTCTGATTAATCTGATCAACAGAGTTAAGATTAAATATATTTACCCTGTTTCATATGTCATTTAATTAAGTTTACTATCAAAGGGTTCTAAGTCTGAGCAATTGAATAAATACTGTAAACCATCAGGGCCTAACTTTGAAAGTGGCTTAGTCTGCTTGCACTGCCATGACAGACTGGATGGCTTAAGCTACAGAAGTTTATTTTCTCACAGTTATCTAGTCTGGAAGTCCAAGATTGAGGTTCCAGCAGATTCAGAACACTAATCTTATCAGATCAGGGCCCCATCTTTATGACTTCATCTAACTTTAAGTATTTCCCTAAAGTCTCTATCTCTAAATTAGACAATCACATTGGGGATTAGGGCTTCAACATACACATTTTGGAGGTTGGGGTGGAGTAAACATCATGTTCATAATGGAAAGCCAAGTAGATTTATCCTTTTTTTTTTTTTCACCTTTTTTGAAAATTGCCAGATATGCTGATTTCCTGGGTGACAAAATTGTATGTACACCAAACACCAGAGAAAATTTACTGATGTATAAAACCTGCACATGTACCCCCTGGATGTAAAATAAAAACTGGGGCTGGGCACAGTGGCTCACGCCTGTAATCCCAGCACTTTGGGAGGCCGAGGCGGGTGGATCATGAGTTAAGGAGATCGAAACCATCCTGGCCAACACAGTGAAACCCCATCTCTACTAAAAATACAAAAAATTAGCCAGGCATGGTTGCATGTGCCTGTAATCCCAGCCACTGGGAAGGGTGAGGCAGGAGAAACCCTTGAACCCGGGAGGGGGAGGTTGCAGAGAGCCGAGATCGCGCCACTGCACTACAGCCTGGGTGATAGGGTGAGACTCTGTCTCAAAAAAAAAATTTTGGAAATTAAAAAAGACAAAATTGTATGTATTTCTCATGCACAACATTTTATGTTGAAAATATATATATACATATACAAACATATTATGGAATGACTAAATCTAGCTAATTAACATACACATTACCTCACAAAGTTATTTTGTGGTGAGAACATTTAAAATCTACTCTATCAGCCTTTGTCTACACTTAAATTGTTGTTGTTTTTAACTGACCTCTCCACCTGCCTCAAGATATTAATACAGGTTCAAGAGGATGTATTAGTGATTGAATAGAATCTACCATGACATATAAAGAAGAATCTAGTACAATTCTGTATTCTATAATAACCCTGGCTTGTGAGTCAAAACTAAACTGAATACCTTCCGGGGCCAAGGCAGTGGTTTCCTAAAATACTTGAAAGCTTCTTATAGCCATCCCTAAGGTACAAATCACCATGTTTTCTACAGGGAGGCAGGTTTAATGCCTGGCTTTCACACAAGAAGTACAGTCCTGGAGTGTATACAATGCTCAAGGAAAGAAAATGTTATTTACAATGGCTGGGGGCCTATCAGCAGAACTTGTCACTAGTCAGAAGGCACGGGTTTATAGTGCCTACAATATGGCCTCTTGGGTAGCTGGCAGACCTTAACATTCTTCATTCAGTTTAATAATCTAATATCATCTTTGTTTTCAGAGAGACTGCCTGTGGGCAATCAATTAAACTTGTGTTTTTGTTGGCCATCAACAAGGCAGTATTCATCCACCCTACAGAAAAGTGAGAATGGGAGAATATCTGAAGGTTATGCACAGGAGGTGCAGGAGTTTGAGCCACCTGTCATTGTTTCTAATAGACTTATGAAGGTTAAGGAGAATAATGGCTAATTCACAGCTGATGCTAGTCAGTGGGGGATGAAAGACTTGGTAGTAAGTTGAATTTAAGGTTCTGTCAAGGCTATGGGAGAGCCACACCAGGGCATTTACATTTGGAAGAAAGATTCCAAGGTGGTTTTGAAAGATAAAGATTCATTAATGTCCCTCCCTCTCCCATATTTCCCCAAATGTAGCGTTCCTTACCACCTTCACAAATCAGTGGTCATAATGTTATATTTCTCCCTAATCATCTCCTGTCTACATCCACATCTTACATATGGAAGAGTCAGGTGCAACAAGCACAAAGTCATTTTTATAAAACTTAACCAGAACTATATATTTGGATTCTCTAGTCTCCCTTTTGGTCAGACTGTCACCTTGAGAGTGTATCAACCACATCGGCCTAGGGCTACCATTGGGGGAAAAATGACATATCATGCCCAGGACTGGTTGGGCTGAATCCTGAATATTCAGTATAGGACCTTATAACCAGCCCCACTCCTTTTGTCCTGATTATTATCCAGAAAGCTGCTGAGAAGAAATGATCCCATTCTGAATGATCCCAAAGCTAAATCCAATGACAAAGTCATCTTACTGATATGTGTGGATCAAGAGAAGGTAAGAAAATTGGAATGAAAAATTATTTGAGATAATTTTTGAGAAGATACCTAATGACAACAATAGATACTTTTGAATGGAGAAAGCATGAGGTGCCATCAAATACCTGGACTATCGGCTTACTGTTGAGTCACTTTTATGATAAAAAAAAAGTTCCATTTTCAGACTGCAAATGGTCCAGAAAGCTGAACACATGACACCTGCTAGTTTTAAAGGCCATATTGACATGACTAGAATCAGCCAGTAAGACTAGAACAGAAACTCTGTAACCTGAAAAAGTGTCATCAGAAGTGAAATAAAACCCTTAGCTTTGAGAAGGATTCAAATATCCAACATGGGCATTGTACCAGAACTGGACAGGGCAATATGACCTGTACTATGTGGCTTTCCTCAATCATGAAAAAATCAAGTAAATTTTGGCAGGAGTAACAAGCATGGCATGCATTGATGGCCTCTGCAGCAGAAACATAGACTCCTTTACTTTGTTTCCCCTCTCTGATGATGGATGTATTGTCGGTGGCAGTACTATGAGAGACTCATACAGTATTGGTGGGTAATCTGATCAGTACAGACTTGAACAGAAGCTTTTTTCACATCAGTCTTGTCAGAGAATGGGCCCTTACCTGGCATCTACACACATGACTCTGACAGTTCGGTCAGTAGCCAGAACTGCTTTCAGCACAACAGCCTATAGTCCCAAAAAGTAAGGTTTTCAATCTGTCAGTCTCTAGATTTCCAAGTAGCAAAGAACTCGGCCATTAGCAACAGTAATAACAAAACAAGATTCATTAGGAAGAATAGTAGCCAGATCTATGAGAATAGACTTGAGTTCTGTCTTTGAGCAGAGTGGCTATGTCCATTTTTGTTTCTGTATAGCTGGAGCTAAGGTTGAACAGCTGCCACAGACCAGTGGACAACACAAGTTTAAGATTATCCTATGAGTGAACCAGGACAAGGAATTTAAGTGAAACTTTTTGAGTTGAGGGCCCCATTGTATCAGCACCTTTGCTTCAGGTGGCAGAGTGAGTGATACATTTTCTCACAAAAGGATAGTTGCCACTTTTCATATAAAATCAAGATACTAGTGTGGCAAGGATGGCTGCATTCTTAAATAAACTATTTTCATTTAAAAAGTGAGGCTTAGTAGGTCTTTCCCACCTTGTTAGTCATTGAGTCTTACTTGATCCATACCAAAATAGAAATAGCAAGTTATCAGTCACAAGGCCTTTTTAGGTCTGGTGTCCATTTCATAAGAGTCCAATAGCAAGCGAATAGCTCATTTACAAAAATGGGGATAAATACTACTGACCATTAGAGAAATGAAAATCAAAACCATAATAACATCTCACATAAGCCAGAATAGTGATTATTATAAAGTCAAGAAACAACAGATGCTGGCAAGGTTGTGGAGAAATAGGAATGCTTTTACATTGTTGGGGGGAATCTAAATTAGTTCAACCATTGTGGAAGACAGTGTGGAGATTCCTCAATGATCCAGAATCAGAAATATCATTTGACCCAGGAATTCCATTCCTAGGTATATACCCAAAGGAATATAAATCATTCCATTATAAACATACACGTAAGCATATGTTCATTATAGCAGTATTAACAATAGTAAAGACAGGGAATCAACCCAAATGCCCATCAATGATAAACTGGATAAAGAAAATGTGGCACATATACACCATGGAATACTATGCAGTCATAAAAAGGAATGAGATCATGTCTTTTGCAGGGGCTTGCAGGGGCTTGAATGGAGCTGGAAGCTGTTATCCTCAGCAAATGAATGCAGGAACAGAAAACCAAACACTGCATGTTTTCTCTTATAAGTGGGAGCTGAGCGATGAGAATATATGGACACAGGGAGGGAAACAACACACACTGGGACCTGTTGGTGGGAGCAGAAGGAGTGAGAGCATCAGGAAAAATAGCTAATGTATGCTGGGCTTAATACCTAGGTGATGGGTTGGTAGGTGCAGCAAACCACCATGGCATAAGTTTACCTGTGTAACAAACCTGCACATGATGTATCCCAAAAGGTAAAAACTTTAAAAAAGGGCAGGATAAGTTCAAAACCCCAAGGGTGCCTCCATGTGAAGGCTGCCTCCCTGTTCCAAAATACATAATTGGAAAAAAATCCTCAGTTATAGAGACTTGTAGATCAAAGTTGTGAATAGGGTTTTGAGTTTTAAAGGTACTAGCACTTCTCTATATGTGGCTTCTTTCCAATTGGGATAATCTTCAGTATAAACAGATAAGAAAGTATAGGCATATAAGATCAATTTTTACTATAAATTCAAATGTAGACGCAAAAGCAATAATAAATATGCTGAAAAACCTCACTCACACGATTGCATTAGACTTTGCTTTCCTACTCTGAACTCAGTCCAAAGTCCATCAGTTTAAACGGGTCTCACCCCCTCCTCCAAGGGGATTAGATAGGATGGTGATGTAAGAACTATATCCAACAGTTTTCAAAGTTTCAATTCTTTTTCTTCCTAAAATTCTCTAGCGTATTCATTTAAGTACATATTAGCCCTTGGCCCCTGTATTAGTCCGTTTTCATGCTGCTGACAAAGACATACAGAAGACTGGGAAGAAAAAGAGGTTTAATTGGACTTACAGTTCCACGTGGCTTGAGGGGGCCTTAGAATCATGGTGGGAGGTGAAAGGTACTTCTTACATGGCAGCAGCAAGAGAAAATGAGGAGGAAGTAACAGTGGAAGCCCCTGACAAACCCATCAGATCTTGTGAGACTTATTCACTATCCACAGGAGTAGCATGGAAAGACCAGCCCCCATGATTCAATTACCTCCCCTGGGTCCCTCCCACAATACGTGAAGATTCTGGAAGATACAATTCAAGTTGAGATTTGGGTGGGGGCACAGCCAAACCATATCAATCCCTCTTGAGGACAAGCTCCACATCTAATCATCTTTGTACTTAAAGTAGATGAGGTCAGAATAACAGAGGGGGTGTGGAGAGCACCTGGAGAGAAGCAGTGGCTCCATTCCGGTAAACAAGATACTACCAGCTTTGAGAAGCCTGGCAGCTACTCATGGCTTAACTAAATGAACTTTAATGTTGTAGATCCACCAAAAGTTCTATATATTCATGTTGACACCATTTATTTCAGCTTGGAGACACCTTGACTCAGTTCTTGCATTCACATTGCCTTTCAGCTGAGGCTTAGGGCTTGTGGCTCCATTGTCATGACTAAAACCTTCCTTTCTCCCTCCTCCAGCAGAGTGGAAACAATCCAAACACCATTTGAGTGCCTTGTTTTAATCCTTTCACTCATTGCTCAGCTTTTTAACATTCAGTTACAGGTAGGACAGCTAGAGTCCTTTACTTCTTGCCCCCCATCACTTTTGCAACACCATGCACTCATGGATCTCAGATAGTCATTTTATATCCCTAGCCTGGCTTGTAAGGCCCTCATCCTCTCTCCTCTAGAGAGCCATGTCTCTGTCCTCATGTCTTATGCCTCTGTCCAGCATCCTATCCTCGTAATCAATAGCTGTCAAGAACTATGAAGGGTCAGATATTATATTCTACTGGCCAAATAACAAGTTAGCCTGCTACAGTTTCACGGATGCTGGTTGGAGACATGAGACTCCCAATCAGAGACAAATAAATCTATTACTCCAAGGCAGCAAGCAGCATACCTTCATGTTTGTGTCTGTTTTTCTTGACTCCAAGGCTCACAAGGGTAATACAAGGAAGCACAAGTGGATGCTGTGCACAGTAGGTTTGTATCATACCTGAGGAAGTTCAAGTTTGGGGAACCATTATCTTTTCTAATGAGCTGTAAACAAAACTGATTGAAATTTGCTTTGGAGGGAGACATCTGCATTATATTGGAGGGTAAAAATACCTATCCTTTGCTAGGGAAAAAGATAGTTTCAGTATATTTCAATGTCGTTTGCATTAGAAACATCCTTAAAAAGATAGTCCAGAACAAATGGCAGTTAGTGTCCCCTCTTTTCACAGAAACATAAGATACCCACAGAAACATGTCTCCCAACAAGTACATGTGTTGTAATGTAACAATATACAAGTCATAATGTTAAGTAATGAAGTCTCAAAGGAATATGTATAATATTATTTTACTTATGGAAAGACATATGATGTTTGAGTTGTATTCCTCTACATGTTTCTACAAAATCTTAAACAACAAAAATGTTCTCGGGTATTGTTTATATATTAACAAACAAAAAAATTGAATAGAATAAAGAACCTATAAAATATTATGGACATATTTAAAATGTAGGAATGTTTCTATTGTGTTATTTTAATAAACGTTATTAATACATTAATTAAATTGATTGAAAACCATGCTCAAAATAATCTAGGTGTTCAAATGAGTTCTCTTTCAAGTTATAATAATATGTGTTTTGCTGAACCATGCTTTGAAAAGTTGCTGCATTTCTAGAAAGTCTGGGAGCTTAAATTTTAAGGAATCCAATAGATACAATGCAAGTATCTGCTGTTAAGGTCTTTTTTTCCTCATCTTTAAATAAGAGGGAAGTCCATGTCCTGCTGATAGGAAAAAAAAATGTAATACAGATATGCATATATATATATATATGTGTGTGTGTATATATATGTGTGTGTGTGTGTGTGTATATATATGCACAGACACACACATATACGAATGTATGTGTTTGTGTATATATATATATAAATATGTGTGGGGACATGCTTTGTACCCACACACAGAGACATGTAATATGTTTTATATACTTTCAGTCTTTTTGTCTTTCTGTGTCCACTTTTATTTATGTGAAAAATAACAAAGAACTTTGATAAATCTGACATTTTTGTAAAATGACTTCAAAGTTTCTTCACTGTTTTTCACTAATTCACTGATCAAGTATTTATTCAGTACTTAAAATATGCCAAGCACTCTTCTACATGCTAGCCATACAGAGGTTGACACAACAATATGTCATCATGAAACTAATATTCTAATGGGAAACAAACAATAAACAGAAAAATATACATTCCAATGTGCTGCAAAAAATAAAAAGTAGAATAAGGGAATAGAACTTTATAAATATGTTCCTTTAGGTAGAATAGTAATGGAATGGCTCTGTTTGGAACAAACACATGAAAAAAGTGAGAGAATGAACCATGCCAAGCTGATAGTGAAAGAAGGCAGTCACGCAAAAAAAATGACATCTTAAACTTAAATTTTCACTGTTGACAGGTGTACAAAAACACAGAGGTTTTAAATGTTCAGTATTTTTAAGTTGTATAAAAACATATCAACCTAATAATTATCTCTCCCACATAGGGTTGAGACAGAAAGGAATATTAAAATAAACAGTAAAGATAAAAAAGGAATATGTTGAGCCATGATAATTTGAAAGGAAATAATCTATAAAAAGTTGTTTACCTTTTTAAACATTACTGACTCTGTTTTTAAATTTTTATATTGAAATATTTCATACTGAATGTCATAGAAAATATTATTAAAATAATATAAGAAATACTTATTTATGTACCGCTCAGCTTTTGCAAATCTTAACATTTTATTTGCAACTCATTTCCCCTACGTTCTTTAGATGTAATCATTCTCCTGCATTCTGTATTTGGATGTGAGGGGTAGACTCTATCAGACACCCATTATGCATTCCTCTTGGCCTTACCTTTTCTTATTTCTGCCATTGTTGTGAATACCATTATTGTGCCAGTTCTGACCAGTTTCATGCAGATGCAGATGAGATAAGTACATTTTAAGCATTACCAGCACAAAAGAATGGTAATGGAGGCAATGCCTATGTTAAATAGCTTAATTTAGCTACTCCACAATGTGTACATAGATCCAAATACCATATTGTGCATCATAAATGTGTACAAACTCTACTTGTTAATTAAAATAAGACAACTACCATTTCTCTCACATTAGAATTATCTTTATATTTTTATTTAATCAACATTGCAGATTTATACTACTCCATTTTTATCATTGGGTCACCTTTTAATCACACTTGTCTTTTGGAAAATATTTGGGTGAAATTAAACCTAAAATGCTTAAAAGTATCCAAAAATATTTATATCAACTACCTATTGCTGCAAAACAAATTATCCCAAGACTTAACAGCTTAACACAACAAATGTTTATAGTTTGGGGTGGGGGTCAGAAGTCCAGGTGAAGATTTTCTGGGTCTTCCATTGTAGTCTCTCGTGATGGTGAAATCAAGGTGTCTACATGGGCTGAGCTTTCATCTGAAACCTTGACTGGAGAAGGTGCTGCCTCCAGGCTCACTTATGAGATTGTTGTAAGTATTCAATTTCTCACAGGATGTTCAACTCAAAGCTTCCTCTTCTCATTGGCTGTCAGTTGGATAACCTCAAATCCTTGTTTTATAGATCTCTCTATAGAGCAGATCACAACATGATACTTAGCTTCATCAGACTGAGCAAGCAAGAGAGAGCCAGAGAGAGAGCAAGACAAAAGCCCTAATTTTTTAACCTAATCTTGAAAGTGTAATCCCATACCTTTTACCGTAGTCTATTTATTTGATGCAACTCACTTGACTCAGCATACATTCAAGGGGAAGGGGTTACACAGTGACACAAATATCAGGAGTTTGGAACCATTGGGAACCAGCTAAGAAGCTACCTACCATGATATTCTATGGTAAACAATAATTTTGTCATTTTAAATGTATAATTCTAAAGCCTTGACCAGTAAAGTCTATATTTAGAGAGGATAGTTAAAAATATTAAATTTTATTAAAAATGTGTTCATTTTCTAAAGTTGGAAAATACAGTACAGGAAAATAGAAAAAAAATCACCTCTGTAGTTGCACTACCCAGAAATAGTCACTGCTCCTTTCACATATTTACTTCCAACATTTTTTGTAAGTAGGGTGTTCGTCTTTGTTTTAGTAATAATATTGAATATTAAATATTAAATCATATAGCTTGCCTTTTCTATTTAGCATTATAGCACAAGCATCTACACTGTTTTTATAAACTCTGCAATTATCATTTTTATAACAATAGCACAATGAGTAAACATTTCATTATTTATTTAAACCAACATCTATATCTTATATTCATATTGTTTTCAGATTTGCTATTATAAATCAACCTATGATAGAAGTAACAATTTTCAGATAAAGATATACTTCTTAGTGGTAGAGGAGTCTATATATTAAAAATAAATAAATTCAGCAAAAAGGCAAGAAAGAAGGAGAACTTTCAATTGGTTAAAATATATATGTAAGGAAATAAAATACAAATAGGAAAGCCACAGAAAATAGGAAACAAATCATTAGTAGAAGTACAAGAAACACCACTCCTATCTGTAATCCTAGCACTTTGGGAGACCGAGGCAGGAGGACTGCTTGAGGCCAGGAGTTAGAAACCAGCTCTGTCCACATAGCAAGACTCTGTCTCTACAAAAATAAAAATAAATAGTCAGGCCTGGTGATGTGTACCTGTACTCCCACCTACTCAGGAGGCTAAGGTAGAGGATCACTTAAGCCCAGGAGTTCAAGGCTGCCATGATCACACCACTGCACTTCAGCCTGGGTGACAGAGCAAGACCTTGTCTCAAGAAAAACAAACAGACAAACAAACAAAAAACTCACCTAATCATGTAGATTTGAGTAGTCAGAGTAAGACACATTATTAGGGATACATAAGACGAGTATCTAATGCATACTGAATATGGGAAATAAAAAATTGAGTCTTTGATAGGCCTACCAGGGAAATTAGTGGCAGAAAACTAAATTAAGAATGGCTAGAGCTTTATGGAAAAATCACTTAAATAAACCAGATTAATTTAAATATGTAGGCACTCATTGATTACATCTGTGGCTATTTAAGAAACTGACTATTACAGTCCCATTCTTGATGGGACTTCTTGTTTACAAGAAGATGGGAAATTTCTTGTTTTCAAATGTACATCTTCAAGAGTCAAAAAAATACAAAATGATTATATTCTGAAAAAAACTATAGGTTATTTCATATGACCTTTGTCTCTATATCTGAAAAGGTTTTTATAAAATTAATTTTTAAAATGAAGTTTTTAAAAAATAATACTGATTCATCCTAGGCATAATATTATATCGTGACCAAAATAATCTAACTTGTATTATTTCACATACATAGGGAGACAGAGAAGACAAATATCTTTGGAAATAACAGAACAAAGATTTACACATATCAGGAAAAACAAGATGTTCCTGATACATTAAGGTGTATCAGGAAAAATAGTTAAATATAATTATTTTTATATGTTTGTTCCTGTGAACCAAATATATTATGGTGATGTTCTAGGTCTAGACAATAAAAAATAACTGTTGATTTTACTAAGGTTGTATCTTAGTAAGATAAAGGGACACGGAGAGAAAGAGAAAGAACACTAAACTCTAAATGCTTGAAAGACCTATTTTGGACATAGAAGTTATCTTTTGATGAGAAGGATAAAGTGATTATTCTTTTATTTTCTCCTTTACACTCTGAAATTATTGCGTTAGGATGGGTGCATTTTGAGTCAGAAATATGCTCTGTCAGGGGAAGTATCCTTGGCTTTCTGAACCTTGGAAGAAAAACTATGAGGAAAGAACGTTAATGCAGGCAGTTTAAGGCTAGCTCTGGCTCTGGAAGGAGCTTCAGAACAGGCAAGTAAAGAAGATTATTAAGCTTCCTGCCTGGTCCATCTCAGTTTACAGACTATGAATGCAGACTGGTATATAAAAAAGAAAGAAATTCCAGAAACATTCTTCTCTACCTTTCATCTTTGCTCAGTTATCACATCAGGGATGTCTTTCCCAATCTTTCTAAGTTAAATTCACCTATTACATAATAGGAGTAAGTAAGAGGTATTACATGCTGTCATAGCAGAATATAGCTCTTACTTTTAGCACTTATTACATTTGCTAATTTGCATATATTATAATTTATCACTCCCACTAGCCTGCAAGCTCCATGAGGACAGGAGTCTTGCCTTTTTTTTTCTCTTCCTCTCTCATTTTCTTCATTCCTCCTTTCCTTTTTCCCCTCACTTCCTTCCTCCCTCGTTTTTTTCCTATTTTCTCTTTCATCATTAGCACAATGCTTGTCACATAGCAGAGAGTTAATGTTTTTTGAATGAATGAATGCTTGTGAGCTCTACTTGGGCCCCTTCTATTATTGGATCTCCACAATGTAACAGAAAAATAAATCATAAGGAGTAACAAATAGCCTGCGAAAAGGTGGGACACGTACAATAATTATCCCAGGTTAAGTGAACACACAGCCAATTTGTAGATAGTACTATGATTATAATTATCAGTGGTTTGTCAGTCTGATGGATTTTAATCACTAGTGTTTTGTTTTATTTTGTTTTGCAAAGATTAGTTCCAGGTTCTTTTTTTTTTTTTTTTTTTTTTTTTTGTAATGGAGATACAGAATAAAGAGCACATTCATTTCAGTTGGATTGGAAATCTGATTCCCATCTCCCTCAGTCAAACACGACTTATTGTTGACCAGTATAAAAGAACTACATTTTGAAGTCCCATCCAAGTATAGACATGTTTCAGGAGGTATGGATAAGTTCAGATTTTGTTTCTCTCTTTGCACTTATCCTAGATACGTGATTGATGCGGTCTTGCCATAAGTCAAAACATTTACGAGAAAAATATAGGCCCATCGAGAATTCCTAGGTTCCTCCTTCTCCTTTGGTATAATGTAATTGCTTTCTCTATTGGCTCTTAATATTTTCTCTCCTACATGTGAAAAACTCACCTTTAGACTGAACTTCCCAATTACTTTGCAAATAGCTTACATTTTCCTACATAGAAAAAGGACAAGCCATCCTCTGTCATCCTTTGTGATCATCAGGGATTTCTTTTTCCTTTGAAAGTAACCTTTGCTGAGAAAACAAGATTTCCAGAAAAAAAAAATTCTTTGGGGAAAAAAAGGAGGGAGGAGAGGTTTTGAACTTCTGTATAAGGAACTAAATCAATATAAGGTCAAATATAAACAGAGGCCTTTTTCCTTCTGCAAAGTAATGAGTAAAAGCCAATGTAATCTTTGCTCCATTGCCCTCTTGGCTTTCTTTAACTTAAGAGAATAAAGTAATAATGTATTTTATGTTTAAAGCATTCATTTTATTCATTTAATTTATTTTCATGTTTACTTCACAATTAAAATGGCTTTTACATTCTCTTTATTTTGTTCTTTACTCAGCTGAGTATCTAAAATCAATCACAGCTATCTGGGTTTTTATAAAAATACAAAATTCTTGTTTTTTTGTATTTTTACAGGTTATTTGCCCTTACAGGAACTTAATAATATATGGTCTCATTCTTGCCCAATAATGTAACATTTCAGATGTAAATACCAATACTAAAAGCAAAATAAAATATATGAAAACGTTTTTACTAACTTAAATAGCTTTATTTTTGCAATGTTCATATTTTATTAAATTTTAAAACATCCAAAAATATTGTCAGGTTTTGCTTTTGTTTTTACGGTCTGTGATATATGGAACCTCTCTGGCTCATATAGTTTCATGGGCCTCTTCCTTTGCCCATTTTCTCATGTAGAATTTAACTGCTTCTCACTGGAACTTCACAGAGCCTAACTGATATGTTTGTGCTGTCCACTTTATCTATTCAACATGTACAGCCACTGATGTAAAAAATTAAAGAGGGATAAAGAAAGGGGAGGTAAGTGGTAATTTATTCAATACAGCTTCAAATCCCTTTAATTTACTGTAAATCAGCAATCTGGCTATCAAATAATAGCATGGCTTAAAATGTTTCTTGTCAAGTGCAGAGCATTGAATTGTACTTAGCAAAATATCTTATTAATCAGAAATGTTTTTGTGTTCCCAGAAACTTCACTATTAAATGCCAGTGAGGAAGACTCATTTGAAGACATGTAAATGTCAGATATAAGAATGGAGTTCTGGAGATATGTACAAAGTGGACTGGTATCTGATCGCTTCTGTGAGACTAACCTCTAGCTATCATTTATACCACTTTTTCTGGCTCTGGGGTTTGGAGACTGCTGTGGCTGGCTAGAAAGCCCTAAGCAAATTATTCTATCATTTTACATAATTTCCAGGAACTAAGGTGATCATATTTCCCAGTCTAAAATAAGGCCTAGGGATCTAATAAAAGACATTTTAGTCTACTTTCTGAAAATATTGTTAATACACAAATATATTGTAATTTATGTGATTTTCAATGAAATATGGTGACAGTCCCCATTTCAAATATTCTATCTTGGAAAATTCATAATGAATGACCTTATTACCAGTAGTACTTCTGTTAATCTGCATAAAATGCATTCAATGAACACACAATAAATGTCACACATGATGAAAGTTTGCCTGTGATAGCTTGTTCAATCCTTACCAACCACAGAGCACATTTTACGACTTCCACTCTACTCTTGATTTTATAGAGAATGTTCTCATGTAGAGAGGCCAAGTAATTAATTATGTCAATTACTAGTTTTAAGAGCAACTTTACTGAGTGCCTGCCATGACTGGCGGTCCCCTTTCACATACACTATGCTGCGGGAATTCTGAGTCTAATTTTACACATGGAAAAAGACATGAGGCTTCAATAGGTTAAGAATCACATCTAAGGTCACATTGTTGCTTGTTTAGTCAGAATGTAAACCCAGGTTTATTTGTCTTAATAGCATATGTAGTTCTTGTTACACCTGATTGTCTTCATAAAAGGCTTAGTATAGTTTTGTATGCAGAAAAATGAACTAGCTTAGGTTATAAGTAGTGTTGTTGGATTTAATTGGACACCAATGGCAGTCAGAAAAGGCAGAAAGAAATAAAAAAAGAATGGTCTGAGTAAAAAGGGGATTGAGAAATAGGGAAAGGGGAAAAAAAGAACAAAAGCGTACGTGGACAATTGTTACTAAAAGTTGCTTCAGGGACACATAACATAGCTGGTAATTTCCTAGTATACCTTCAAGTCCTAGAGTTCTGTAATATATTTTTCTTTCACTGAACACTAGCATAACAGATGAACTAAATTTCTAATAGATAACTTCTTTTATTGTGTGTATTATGTATAACATGGATGCCTTTTGCATTTCAAAGAGATATTCAAAGATTGTATAGCAGTGCTCAGAATCAGGAAAACTTACCTAAAAGCGATAAACATGTTACTCCTAAGGCATTTAATGATTCATCCATAACCCTGTAATGGAGAAAGTTAGCTTCTCACACCTGGACAAGTTATCTAGTGGAATTAACATTTCTCTCTAAGGGTGATAAGGTTGCACTGATTAACTGAATAGTTAATAGAGATAAAAGAGCTAGTGGAATAAAATCTTTCAATACAATTCCCTCTCCAGTTCTTTCTGTTAAAATAAAGTGAATCGGCTGAGCGCAGTGGCTCACGCCTGTAATCCCAGCAATTTGGGAGGCCGAGGCAAGTGGACAACCTGAGGTCAGGAGTTGGCTAGGACCAGCCTAGCCAACGTGGTGAAACCCCATCACTACTAAAAATACAAAAAATTAGCCGGTCATGGTGGCACATGCATGTAATCCCAGCTACTCGGGAGGCTGAGGCAGGAGACTCACTTGATGCTGGGAGAGGGAGGTTGCAGTGAGCCGAGATCGCGTCACTGCACTCCAGCCTGGGCAACAAGAGTGAAACTCCGTCTCAAAAAACAAACAAACAAACAAAAAATAAAGTGACTCACAAGCATAATGGCAGCCAACCTCTTTTGGAAAGCAAACGACATATTTTTGAAATCAATAAGTGGCCCTGCAGCTAGCAGCACACAATCACCCTCTCATGAACCAAGTTCAGGTGAAACTATTCTTAAACCACAACTAGGAGACCAGGTGGCAGGATTCTCATGCAAAGCTGGAGCACTTCCCACTGAGCAGGCTCTCAGAGTCTCACCACAGGGTGATGGAATAGTATTGTTTGGTTACTTAATAAGGAGACTGTAACTGATTTAAACTTGAAATGGCAAAGATATAAACTTCTTTTAAAAACTAGAGCAATAAACCTGAATTGTTAACAAAGTAAACAATTGCAAGGTGAGGGGGAAAAAAAGCCTTTGTCACTGCTTTACTCAACAAATCAGCTTTACTTTCTGAGATGCTCTCAATGCCTACAGCAGTAGTTTTTAAACAGTGCTTTATGTTAGAATTATCTAGTGGTACCTGTTCACACAACAGTTTGTATCAGAATCATCTGGGGATATCTAAGAAATTGATGGAGGGGTGGTAAAGCTAGCTAATCTACATTTTTAAAAAGTTGGTAATCCTCAGCTAAGCACTATGGATACCATTTCTACTATCTTATAGGAAAAAAATCACTTTGCTGGCTTTATTTTGTTCTTTGTTTGTTGTTTGTTTTTGTTTTTATGATGCCAATTTTCCTCAACCAATAAAACAAAAAAAAGAAGGAAAATTATTTTACCCAACAAACTTATTTCATTTCCATAAGTAATTTTCCTGACAGTGCATTGTTGGTAGTTTACTCTTTAGGGAGTGTAGACCTGATTATCTTCAGCTTAAAACAAGAATTAAAGAGCCACATTGGATAGCATGATTATTACTGAACTTCTGACATTAAGGTCATTGCACAAGCTCAAGTCTGCCCCTGTGTTATTAAATAATGCTGTGTTATAGAAAGACAAGTTTTTATTCAACTTGTGCTTAGTTTATAATCAAATTTTTGAGTGCTTATTGTGATGAGTTTGCAACCTCATGGTAGTGTGCTAGAAAGCCTTGCTATTTCTAGTAAAACCGAGCAAGGAGGACAACATCTCATATATTCTCTGGAAAGAGCACCACATTGAGAATAATTGTGAAATTGTAGTAAATTAAATTTCTGCAGAACAGAATTCCTGCTAGGTCTGTCTTGGGTGCCTTGTATGTTTTCATCAACACTGACATAAACTGAAAACTACACAAAGTTAAAAGATGGAGGCTATTGCCACTGTTCAAGGCATGATTTCTCTGGAATGACCCAGCTTTGCCATGCGGCATAGATGAATCTAGGTGGAACAGTTAGGAGTAGATTGTAAAGCTTGCTCAAAAGGCATAAATAGAACACAGCTATAATTATTTTAGGGAAATGCAATGTTTGAGAGCTACATACTAACTCTCAGGGAGTCCACCTCAGCAAGGTTCCCTCTTGTGTTGGAACAGATTGCTGTGTCTTCTGCTGAGCACCAGATTAAATAGTTGGATTGCAGTTAAGGAGCATACTGCATGAAAAATACATATTGTGAAAAGCAAGAAACACATTGAGCATGGTGAGATGTTTGCATTATAAGAAGCATGTTGAAACTTAGACTAACTAAGAGGAAAGCGAATCATATGCATCATCTCACAGTCACTCCAAGAAATATGTTCATTGAGTAGAATGCAAGCAGAATTGTTCATTCAATGTAAAGTCTCTATTCTCTAAGCCCAACTCTTCCAAAAGGAGCAAATTGCATTTGTATAAGTATATAAAAGATTCAACCCCAATATAGAAATGAGGTTACAAATTGAGAAGTTCTTATATGAATGAAATGTTATCTAGTTGAAATTGTATAAAATATACATTTATATATTATACAGTAGAGGTGAGGTCAGTTTGATAAAGGGACATATCCAAGAAGTACATGGATAATAGAAATCTGAAAGTTCTTTAGTAGAAAGTCTCTAGTAGAGTCCTACAGAATATTGACAATTTGCACCTTCTTAAGGTAAATCAGATAGTTTAATGATTGGGATAAAGACATTTAGGGCATATCTGAATGATACGATGCAATCAGCATATAGAAATAATTCAATAGGCTACAATAACAGGATGAATATAACAAGATGGAACAAAAAAAGTATAATACTTTATCTTCAAAATCTACCTGAGAGGCATGACTTTTAGAATGATGGAGTGAGGACCCATAGAAATCTACTGCCTTACAAAAGCCATGAGAACATTTATAGCATTATAAAAATTAACATTTTTAGAAGTTTGGAAATTAACCAAAGTCTTAGAACAATCTGAAGGAAGTTTACACAAGAAAAACCAATTAAGCCCAGTAAAAACAGAAAAGTTTATGGCATTTCTTTTTACAATGATACTTTAAGTTCTGGGGTACATGTGCAGAATGTGCAGTTTTGTTACATAGGTATACACATGCCATAGTGGTTTGCTGCACCCATCAACCTGTCACCTACTATCCCTCCCCTAGCCCCCCTGACCCCCAAACAGGCCCAAGTGTGTGATGTTCCCTTCCTTGTTTCCATGTATTCTCATTGTTCAACTCCCACTTATGAGTGAGAACATGTGGTGTTTGGTTTTCTGTTCTTGTGTTAGTTTGCTGAGAATGATGGTTTCCAGCTTCATCCATGTCCCTGCAAAGGACATTAACTCGTCCTTTCTTAGGGCTGCATAGTATTCCATGGTGTATATGAGTTTGTGACATTTTTAACTTGGCCTACTTACACGTACCTCCCCCCAGCTCCATGCAGCTGTAAAAAACAATAGCCTTTCAATCACTGTAGGGTTTGGAGATAATAGAGTCTGAAGCTACTAAAAAGTAAAAAATGTTTCATCCCCAGAGCATTTCCACAATTTGACCTGTCTGGAAGCTCCCTGTAACAGCCCCATTTGCAGGGTATTCTTGTTATTTGATCTGGTCCAGAGCTTGCTCCCTGAGAAACTCCCTATTCCCAGGGTGTTTTCTGAAAACAAACACTACAATTGTTTAACATTTTAGCTGCATAAAGCTATTGTACTAGTTGAGGCAAAGAAGAGCCCAGGCAAATATTCAAGAGGAATATCTGGAAAGGAGATGTCCTTGGGAGCTTTGCAAAGGTCTGCCAAGTCCCTGGGGACTTACAAGGATATGCAAAGGGGCAGGACCGTGTACATGCCCAGAAAAGACCCAAGAAGACTCTAACATCACAACCCTGGCTGATCTTGAGGCCCTGCATAAACAGGAAGTGAAGGTTAAAGCATCTCGGAAAATTGCATGCCGGAATGTTGAAGACACACCACAACACAAACACAGAGCCTCTCAGCAAAGTGTATAAGACTAATTGATTCAAGCTTATGAGAAAATTTCTGAATGATCATTAGGTGACTACTTACCTAACTGAACAGAGATTTCAGTAACTTCAGACTACAGGGAATACCGACTTTAGACAAT
Source organism: Papio anubis (assembly GCF_008728515.1). Classification (NCBI taxonomy): domain Eukaryota; kingdom Metazoa; phylum Chordata; class Mammalia; order Primates; family Cercopithecidae; genus Papio; species Papio anubis. The sequence goes on along the minus strand of NC_044996.1, from coordinate 53,681,175 downwards.
CAATCCAAAATAATTACTAAATAAATAAATAGGACAAAAAGTAAAATAAAACCAGCAAGAACAATAAACAAGTGTGAGACAAAAGATTTGATTTATAGAGTTGCTGCATCATATTATATAAAATGTTCAGATTTTGTCAAAAAAATTATGACACACACACAAAACCCAGAAAAGTATGACCTATATATACATAAAAAAGTAGTTAATAAAAATTGTCACCAGGGTTACCCAGATAATGGACTTACTAGACAATTACTTTAAATTAGATATTATAAATATGTTCAAAGATTTTTAAAATTTCTATATAATTAAAGCAATTAAAAGAAAGATGTCTCACCAAACACAGAATATTAATGAAGAGAGAGCAATTATGAAACAAAATCAAATAGAAGTTTTGGAGTTGAAGCAGAGTGACATCAACAAGATGGCAGAATAAAAACTCCCAGTCCTTATTCTCTCACAGGCACATTAATTTATCAATGATATATGGACACAAATACCTTTCTGAAAAGTCCAGAATCCAGTTGAGAAGTTGTAATAGCCAATACAAACACAGTACAGAGAAAGCCACACCGGACCGGGGGAAGAACAATTTCACTTTACCTACAACAGTCCTGTCTCAGCTCTGACTTTTCCCTTGGGAGTAAAGAGAGAGTAGAGAATGTGTCCATCATCTCCAGCCCTTCGGTACATTGTCCACAGAATTTGCTTTTATCTTGCCTTACCTGGAATATTGATTGAACTGGCATAGTTAGGACATCTAGGATAGCTGAAAAAAAATAAATTAAAAAAAATGGTGGGGGTTGGGGAATAAGTAGCTTGTAGTTGCCAGCACAAGTCAATGCAATCAGAAGAACACAAACAAATCAAGGCTTTTTCCCAAGGCAGAAGGGAAACCATAGGAGCATACCTCCAACATCCAAGCCTATAGTCCAATAGTCAGATACTAGAAAAAGAAAGAGATACAGTCATCTGAAAAAATATATATAGAGAGAAACCAGTAAATCCTTCTAATTAGGAATCTCCTTATAAAAGTTTAGAAAAGACACATCCATGTAAAAGGTTTGAGAGGCACCAGTCATTCCCAGCCAATTCACTGGTGAAAGCTGTCAGAGCCAGTCTGTGAAGACTGAGAAAGGTGGCTATTTCCTCGAATGCCCAGATACAAGCACAAATCTATAAGAAACATAAACAAACAGGAAAAATGACTCAATTAATAAACCAAAATAAAACTCCAGTAACCAACTGTTAAAAAAAACAAAGATCTATAAGTTACCAGAAAAAATTCAAAATAATTATTTTAAAGAAGCTCAGTAAGTTATAAAATAACAGAGTATACAATTAAATTAAATATAGAAAATTAAGTGTGAATCAAATGAAAATATTAACACAAATAGGAACTATAAAAAAGAGAAATTCTACAGCTGAAGAATACAATAACTGAATTTTAAAATTCACTGAAGAAGTTAAGCAACATATTTAATCAAGGAGGAAAAAGAATCAGTAAACTCAAAGATAAATCATCTGAAATTATTAAGTCAGAGGAGTAAATATTTAAAAAAAATGGAAACAAGAAAGCCTAATGGACTTATGGAATACCATAAAGTAAACAAATATATACATTATGAAAGTCCCAGGAAGGGAAGAGAGAAATAAAGGAAAGAAAAGGTCACTTGAAGAAATAATAACTGAAAACTAGGGAGGAGAGTGGACATTCAGGTGCAAGTAGCCCCAATAAATGTCTAATTAGGATGAATCCAAAATCTAAACAGAGACACATTATCAAAAAATTGTTAAAAGTCAACAACAAGGAGGGGATTTTGAAAGCAGCAAGAGAAGAGTGAATGGTTACATACAAGGGAGATATCAGCAGACATCTCAGCAGAATCTTTTTTTTTTTTTTTTTTTTTTTTTTTGAGGCGGAGTCTGCAGCTCTGTCGCCAGGCTGGAGTGCAGTGGCCGGATCTCAGCTCACTGGCTCGCCTCCCAGGTCCACGCCATTCTCCTGCCTCAGCCTCCCGAGTAGCTGGGACTACAGTAGCCAGCACCTGTGACTAGTTTTTGTATTTTTAGTAGAGAGCGAGGGTTTCACCGTGTTAGCCAGGATGGTCTCGATCTCCTGACCCACAAGTGATCCGCCCGTCTCGGCCTCCCAAAGTGCTGGGATTACAGGCTTGAGCCACCGCGCCCGGCCCTCAGCAGAATCTTGATACATAGAAGAGAGTTGGATGATATCATCAAAATGCTGAAAGAACAAAACTGCTAAACAAGATCAAAATACTTAGCAATATCGCCCTAAAAATGAAGACAAAATAAAAAATTTCCAAAATAAACAAAAGCTGAGATAATTTATTTTAGACCACCTACACAAGAAATATTAAAGAAAGTCATTCAAGGTGAAACAAAAAGATACTAAACAGCACATCAAAAGCATGGGAAAGTATAAAGTCACTGCTAAAGGTAAATATGTAGCAAGTACAGAATAGTATAATGCTCTAATGGTGGTATTTAAATCACTTTTATTTCTAGTATAAAATACAAAAAAGTACTAGAATAACTATAGCTATAAAAGTGTGTTAATGTATACACAATATAAAAACATGCAAGTTGTGGCAGCAATAATATATAGTGTGTTTGTGGGAGACATAAAAGTGTAGAATATTTATATATAATTGAAGTTAACTTGTTGTAAGCTTAAAATAGACATATCTATTGTAGACTTTAAAAAGACTTAACACCTTATAAGATGGTTTATATAAGGCTAATGGCAAACAAAAAGAAAATACATATTAGACGATAAACACTCAAAAAAGAAAAATAATCAAAGCATATTAGTACACAAGAATCAACATAAAGGAAAGCAGCAAGAAAAGAAAAAAGAGAGAAAAGAGAGCTAAAAGACAGAAAACAAATAACAAAATGGCAACAGTAAGTCCTTCCCTATCAATAATTAGTTTATATGTTAATAAATCAAATTCCACAATTAAAAGATATAAAGTGGCTGAAAGGGTAAGAAAAAATAAGATTCAATTATATGCTGTCTAAATAGACTTACTTTAGATTTAAGGACACGCATAAGCTAAAAAACAGAAAAAGATAGAAATAAATATTTCATGTCAATGGTAACCAAAAGAGACAAGATTTTCTGCACTTATTTCCAGACAAGAAAGGCTTTAACACAAAAACTGTCACAAGAGACAAGAAAGGACATTATATAAAGGTAAAATGGTTAATTCATCAGGAAACTATAACAATTACAATACATATGCACTCAACATTAGAGGACCTAAATACATAAAGCAAGCATTAACTGAACTGACAAGAGAAATATAGACAGCAATATAATAATTGTATAAAATTTCAATAGCCTACTTACAATAATGGATAAAATATCCAGACAGAATATCAATAAGAAAACAGTAGGCTTGGGGGGCGGAGCAAGATGGCCGAATAGGAACAGCTCCAGTCTCCAACTCCCAGCGTGAGCGACACAGAAGACCGGTGATTTCTGCATTTTCAACTGAGGTACTGGGTTCATCTCACTAGGGAGTGCCGGACGATCGATTTCTTTGGTCAGCTGCTGTGACCAGCGGAAGCTGAAGAAGGGCGAGGCATTGCCTCACACCTGGGAAAGCAAAGGGAAGGAATCCCTTTTCTAGCCAAGGGAACACAGAGACACACACAACACCTGGCTCGAGATTGCTCCCACCCCAATGTGCGCTTTAAGCAAACAGGCACCAGGAGGTCATATCCCACACCTGGCGGAGGTCCCGCCCGCGGAGCCTCCCTCATTGCTAACACAACAGTCTGTGATCTACGGCAAGGCAACGAGGCTGGGGAGAGCCAGCCATTGCTGAGGCTTAGGAAGTAGGTAAACAAAGCTGCTGGGAAGCTCCAGCTGGATGGAGCTCACAGCAGCTCAAGAAAACTCTGCCTGTCTCTGTAGACTCCACCTCTGGGGACGGAGACACAGCCTACACAACAACAACAACAACAACAACAAAAAGCAGCAGAAACCTCTGCAGGCCTTAAGCGACTCTGTCTGACAGCTTTGAAGAGAGCAGTGGATCTCCCAACAGGAGGTTGAGATCTGAAGGAACAGACTGCCTGCTCAAGTGGGTCCCTGACCCTGAAGGTAACCTAACTGGGAGACATCCCCCACTGGGGCAGTCTGACACCCCACACCTCACAGGGTGGAGTACACCCAGAGGAAGCTTCCAAAGCAAGAATCAGACAGAAATTTGCATAGCTATTCAGAAATATTCTATCTTCTGCAGCCTCTGCTGCTGATACCCAGGCAAACAGGGTCTGGAGTGGACCTCAAGCAATCTCCAGACCTACAGCTGAGGGTCCTGACTGTTAGAAGGAAAACTATCAAACAGGAGGACACCTACACTAAAACCCATCAGTACATCACCATCATCAAAGACCAGAGGCAAGATAAAACCACAAAGATGGGGGAAGAAAAGCAGGGCAGAAAAAGCTGGAGATTCAAAAATAAAACACATCTGTAAAGAGGCATGGCTCGCGCCAACGGATCAAAATGAATGGGAGAATGAGCTTGTGAGATGAGAGGAAGAGGCTTCAGTCCATCAAATTTCTCAGAGCTAAGGAGAATTACGTACAAGCGCCAAAAGAAACTAAAATCTTGAAAAAGTGGAAGAATTGATGGCTAAGATAATTAAGTAGAGAAGATTATAAACAGAAATGAAAGATGAAAAACCATGACGAAATCATGCAATCACAAACTTCAATGGCACCGACTCGATCAACTGGAAGAAAGAGTATCAGCGATTGAGGATCAAATGGATGAAGGCGAAACAAAAGAAAATAGAAATGTAGGATTATAAAATAAATCCCGTCTGATTGGGGTGCCTACAAGTGAGGGGAAAATGGAACCAGAAGTTGGAAAACACTCTTCAGGATATCATCAGGAGAACTTTACAACCTAGTAGGGCAGGCCAACATTCAAATCCAGGAAATACAGAGAGAGCATACAAAGATACTCCTCGAGGAAGAGCAACTCCAAGACACATAATTGCCAGATTCACCAGGGTTGAAGCCGTGTGGGCATGAGAGAAAGGGTGGGATTTTACAGAGAGCATAAGTTTCACAGCAGGTCTGGTGGCTTTCCGCCGAGCAGAAGAGGTGAGGCCAAATAACAACATTCTTAAAGAAAAGAATTTTAAACCCAGAATTTCATATCCAGCCAAACTAAGAAGTTTCTTAAGTGAAGGAGAAATAAAATCGCTTTACAGATAACCAAATGCTTAGAGATTTTGTCACCACTAGGCCTGCCTTACAAAGAGACCCTGAAGGGAAGCACTCAACATGGAAAAGGAACAACCGATACCAGCCATTGCAAAAACATGCCAAAATGTAAAGACCATCGGGGCTAGGAAGAAACTGCATCAACTAGCGAGCAAAATAACCAGTTAATATCATAATGCTTTGGGATCAAAGTTCACACATAACAATATTAACCTTAAATGTAAATGGACTAAATGCTCCAATTAAAAATTTCATTTAAGCCAAACTGGATAAAAAGAGTCAAAGACTCATCAGTCTGCTGTATTCAGAGACCCATCTCCTGCCTTGAGAGAGACATACATAGGCTCAAAATAAAGGGATGGAGGAAGATTTACCAAGCAAATGGAGAACAAAAAAGCAGGGGTTGCAATCTAGTCTCTGATACAAAACAGACTTTAAACCATCAAAGATCAAAAAGAGACAAAGAAGCCATTACATAATGGTAAAAGGGATCCATTAAACAGGAAGGCTAACTATCCTAAATATATATGCACCCAATACAGGGCGCCCAGATTCATAAAGCAAGTCTTAGAGACTTACAAAGGGGCTGAACTCCCCATACGTAATAATGGGAGACTTCAACCTCCACTGTCAATATTAGACAGATCAACAGACAGAAAGTTAAGGATATCCAGAATTAGACTCATCTCTGCGTAAAGCAGACCCTGTATGAACATCTATAGAACTCTCTCCACCCCAAATCCAACAGAATATACATTCTTCTCAGCACCACAGCCATTGCCCACTCCAAAATTGACCATATAATTGGAAGTAAGCACTCCTCAGCAAATGTACAAGAACAGAGAAATTATAACAACTGTCTCTCGAACCACAGTGCAATCAAACTAGAACTCAGGACTAAGAAACTCAATCAAAACCGTAGCTACATTGGAAACTGAATAGCCTGCTCCTGAATGACTACTGGGTACATAGCGAGAATGAAGGCGAAATAAAATTCTTTGAAACCAATGAGAACAAGATACAACATACCAGAATCTCTATAGGACACATTTAAAGCAATTGTGTAGAGGAAATTTATGGCACTAAATGCCCACAGAGAAGAAAGCAGGAAAGATCAAAAATTGACCTCTAACATGCATGATTAAAGAACTAGAGAAGCAAGAGCAAACACACAATTTCCAAAGCTAGCAGAAGGCAAGAAATAACTAAGATCAGAGCAGAACTGAAGGAGATAGAGACACAAAAACACCAAAAAATCAATGAATCAGGAGTTGGTTTTTGAAAAGATCAACAAAATTGACAGACGCTAGCAAGACTAATAAAGAAGAAAAGAAGAATCAAATTGGCCTTAATTAAAAATGATAAAGGGGATATCACCACCGACCCCACAGAAATACAAACTACCATCAGAGAATATTATAAGTACCTCTCACATGGAAATAAACTGGAAAACCTAGAAAAGAAATGGATAATTTCCTGGACATACACTCTTCCAAGACTAAACCAGGAAGAAGTTGAATCCTGAATAGATAATAATTAGAGCTCTGAAATTGAGGCAGCCGTGTAGCCTACCAACCAAAAAGTCAGGACCAGATGGATTCACAGCTGAATTCTACCAGAGGTATATAAGGAGGAGAGTTGGTACCATTTCCTTCACAAACTATTCCAATCAATAGAAAAGAAGGGAATCCTCCTAACTCATTTATGAAAGGAGGCCAACCATCATCCTGATACCAAAAGCCTGGCAGAGATTACAACAAAAAAAGAATTTTAGACCAATATCCTGATGAACATCGATGCAAAATCCTCAATAAAATACTTGGCAAGCCAGTTCAGCAACACATCAAAAGCTTATCCACCATGATCAAGTGGAAGCTACATCCCTGGGATGCAAAGGCTGGTTCAACATTAAAATCAATAAACATAATCCAGCATATAAACAGACCAAAGACAAGAACCACATGATTATCTCAATAGATGCAGAAAAGGCTTTTGGGCAAATTCCCAGCACTTCATACTAAAGCGCTCAATAAATTCGGTATTGATGGAGCGTGCCTCAAAATAATAGAGCTATTTGTAATGGAAACCCACAGCCAATATCATACTGAATGGGCAAAACTGGAAAAATTCCCTTTGCTGAAAACTGGCACAAGACGGGGATGCCCTCTCTCACCACTCCTATTCAACATAGTGTTGGGAAGTTCTGGCTAAGAGCGAATTAGGCAGAAAGAAATCAGGGGTATTCAGTTGGAAAGAAGTCAAATTGTCCTGTTTGCAGATGACATGATTGTATATTTAGAAAACCCCATTGTCTCAGCCCAAAATCTCCTTAAGCTGATAAGCAACTTCAGCAAAGTCTCAGGATACAAAAGCAATGTGCAAAAATCACAAGCATTCTTATACACCAATAACAGACAAACACAGAGAGCCAAATCATGAATGAACTTCCATTCACAATTGCTTCAAAGGAGAATAAAATCTAGAATCCAACTTACAAGGGATGTAAAGGACCTCTTCAAGGAGAACTACAAACCACTGCTCACTGGAAATAGAGGACACAAACAAATGCGGGAAGGCACCATGCTCATGGATAGGAAAGAATCATTATCGTGAAAATAATAGCCATACTGCCCAGGTAATTTAGATTCAATGCCATCTCCATCAAGCTACCAATGAGTTTCTTCACAGAATTGGAAAAAACTGCTTTAAAGTTCATATGGAACCAAAAGAGCCCGCATCTCCAAGACAATCCTAAGTCAAAGAACAAAGCTGGAGGCATCCAGCTACCTGACTTCAAACTATACTACAATTTCTAGTAACCAAAACAGCATGGTACTGGTACCAAAATAGAGATAGACCAATGGAACAGAACAGAGTCCTCAGAAATAATACCACACATCTACAGCCATCTGATCTTTGACAAACCTGAGAAAAACAAGAAATGGGAAAGGATTCCCTATTTAATAAATGGTGCTGGGAAAATTGGCTAGCCATAGAGTAGAATGCTGAAACTGGATCGCTTTCCTTATATATACGAAAATTAATTCAAGATGGATTAGAGACTTAAATGTTAGACCCTAATACCATAAAATCTAAGAAGGAAAACCTAGGTAGTACCATTTGGGACAGGCATGTGACAAGGAACTTCATGTCTAAAAACACCAAAAGCTGTGACAGCAAAAAGCCAAAATTGACAAATGGGATCATTCAACTAAAGAGCTTCTGCACAGCAAAGAAACTGCATCAGAGTGAACAGGCAACCTACAGAATGGGAAAATTGCAATCTCATCTGACAAAGGAGCTAATATCCAAAACCTACAAGAACTCAAAACAAATTTACAAGAAAAAAACAAACAACCCATCAAAAGTGGGCAAAGATATGAACAGACATTTCTCAAAGAAGACATTCACATACAGCCAACAGACATATGAAAAATGCTCATCATCACTGGCCATCAGAGAAATGCAAATCAAAACCACAATGAGATACCATCTCACACGGATTAGATAGCGATCATTGAAAAGTCGGAAACAACAGGTGCTGGAAGGATGTGGAGAAATAGGAACACTTTTACACTTTGTTGGTGGGATTGTAAACTAGTTCAACCATTATGGAAAACAGTATGGCGATTCCTCAAGGATCTAGAACTAGATGTACCATATGACCAACCATCCCATTGCAGGTATATACCCAAAGTTATAAATTATGCTGCTATAAAGACACATGCACTGCGTATGTTTATTGCGGCACTATTCTAATATGGCAAAGACTTGGAATCAGCAAATGTGTCCATCCAGTGACAGATTGGATTAAGAAAATGTGGCACATATATACCATGGAATACTATGCAGCCATAAAAAGGATGATTCTGCGTCCTTTGTAGGGACATGGATGCAGCTGGAGTATTCATCATTCTTAGCAAACTATCCACAGAACGAAACTAACCGCATGTTTCTACTCAGGTGGGAACTGAACAATGAGATCACTTGGACTGGGAAGAGACATCACACACCGGGGCCTATCATGGGGGAGGGGAGGGAGGATTGCATTGGAGTTATACCTGATGTAAATGACGAGTTGATGGGTGTAGCAAATTCAGCATAGCACAAATATACATGTGTAACAAACCTACCGCGTTATGCACATGTACCTACAACTAGAAGTATAATAATAATAAATAAATTTAAAAAAATAAAAATAAAATAAAAAATAAAAAAAAAAAAAAAGAAAACAGTAGGCTTAAAGTGCTGTAGATAAAATGGACTTAATAGACATGTCTGTAATATGTTAACTGTTTTCTGTCTTACAGCTTTTTTCTCTTTTTTTTTCCTTCTCTTTCTGTCTTCCTTTGTGTTTTGTTGATTTTTTTGGTACTAATATACTTTGATTCTTTTTTTTATTGTTTATCTTCTAATATATATTTTCATTTTGTTTGCCATGAGGCTTATATAAACCAACAATAGAATACATATTCTTTCCAAGTGAACACAGATCATTCTCCAAGTAGATTACATGTTAGGTTACAAAACAAATCCTACACAGTTAAGAAGATTGAGACCATATCAAGTATATTTTTGGAGCACAATGAAATAGAACTAAAAATAAATAGCCACAGGAAAACTTTAAAATGTACAGGTATGAGAAATTAAACAACACACTGCTGACCAACCAATGTCTCAAAGAAAACTTTAAAAAAGAAATTGGAAAATATCTTGAGATAATTACAAATGAAGCACAAGAAACCAAAATGTAAGAGGCGAGCAAAAGCAGAACTATCAGGGAAGGTCAAAGGGGTAAACATCTATATTAATAGAAAAAACCTAACTTTACAACTCAAGGAACAAGACAAAGAAGAACAAACTAAACCCAAAATTAGCAGGAAAAAAAAAAAAGAGATTATAGAGACTGGAGCAGAAACAAATGAAATAGGTAGGTAACAGAAAAACAATAGATACAAATCAACAAATGTAAGAATGAGAAAAAATGAACAAAATTAACAAGAATTTAGCTGAACTAAGTGAATTTTTCATTAGTTAATATCACAGAAAAAAAATAAAGGAATGAAAAAGGAAACATACACCAACAAATTGGAAAAAATTTGTTAATATCACAGAAATAGAAAGGATCATAGGCAAATACTATGAATAATTATACATCATCAGCTTTCCCAGTTCTCCAGCTTGCAGACAATAGATCATGAAACTTCTCAGCCTCTATAATTGTGCAAGTTAATTCCCATTATGTGTGTGTGTATGTGTGTGCACTTGCACAATTATAAAGTGCATATATATATATGCACACACATACACAATACACTTTTGATTTTGTTTATCTGGAGAACCTTGACTGATACAGATTTTTATATCAATAGTGGTTCTAGATGAACAGATCTAGAAGACATGGATAACATATTTATATTTCTCTTTTTGTACTTTTCAACTTAATCATTTTATTTTTAAAAAACAGATTTAAAATATAATTTATAATTTATGTACAAGTAACTGCACATATTTAAAATATCCAATTTGATAAGTTTTGACATATGTAAACAGTGAAAAAACACAACGGAATTAAAATGGTACACTAGAAAATTTCTAGTTTACACAAAAGAAGGCAGTTATAGAATAACAGTGAGAAGATATAAGACATACAGAAAATAAATAGCAAAATAATGAACACCTTAAAATAATCACATTCAATGTAAATTGATTTAACATATGTATATGGTTTGACTGTGTCCCTGCCCAAATCTCATCTTGAATTGTAGCTCCCATAATCCCCACATGTCATGGGAGGGACCTAGTGGGAGGTAACTGAATCATGGGGGCAGGTTTTCCTGTGCTGTTTTCATGATAGTGAATAAGCCTCATGAGATCTGATGATTTTATAAAGGGCAGTTCCCCTGCACATGCTTTCTTGCCTGCCACCATATAAGACATAACTTTGCTCTTCATTCACCTTCTGCCATGATTGTGATGCCTCCCCAGCCATGTGAAACTCTAAGTCAATTAAACTTCTTTCCTTTATAAATTACCCAGTCTCAGGTATGTCTTTATTAGCAGCATGAGAACAGACTAATAGACGTATTAATCAAAAGATTGAGATTGGGAGAAGAATTTAAAAACAAACAATTTGGCTGGGAGTGGTGGCTTCTGTAATTCCAGCACTTTGGGAGACTGAGGCAGGTGGGACTCTTCAGATTAGGAGTTTGAGACCACCCTGACCAACATGTTGAAACACTGTCTCTACTAAAAATACAAAAAATAGCTGGGCGTGGCTGCAGGCACCCGTAATCCTAGCTACTCAGGAGACTGAGGCAGGAGAATCACTTGAACCCAGGAAGTGGAGGTTGCAGTGAGCTGAGATTGCGCCACTGCACTCTAGCCTGGGCAATAGAGAAAGACTCCACCCCCCAAAGTAATAAATAAATAAATACATACATACATAAATACATAAATAAGCAATACAACATAATTGAATTATATACTATTTGTAAAGAGACCAGGACTTGCATCATTGGTAATCCTTGGTTCGTAGGCCTTCAGACTTGGACTGAATGACATCATCGGCTTTCCCAGTTCTCCAGCTTGCAGACAATAGATCATGAAACTTCTCAGCCTCTATAATTGTGCAAGTTAATTCCCATTGTGTGTTTGTGTGTATGTGTGTGCACTTGCACAATTATAAAGTGCATATACATATATGCACACACATACACAATACACTTTTGGTTTTGTTTATCTGGAGAACCTTGACTGATACAGATTTTTATATCAATAGTGGTTCTAGATGAACAGAATTTTAAGGATGAGTTTTCTGAATTGGTTGTGGGGTTTGTGGCATTGTCTCTCTAGTCTGATTAGATTTAAAGTTGCCAATGTCTCTATTTTCAGTAGTAAAGGGGGAACTGATAGTCCATAGTGTGAAGTATTTATAGATATATGCAAAAATCTGTATTGGATACTTCTAATCAATCACTTATAAGAAGCAAGGAACTAAGTAACTCTATACATGACCATTTTTGGAAGACTAAAGAACATAATAACATTGGACATTGGTGGGTTGCTTCTAATGCCTCTGGATAAAGTGAAAAAAAAAGATGAGTTCAGGCATTTGAATTCCCAACTCAAGCACTGCATAAATGACCTAAGATCTTCTAAGTATGCACTGGAGGAGAGCCTTATGCAAGGCTAAAATTGCCAGAAATCAAATGCAGAAATTAATTCTGTGATTGGCTGACTTACAACACAATTTGAATTCTCAGTCTCAAGGGGTGTCTACTATTAAATTGAGAGCATCAGTTGGGAAAAACTGAGATCCTGTAAGATTAACTGGGATGTGTAGGAAGAACCTGATGAAGATAGGGACATTAAACCCCTAAACTCTGAAGAGTCTTCTTTGCTAATGACAGAGGTCTCCTCACCCCTATTGAAAGTGGTCTTCCCATTGTCTCTGCAATTGGTCTCCCTATGCTTAGCAAAGTAGCCTCTTCAACTGGCAGAAGTGGCCTCTGACCTTCAGAGGCAGCTGCATCCCCACCCACAGTGGTATTGGCCTCTTTACCTCCATCTGAAGGGATTAATCCTGTATTGCCTAAGGAAACAATAATAGCTTCCTCTAAGGCAGTTACCATGCAAGACAATGCTAATTCTCCTCAGGACCCACCTCTACCACTTCTCTGCTTCCACATCTGTAACTGGACTCAAGTCTCAGCAGGCCCCTAAAGGTGAGGTGGTGTAGTTACTGTAAGGGAGGACATAGTCAAAGTAGCAAGCTGAATAGCCTGACTTGGGAAGGTCCATAGCATTTTCTAATTAATCATGGTGTTTCTGGAAGTGAAAGAAATAGGAAGTTTACTATATTTTTACTTAATTTGTATAAACAAGAAAGTTCCAGGTCAAATGAAGAAATGTCTAACTTGAATTATAAAAACAGAGAGTAAAGGCTTCTTAGTCAATTTCCACATTGGAGCCAGTTTATGCACCCCAAACTCCTAGCTAGAATGAAGGGTAAGCTACATGCTCCAGAGGAATAACTGTGGTACACTAATGAAAATTTATACTGCTAATATTTCTCTCAGCTTTATTCAAAGGGAATTACAGCCTTTTACCAGGACAACTCTGCACTGAGAAAATGAAAATAATCAGATCTTTTAGGGACTACTGGACACTCACTCTGAACTGACACTGACTCCAGGAGACCCAACATATCACTGTGGTCTTCCAAGCAGAATAAGGGCTTATCGAGTTCAGGTGATTAAAGGAGTTTGGCTTAGGTCCATCTCACAGTGGGTCCCTGCATCCTTGAACACAACCTGTGGTTATTTCCCTAGTTCCAGAATGCATAGTTGGAATAGATATGCTTAGAAGCTGGCAGAATCTCTAAATTGACTTTCTGACCTATGGAGTGAGGGTTATTATGGTAGAAAAGGCCAAGAGAAAGTCATTAGAACTGACTCTACTAGGTAAGTAGTAAATCAAAAGCAATACTGTATTCTTAGAGGGATTGCAGAGATTAGTGCCATCATCAAGGATTTGAAATATGCACCACATTCCCATTTAGCTCTCCTATTTGACCTATGCAGAAGACAAATAGATCTTGAAGAATGACAGTAGATTATTGGAGGCTTAACTAAGTGGTGACTCCAATTGCAGCTGCTGCTATACCAGATGTGTTTTTCTTTCCTTTTCTTTTCTTTTTTTGCCTAGGAAATTAACACATCCTCTGGTACCTAATATACAGCTATTGATCTAGAAAATTCCTTTTCTACATTGCTGTCCATAAGGCCTAGCAGAGGCAGTTTACTTTCAGGTGTCGTGGCCAGCAATACATGTCCACTGCCCTACCTCAGGAATATATCAACTTTCCAGTCCAGTGTCACAATTTAGTTTTCAAGGATCTTGATCACGTTACCTTTCACAAGATATCACACTGCTTTACCGTATTGGTGATCTTATGTTGATTGAACACAGTGAGTGTGAGGTAGCAAATACTCTAAGACACATGTCAGGGGTTCAGAAATAAAGCCGACTAAAATTCAAGGGCCTCCTACTTTATTGAAATTTCCAGGGGTCTGGTGACAGAGCATGACCAGATATTCCTTCTAAGGTAAAGGATAAGTTGTTCTATCTGGCATCTCCTAAAACCGTGAACACACAATGCCTAGTGTGCTTATTTGGATTTTGGAGGCAATATATTCCTCATTTGTGTGTGCTTCTCTGACTCATTTACTAAATGACCTAAAAAGCTACTAGTTTTGAATGGGGCCCAGAATGAAAGAAGGCTCTGCAACAGGTCCCATGATGCTGTCTGTACAAGCTGCTGTGCCACTTGGGCCATATAATCCAATGGAGCCAATGGTGCTTGAAATATCAGCGGCAGATAGGGATGCTGTTTGGAAACTTTGGCAGGTCCCCATAGGTATATCACAACACAAGGCTTTAGAATTTTTGAGCATGGCCCTGCCGTAATCCACAGATTACTACGTTCCTATTGAGAGACCTCTCTTAGACTGCTACTGGGCTTTAGTAGGACTGAACTCTCCATCATGAATCATCAAGTTACCATGAGATCTGAGCTTCCCATTGTATACTGTGTTATCTGATCCAGCAAACCATAAAGTTGGGCATGAATAGCAACTTACAGTTACACATGATAATATACATATATACATTCATATACCTGATCAAGCCTGAACAGCTCCTAAAGGCACAAGTAAGCTACATGAAAAAGTAGTTGAATGCCTATGGTCCCCAATCCTGTTTTGCTGCCATCTTTCTCCCAGCCTGGACGTATGACCTCAAGGGGAGTTTCTGACATTCAGTTAACAGAGGAAGAGAAGATTGGGCCTGATTTACAGATGACTTTGTACAATACGTGGATACCATTTGAAAGTGGGCAGCTGACTCACTACAATCTCTCTCTGAAAGACAATGGCAAAGGGAAATCCTCCCAGTATACAGAACTTCAGGCAGTGTACCTGGTTTTGCACCTTGCTTAGAAGGATAAATGGTCAAACGTGATTTGTGCCAATTCATGTGCCATGGTCAAGAATTTGTCTGGATGGTCAGGAACTTGGAAGAATCATGATTGGAAAATTGGTAACAGAAATTTGGGGAAAGGAGTACATGAAGAAACCTCTCTGAATGGATGAAGAACATGAAGATATGTGTGTTTCATGTGAATATTCACCAAAGGGTGACCTCAACAGAGGAGCACTTTAATAATCAAATGTATAAGATGATCTGTTCTATAGATACTGGTCAGCCTTTTATTCTAGCCACTCTATCATTGCCCCAAATACAATAAACAAAATCACCATGATGGTCATGAGGTTATGCACAGGCTCAGCAACATGGACTTCCAGTCGCCAAGGTCAACCTGGATATCCCCACTGCTGAGTGCTCAATTGTCCAGCAGTGGTGACCAACATTGGGCCCCCGATATGACACCATTCCATGGGGTGATCAGCCAGCTACCTGGTGCCAGGTGGATTACACTGGACCACTTGAATCATGGAAGAGGTAATATTTTGTCCTTATGAGAACAGACACTTACTCTGGATGTGTATTAGCCTTTTCTGCATGTAATACTTCTGCAAAAATTGTTATCTTCAGACATACAGAATGTCTTATCCATCATTGTGGCATTCCACACAACGTTGTTTCTTATTAAGAAACTCATTTCACAGCACAAGTAGTGGGGTATGGGCCCATGTTCATGGAATTCACTGACCTTACCATGTTTCCCACAATCCTGAGGCTGCTGGCTTGATACAAGCATGGAATGGCCTTTTCAAGACTCAGATACAGTGTCAGCTAGATCACAATAGTTTCCAAGGCTGGCGCAAGGTTTTCCAGAAGTCTGTATATGCTCTGAATCAGCATCCAATATGTGTTGCTGTTTTTCTGATAGCCAGGATTCATCGGTCCAAGGATCCAGGGGTGGAAATGGAAGTGGCACAACTCACTGTTACCCTTAGTGACCAACTAGCAAAATTTTGCTTCCTGTTTTCATGACTTCCTGCTCCACTTGCCTAGAGCTCTTAGTTTCAGAAGGAGGAATGCTTCTACCAGGAGACATAACAATGATAGATTTCATTGAAATGGAAGTTAAGACTGCCAGAAGACCACTTCATGCCCCTTATTTCTCTAAGTCAACAGGCTTAAGTTCAACAGAAAACTGCAGCAACCTAATCCAGGCAGGACTACAAATTGTCCAGAGTTTTAGGAATGTGGGTTTGGGTCGTCCCACAAGTTAAACGCCCATGATCAACTAAGACACTTGCTGGAGGCAAAGGGAATATAGAATGGACAGTAGAAGAAGTTTGTTATAAATATCAGCTATGACTATGTGACCTGTTACAGAAACAAAAATTGTAATTGTCATAGTATTTCATTCTCATTTTGCTATGCCTTAATTTGTGTGTATATATAAATATATTAATAAACATTTTTTCCTCTTTTATCTCCTCATCATGTAACATAAAATATATTGACTTTATATCAGTATTTAAGTATTGCTAATATTACATCACAGTACTTAAGTTACAGAATATCACTCAAGGATTTTTCCTTCTCTTCTGGATAAGGGTTTGGTATGTTTTCATTTGTACACAGGAGAGTTTTAGTAAGTTGGATGTAATTATAACCATATAACTGTATTGCCTTTATTTGAATTAAGTATGATTTAAAGAGATATGTATGGGTGCCAAATTGACAAAGGGTAGACTTGTAATGATTAATCTTAGTTGTCAATATGACTGAGATAAGGAATGCCTAGATGACTGACAAAACATTATTTCTAGGTGTGTCTGTTAGGGTATTTGAATCAGTAGACTGAGTTAGATTGCCCTCACCAATGTGAGTGGCCATTATGTAATCTGTTGAGAGCCAGAGTGTAACAAAAAGGCACAGAAAGGAATGTTCTTTCTGTTTGAGCTGGGACATCAATCTTTTCCTGCTCTTCAACGTTAGTGCCGCTAGTTCTTAGACCTTCAGACTTGAACCAAGACTTAAACCATCAGCTTCTCTGGTTCTCAGGCCTTTAGACACACATGGAATTACACTGCTAGCTTTTCAGGTTCTCCAGCTTACACATGGTGAATGGTGGAACTTCTCAGCCTCCACAATTGTGTGAGTCGACTCTCATTTAAAAATCTTGTTTATATAGATATAGGTACAGAAATCTCATTAGTTTTGTTGCTCTGGAGAACCCTGACCAATATACAGTTAAATTAAAAAATAATCTGCATTTTCTGTCTCTATATGTGACTTTCTGTCTTTCATACAAATACACACACACACACACACACACACACACATAAACACACACGTCAACTTGTGGTCTTACGCTGTTTGTCCAGGAGAAGTGATTTCATTTCAACTTCAAAGCATAAAAATAATTGCTTTGGAGCAATAATCCAAACATATCCCTATCTCCTTGAATTGCAAGAAGCATTTGGGACTAAAGTACCTAGCAGAGAGACATCATATTGTGAAATGATTTATGTGCCATAAACATTAAATCTTTGAAGGCCTTTATTTAGTACCAGTATATGTTGTTGTGCCAAGCTCTATACCATGATAAACACATGGACACAACATCTTCCGTCTGAGAGATAAATTTTCCTTCCTTATATTATTTTAATCACCTAAGTTTCCATTGATGGAAAAAATGCATACATGGAGATAGAATTGAGACCTATATATATTGCTGAATGCTCACCAAGAAAGTATGGTCATCAAACCTCTGAAACAATTGCTAATTTGCTAAACAGTTCATGCTTTGCAGCCATTATGTGAAAATTGCACTCTCTCACTTACATGTAAATAAAAGGGAAATAACCACAAAACTAAGAACCCCTGTGGGTTGTGATGTTAACAAAAGTGCTGATGCTTCATAGATTTTTGTGTGACTTCAAAATCAAGTACACTAAAGGACTGCTGTTTTACATTTTGGAAAGAGTTGGATAAATGATATAATGTTTTTACTGACCCAAAGCGAAAGGTGTAGATAGCAGAGATCCTATACTTCCTTGTTTTTCATGTAAATAAGAAATTATAATAAAAACATTAAATGTTGGAGCTGGAAAGTGCGTCAGAGGTTACCTTAGTCCACTTGTACCTAATTGCCAGTTCCAGAATGGATTCATGAATATCACCCAGGTATTTTGTCAAAAGTAGCCAAGCCCCAAAGCTCCATATTATGACACACTGATTCATTTAGTTTATGGTAGAACCCAAGAATCTGTATTTTAAAATAAGATCCTCAAGATGATCCACTTATACAGGTTTGACAAATGCTGACTTGTACTGAGATATAATCACTTGTGCCAGATAAACTCTCCTGGAAAAAACCAGCGGGAATTTCATTTATTTTATATATATATATATATATATATGTATATATGTATATATGGGTTTGTGTGTGTATATATGTATATATATACATATATGTACTTATATGTGTATATATGTACATATATACACACAAACACATATATGCATATATAAATGAATTTATATATACAAATATACATATGAATATATATGAATATGTGTGTATATATACATATATATGTGTGTATATACATATACACACATATATACACATATACACATACATATATACATACATATAATCTTAATTCAATCTTAATTTTTATGTATAATTATAATTTTAATCATATATATGATTTAAATTAAATTAAAAGCTATAAAATTTATATTTATAAAATTTAGATTTAAATTAAAATCTATAAAATCTATAAATTTGTATGCAGATTAGACAGATAGATAATCTGCATCTGAAAGCCACTGAGGCAACCAGTACTTGCAAAGATAAAGTTCTAGAGAAAGAAGAACTGCATAGAAGTGAGAATGAAACTACGTATTTTTTCCGTCCAGGTATTTACTAGTATTGGGCACCAGGGAAAAAAGGTTGAGATTGTGGATTTCTACTCCCCTATCCCCCACCCAGGTCGTGCACCTCTACTGTAAGGCAAAAAACAGCAGAACAAAATAAAAGAGCAGAATTTTTGTTAGCTTCATTGGGCCATAGGGGGAAAAAGATTGGAGACTAAACGGTCCAGGATCTCACTGAAAATGGAATGAGGCTGGTTTACCTCTAATAACATTTGCTTAGTTTTGAAGTTGTGTAGGGCAAGAGGTTAATTAGCTAAGCAGAAAGCCTCTGGAAAAGCAGTCCAGTGTATTCAGCAATCTTATGATGCTGTGAAGACAAATACTTGCTGGGTGGAGAGGGTTCCCATTCAACCGTTGTCTCCCAGTCTCTTAATTGGAACTACCAGTGGGCTGTGTTGGAACATAAGTGACTCAGAAGCAATTGGAGTCTTACACATATTGCAACATAGGCTCAAGGCAGCTCAATCTTTGATTTAATTAATGTTATTATCCTCTACTTGATCTTTCCAGCAAAAATTGACCTCTTCCAGATGGAAGATCATATCATTCAGATCACCTACACATTTTAATACACAAAGTCTGACATTTAACCAAAACATAAAGGCCATGCCCAGAAACAGGGCAAGATCACCAAAATCCAAGATTAAAGAGAATGATGGAAAAAGATCTAAAGATGATTCCGATATTGGTGATAGAAGAAAAGGACTACAAAATAACCATGATTAATATATTCAATCAATTACAGGAAATGGTGGAGAAAATAAGTAAAACTATAGAGAATTTCTCCAGAGAATTTGAATCTGTTTAAAGCAAAAATCATATGGAAATTATATAATCAAAAAGTACAGTACCTGAAGTTAAAAATATAATATTTGACTTTAGCAAAAGATTAGAGAAGATTGGTGAGGTGGAAGACAGATAATAGAAAAGCACAGAGAAGAAAATAAATGGAAAATTCTAGAAAGAGGATAAGAGACACATGAGGTGGGATGGTTAGAAATAAATGAGAAAATAACAGCTCACACAGTGATTCAGGAATACTCGTGTTTTGATTTTGACTGTAGTAAGTACTACTATACATTCTAGTAATCTTCAAATTGGGCATAGGTGTGCTCAGGTACTGTATAGATAATTCAATGATGTGCAGAAAATAAATATTAAAATTTCTACTTAAAGTTATTATTTTAAAATGTCTATTTTTACACTTTTTATAATATACATTAAATCATACATAGTAGTATATGAATATACATAAATAGAAACAAAAATATTGGAATATGGATGCATTAGCAAACACTTTTTTAATGAACGATGCCTAAGATCAATATTTTGGAAATGGTTGACCTGTTAAATATGGGAGTGGTGTCCTAGATATTAAGTATTAGCATAGTAACTTTTCCTGATAGTTTCCTGAGATTATGCTTGTTGAAGAAGCTTATTCATGGGTTCTCTCATTATACCAGGTGTTAAGCAACTCATACAATACATTTGACAATGGTGCTTTTCATTGACATAGAGGTCCATAGGTAAAATGGTAAAGTGGGCAAAGTTTGTTCATTAGAAGCACATTTCTATTTTTCTCTTAAACCCTCTTACATATCTAAAGGCATCCACACCATGAGGGACACCTGTTTTCTCATTTTTCAGAGGATTGCCTCCCCCCTCATCTGGTCTACTTGCTTTTGACAGGCCTTTAGAAAACACATTTTGGAGTTCTTTTTTTTTTTTTGAGACGGAGTCTGGTTCTGTCGCCCAGGCTGCAGTGCAATGGCGTGATCTCGGCTCACTGCATCACTGCATCACTGCAAGCTCCGCCTCCCGGGTTCACGCCATTCTCCTGCCTCAGCCTCCCGAGTAGCTGGGTCTATAGACACCCGCCACCACGCCCGGCTAATTTTTTGTATTTTTAGTAGAGACGGGGTTTCGCCGTGTTAGCCACAATGGTTTCGATCTCCTGACCTCATGATCCACCTGCCTCAGCCGCCCAAAGACATTTTGCAGTTCTTTTCTTCCCACTAAATCAATCAAAATTCAGTCTCTCAATTTTGGCTTTACAGCTAATTTCAAGTGTTTGCTACTTAGGATGAAAGCATTTTGACTTTCTAATAAAACTTGGGCATAGATAATTCATATTTCATTTAGTACAGGTATAAAATTTTTATAGAAGTTTGTTAACTCAATGTAATATAAAGACATGAACCTTGAAGCAAGAATGACCCTTATCAAACACCCACTTCTCTTGCTTATAAATAATGAGATCTTGAAAATGTCATTTAAATTATCTGAATCTCTTGTATTCCCAACCATAAAATGGAAGTTAGGATACCTGTGGAATGACAGAGAAAATATTTTTTATGTTTTCTGCACAGTAGAGATTTCTTGAAAAATTTTACTAGGACGTGGGTTAAAGAAAAAGCCCTGTAACTTAAAGGATGACTGAATAGATAAGAGATTTACCTCCCCAGAGATATGTGCTTACATTTCATAACTGGAAGAGATTCAGAGCCATTATAGGAGTTGCCAACTCTGAGACAATTGTCTTATTGGTATTTCTAAGGCAAAAAACCCAGGGTCCTGCCCTTCTTTTCCCAAGGAGAACTTGTTTACATTAGGGAGGTTAATTGTTTATTCCACTCTCAGGAAAGGATGGGGAAAATGTATATATAAGCTCCCAGATTCTTATTTTGGGGTTCTTCTCCATTATGTGGAAGGACACATCTGCCTTTTACGATATTGCACTGAGCATAAATATTTAGGGCAGAGAATCAATCTGATAATTCTATGGCTATAAGTAAGACTAATCAGCCCTGATCCAGGGATTTTATGCTAATTTTCAGGTTAATGTGAACAAATATAGATAAAATTTTATCAATATCTGGCTTACCAACTACACAAGGGAAGGTCAAATGAGATAGATGATACAGAAATGCTTCAAAAAGAACTTAGAAATCTCAGGAGATAGTTTTCTCTGATTTTATTTTGCTGCTGTTCTTTGTGTAGTAAAATGTTCATAATAATGAAAAGATATCCAGAACGCTATGCTTTTATATTTAAAATTTTCCTGTGCGCTTTTTTGCTGTACTAGGCTTTTGGTGGGAAGAATTTTGAAGGGTATCAGAATACCTATTAACTATAACCTGAGAGTTTAAATGGATACGCTAGCTATTGGGGATAATTATAGCAAGTATGACAGTTGGAACTCTTAATATGTTATATTATTGTCAAAATTTTTGAAGTAATGATTATCACCTTAAAGGGGTAGACAAATTTGCTTACAAATTATAGCACCTAGAGACAATGTTAACATTAGCAGCCCAGGATGTTTCTTGCTGAGATGTTACATGGAAATAATAGTAACACAATAACACATTGAGAAGTATCTTCTATAAAAAGGGATATTATCTTTTTGATAACGTTTTTTAGATCTCAAAGCCTTTCAATTTTGTTTCAAATATTTAATTAAAAATATTTACTTCCCCTTTAAATTTGGACACAAAAATCATTTACACAACTTTTAAAATGCAATAGTTCAAAATAATTCACCTCATAAATAAGGCAGTAGTAATGAAAATTCCTTGTATATCTGCCCTTCCAATAGAGACAATTGTAATGTTAGAGGGCACTCCAAAGATAGTGCCCCCCTTTCAAGGTAATGACACATACATTTATTCAACAAGGCAGCTCTCTCCAAATGTCAAAGTTTCAGCCCCAAGGCATTTCTCTGGACACATAGTAGAAAATACAGTTATTTAAATAAAACCTTCATTTCCTTTGGCATTATTTTTTACAGTCCATCTCTTACAGTGGGAGTTCCCAATAATTTGATAGTGCTGGGTCTATAATAAAGGAAAAGCAAAGCCTATGCCTTTATTTTTTACGATTTTTCCAGTCTTTAATTTTTCTTTCACTCTATAGATAGTCTGATTCTCCAATGTATTAAAGAAAAAAGTTATTAGTATGTACTACTTGGCAGATGTTACTTATGCAAATATATACGTATGTTGATATATAGAGACACAATCATATGCATATATCATATATACATATATATTTTTTTATTGAGTGCTCTGTACCACACTCTGTACTAAGCACTCTACATGCATTAGCTCATTATCATGACAGAGTTATATGATAGGTGTCATTGCTGTCTCATTTTACAGATGAGCATTTTGAGACTCCAGGATGTTAAATTATGTTCCCAGAGTTAGTAAATGTGGAGCCAATATTTGGACTAAGTCTGTTAAACTTTAATACCCAAATTATGGAGAACTATGTAAATGCAACCAAAATGATAGAGAAAAAAATTATTTATGTTTTAAGTTATGGTAACCAAAGAAGTGTATCTAAAATATGTTAAGCAAGTTGACTAATATATTGTTTCTTATTTTCAGTTTTTAATTGAGAGACAATGTTGAATAGTAGGAAAAGCACTGTATTTAGATGCAGAGAAAAGTGAGTCACTAAATTGTGTGGCATTGGGCAAGTTAAATGACTCCTCTAAGCAGAAGTAATGTAAATAATCTTTAAAGAGTACTTCACACAAAATAGCTGTGCAATAGTTTTGAACAATTTTTGGTAGATTACAACACTTTTCAGCTTTCCCCATAAAGATATGGATATCAGACATGTCTGGTACTTGGCCTGCCCTTTTGACTTTGTTTGCCTAATGGAATATGGCAGAAACAATGTGAAGTCAGTTCTGATCCCAGGCCTCAAGCAGTCTTATATATACCTTAGTTCTTACTTTTGAAATCCCACCAGGTCCGTCTGCTGGATAATGAGAAACACATAGCCTAGTTACCCATATTGTACCCTCATTGCCCAAGCTGACAGCCAACTAACCCCCAAAAGCAGAGCTCCTGCTTGATTGACAGCTGATTGCATACACATGACTGAACCCAGTAGAATCAGAACTGCTCAACTGAGCCCAGTACAAATTGCCAGCATAAGGAATCATAAATTAAACTAATGGTTGTTCATTTAAGCCACTAAATTTTGCAATGGTTTCATCTAATATAAGCCAACTGGTACAGTATTTCCATCATTCTCTTTATTAATCAACCAAGCCAAGTCCTTACTGAACATTTAAATGTGAAACACTATGCCATTAGTTAGGAGTGAGAAGATACAAACAAAAGAAGTATAAGGCATGTTGCCTGTTCTCAAAGAGCCGAGTCTTGCAAGTAAGATGAGAGTGACAATTATGGAATAATTACAGAGCAAAAAAATAAAATCAGAGCCCCTGTGTGAAAACAAATTAGATCATTAAGGAGGCAATATCATCTTTCAAGGATACTCAATCTCTACTTAGTGGGGAAGTACCTGTAGACAATTGTCATCATTGTCACACTGCTTCCATGGCAATAAATTAATAGAGCCGGATTTGTGGCAGCTGATTTGAGAAAAAACAAAACAAAACAAAACAAAACAAAACAAAAAGCTGGAGAGCGTGGAGAGTGAATGAAATCCTTGTTTGTTCCCAATGAAAAGTTCCCCATTGGGTTGACTTTAGACTCGACTACTGAAAGGAGTATGTGAGTAACAGAGATGAGCTGGGAGAAAGGAAGATAGTGGGTTAGGGGAACCATTTCCATCAGTGAGCATGTGGTGATCTTTTAACTACACACACGCTGACAGGCTGTTGTCGATAGTCACTAATGTGAAAACACTGATGTCTGCAACAGCCATACTGAAGAGGCAAATGAGTATTGGAGTCAGCCTGATCCAGGTCCAACCGAAAATTCTCTCATTTTCTTACTGTGTGACTTTAGAGATGTTAAATAACCTATACACAGTTCACAGTCTTCATCTGTAAAACGATTATAATGATGGCTCGTACCTCACAACTTTGTTGTGAGGATACAGAGATACGCATGTGCACGCATGGACACACACACACACACACACACACCCCATCTATCCTAATCACTGGTATATTGTAGATGCTCACTAAATACAAAAAGACTTACATATGTCTACTGTTGTTGGTGTAGTTTTTTTCCCCTAAATTTATGCAAGTTAAAATCATTGACATGGAAGACCCACACATAAGATTTTGAACAATTTACCCCTAGAAAAATGCATTCAAAATTGTCTTTCCACTCACTCAAAAAAGCTAGGCTGATCTCAATTGTATTTAAGTATTTGGAATGTTTAAAATGTTACAACTTTTTTTTTTTTTTTTTGCTTTTCCTTTTTTTTTTTTTTTTTTTTTTTACAAGAAGATGATCCACCTTTGTCATTGTCTGAAAAGCAAAACATATACAAATAGAAGAAACTTTACCGTGGTCAATTGTGCATTTAGCATGTGGGCTGAGGAAGGGCTTCTAAAGCATAATGGGAATCTTTCAATTGGCTCTCTATTATGTAAACAGTAAGTGGTGTTAACTAATGGGCACGCCTCTGACTTACAATTCTCTAGGCAGCACACCTCACTGTCAGTTTCTCTTCTCTATGAAATACTCGCTAAGAGAAGGATAATGAGTCCCTTGCCTCACACACTCTATCTCTTTTACAAAGAAAACTACGAGAGGCTGCTCAGTTTTGATTATATTCTCTTTAATGGATTTGTCCATTTCTTTTTTCCTCCTTTTACTTTCTTGTTTTCTGGAAATGATTTTCCTTTCTAACGCACCTTATCTCTGACTATGTTTTTATTTAAGCTGCAGTCACAGTTCTTTGACTAGAGTTCTTTCTTCCCCCAAATGTAAAAGAGACAGGATTTACAGCTCATCTACTCAATTGAACTCAGGAGTGTTTTGTTGGTTGTGGGCGATTGTTAAATGGAAAAAGAAATTTCAGAAACACTGAAGCATTGATTGACAGAACTCTCTTATTCACGCCTCATTTCTCAAATGCTGGCAACTTTCTTTCCACTGCATGTATTGCATCTCCCTGATCTCCCTCCATTGTACAGGTTCTTCAGCCAATTTCATATGGAGACACTTTTGAGAAGCTAGGAGATAGAAAGGGTTAATGCACAAACTTTATGATATCCCTCATTCTTTTTTGTACTTCCCTTACAGATCCTTGATTTGTATCCTGGGAAATGCACAATGGTTGAAATGGAAATGATTCATTCTAAAAATCCTGACAGGATTGCTGTGAATTTCTGTGCATGTTCTTAGATGACTTATACTAATGAAGTCAGGAGATCTCAGAGCTCTTTACATTCTATCCGTGTACCCTTCACTCTTCTCCTCTCTTTTACCCTGGCCCTAATTTTCCTGATTGCATACAATCAACCTTTCAATTCTTTCACTCCTCCTCATCCCAGGCTTCATTGATGGTAGCAGGAACAAAAAGTAGACACAGAGGAAAAAATGGAAAATGTGCATGTCTGGCTGTATTCTTTAAAAAAATAGACATTTGGAGCTCACTCATTATTTTCTATTATTTCTAGTTCCCCTGATAAGGATTATCAAGCAGCAGCTATATAAAAAACTTAAAGCATGGGGGGGTTAAAATTGCTAATTAGACACTCTTTGAGGTTTTGCAGGGATTATATCCATTAATAATAATAATAGTAAACATTTCTGGGGCACTTAATATTACTAAGAACATTATGTGTGCATTGTCTCAATTATTTCTCATAACAACTTGATGAGAAAAGTACTATCATTATTCCTATTTTATGAATTAGGAAACAGGGGCTAAGAATGTCTGTATGAATTGCCTAAAAGAAGACAGATTATAAGTAAAACAACTGTGAATTAAGCTCATTTCTACTTGACTCCAGTCAGAGCTCACAGAAATATGGACTGTGCCTACTTTTAAAAAGCACTGCTTTTTAAGCTTTATAATACACTAGGAAGAATGCTAGGCTATTTAATTCACATCAACTCTGCTAAAGTGAGCATTATTTCCCCCATTTTTATGTATTTAAAAATTAATAAAGGAAAAGTAATGAAGAAAGTGAGTAGTGAAGCCAGAATTTAAAGCCTACATTTTCCAGTCCCTCCACAGAGTGTCAATGAAGAGTATGGACACTACTACATCAGTTTATGGGATCACCTATACTGCCTTACAACAGCATTTATAGATCTAAGGTATTTAAAAAATCTCTGTACTAGAGTTCTCCAGAGAAAAGAACCAATAGAATATGCATTTTAGAGAGAGAGAGAAAGAAAGGGAGAGGTTCTAGGCATTGGCTCACATAATTATGGAGAATAAAATACTGTAAGATCTGCAGATGGCAAGCTGGAGACTCACCCAGAAGAACCAAGACAATGATATAGCTCCAGTCTGAGTCTAAAGTCCTGAGAAGCAGGAGAGCTGATGGTATAAATTTCAGACTGAGTCTGAGTTCAAACACAGGAAAAGACTGATTTTCCAGGCCAGAGACAGGCAGAGAGAGCACATTTTTCCTTACTTCAACTTTTTTCTCTATTTAGGCCTTCAATGGACTGGATGAGGCTCACCCACATTGAGAAGTACAATCACTTTTACTCAGTCTATGGATTCTACTATTAATATCATATAGAAACACTCTCACAGACACATGTAGAAAAATGTTTAACCAAATATTGGGCACCTTGTGGCCCAGTCAAGTTGACTCATAAAATTAACCATTACAATGTCCTTGGAAAATACAAAAGCAAAGCAAAAAAAAATGCAAATGAACAAAAACCCTTTTTGAGACCTGGGTAAAAAGTATAAAAGATCTGATAATAGAGAAAAGTGCAAGCATATATGGTGGCAATGTTCTTTCAATTCAAAACTGCTCACAAATCAATTTTTACCTTTTCAGCCACATCAAAATTTATCAGGGCAGGCAAAATTTTTGAAGGTAATCTAGTCCAACTGCCTATCCAATTCATGAATCTCTTCCTCAACATCCTTCTCTTTAAATACTCCCAGTGATTATAAACTTATCATTACTGAAAGTAGCCTATTTCCTTTTCACAAAACATCATGCTAGAAAATTCATTCTTGTATTGAGCAATGTCTCTTACATTATAAAAAATAAAAGCAAAATGATATCTCAACCATCAAGTTAAATGTTCCCATTTTACATCTGTAAAATGAACCACTCTGTTATGAATTTTATCAGCACTAGCACTAGAACCCAGTTTCTCTCACTCCTATTCTAGTGCATTTTCCACTATAATATGTGTCTACTCTCTGGCAGGAAAAAAAACACATAAATTGTTTTTCCTCTGCTCTCATATCACAACAATCAGCACAGACTACTTCTGTGGCCAAAGGTGTGGTGCTTTTTTTTCACACACCAAGCAGCAGACACCAGCTGAATGTGAGTGTCCTCTAATTCAATTCTGACACTATCTACCAGGTGATAATCTCAGATCCTACAGGTTGAGGACTCAGTCCCATAAGACTACCCTCTCTTCAGATGCAAGTGGCAAGTCTAGGCCTCCAGAACTTCTTACTGAACAGTTTCAAGTTGGGGTTCTCACAACTCCCTATTTGGGTTCAACTAATTTGATAGAGCAACCCACAGAATTCAGGAAAACACGTTCATTGGTTTATTGTGAAGTATACAGATAAGAGATGCACAGGGCAAGATATGGGGAAAAGGTCACAGAGCTTCCATGTCTTCTGTGTGGACACCTCTCCCAGAACCTCCATGGGTTCGACTGTCTATAAGCTCTCCAAACTCTGTCCTCTTGGGTTTTTATGAAGGCATCATTGATTAAACCATTGGTCATTGATGATCAAGGGGTGTCAGCCCCTCTCCCCTCCCCATAGGTCAGAGGATGAGACTGAAAGCCCCAACCTTCTAATCATAGCTTGGTATTTCAAGTGACCAGCCTCCCTCCTGAAGCTACCTAGAGGCTGCCAGCCACTAGTTAAGAAAATGACAAGACTTTGAAGATTCCAAGGGTTTTAGGAGTTGTATGCCATCAAATGGGGTTGTAGATCAAATATACATTTCATAGTATCACACACCCATTAGGCTCAGTTATGGAAGCCTTCTACCTGAAAGTCCTTCTGAAATTTAAAAGCAATATTTATGTTCCCCACCTTTTTCCCGCCCTTTTTCTAGGCTTTCCCAGAGTAACACTTCCAGTTTTTTCATGTGGCATAATTGTTGAAGATGAACTTTCTCTCTCTCCCGACCAGTCTCCCAGCTTTGGTTTTCTTGTGCGTGCCTCCCTTAAAGCATGGTATTTATACATTAACACACTATTCCAGTGCAGTGTAGTGTATGAGTAGGCCTGTCATCTCATCTGAACACAGCCTGAGATTACACTGATTACTTTTGTGGCAGTTACACGTGCTGCTTTTAGCCACATATTTTGTTTTTCCTTTAGCTAATTTACTGATCTAATTGTAAGATATCACATTTATTTCTGCCATATATCACATCAGACTTCCAATATGGTGATATCCCTTAATTCTATATCTATCACCCAAAAGGTAAGCTTGCCTTATTACTTTCCTCCTCTTTTCTCTAGAGAGAATATTATCGAGTTTCTAATTCTAGCAAGTAATGAAATATGTACTTACTAAGATAGAGATCAAGAGCACCACCCATATTATTACATATCCAACATTCCCACTATTCCCAATTTGAAATACGCTCCCCTGATCTCTCTTAAGGAATTATTGAATCAGTCAAGTTGTGCTAACCCTGACATGGAGGCTGGCTGAGAGGTTTCATGATGACTTAGTGGCCAATTTAATGCTTACAAATTCATTATTTATTGTGAGGCTTTCACACATCAACAATCATGCAAATATATCCAACACTCACAGGCAATAGCTCAGGGGACCAGCACTTTGACCAACAGGCAGGTTCTAAAGCCATATTCCTCTAAATGGCTTTAGACTTTGTTTGCTGCTAGACCTTGACAGAGCAGGGCTCTCTTGCCTATGAGATGGAGCCATGCTGTTCTGAACACTTCCTGGTCTCCTGGTCTATCCCAGGATCCCTGACTGGCTGCACAAGCTTGCAGCATGGCCTCTGCTCCTGAAGTGAGTCAAGTGCCAGTGACTACCCCCATAGCTCATTTGCCAGCAGACCCCACCTAACAGAGAACTTCTGCAGGTATGCCTCTTCTGGTGCATACTCACCTGCAGCCCTCCACTGCTAGTGTGCACTCACCCACAGACTCCTTCCACAGTTTTGTTGATGCACAAATATGCACTGAACCCACCATGCCTTGTCACTCCACTACCCTGTCAAAGTGCTTTTGCCTGCACCCCCCATTGGAATGTTGTTACTACCAGACTGGGAACAGTTTGGCCCCTCAAGCACAGCAGGTGCTTAAACTCAAGAAGCCAGAGGAAGAAACCACAGACCTTGTCTCAGCCCTCCACGGTTAGAGCATGCAGCCCAGGAGTGCTAAGCTAAGCCTTGGCCCCCTGAAATCATCCAGAAATTAAGCCAATTTACTAAACCCGTCTCATAGCACTGTTAAACCCTCAAGGGCGTTAAAGAAAATAAAAGCAAAAAGCCCCATCCAAAGGACAACAACTTCAAAGATTAAAGGAACATCAGCCCACACAGATGACAAACAACCAGTGCAAGAACTCTGGCAACTCTAAAAGGTAGAGTGTCTTCCTGCCTCCAAATGACTACACTAGCTCCCCAGTAGTGGTTTTAACCAGATTGAAATGGCTGAAATGACAGGAAGAGAACTCAGAATCTGGATGGCAGTGAAGATCATCTAGATCCAGGAGAAAGTTGAAACCCAATCCAAGAAATCTAGGGAATCCAATAAAATGATACAAAAGCTGAAAGATGAACTAGCCGTTTTAAGAAAAAACAAAACTGATCTAGAGCTAAGATACTACAGGAATTTCATAATATGATAAGAAATATTAACAGCAAAATAACCAAGATAATTAAAGAATCTCAGAGCTGGAAGACCAGTTCTTCAAATCAACTTAGTGAGACAAAAATAAAGAAAAAAATGAACAAACTCTCTGAGAAATATAAAATTATATTAGAGAAGAAACCTAGGATTCATTGGCGTCCCAGAATGAGAGAATGATAGAGAGAGAGAGAAAGAGAGAGAGAGAGAGATATCAAACAACTAGGAAAATATATTTGAGAATTTTGTCCAGAAAAATTTCCCCAACCTCACTAGAGAGGTTGACATGCAAATTCAGAAAATTCAGACAACCTTAGTGAGACACTACACAAGACAACAACCTCTAACAAACATACTGGCCAAATTACACAAGGTCAATCTAAAACAAAAAAATATTAAAGGCAGTTAGAGAGAAGGGGCAAGTCAGCTATGAAGGGAACCCCATCAGGCTAACAGTGGACCTTTTAGTATAAATCTTACAGGTCAGAAAAGATTTGGGGTCCATATTCAGCATTTTGAAAGAAATAATATTCCGACCAATAATTTTAATAATATTCAGCCAAACTAAGCTTCTTATGTGAAGGTGAAATAAAACCTTTTACAGGTAAGCAAATGCTAAGGGGATTCGTTACCACCAGACCTGCCTTATAAGAGAGTGAGGTAAGGGACTCACTTAAGGGAATGATAAGCATGGAGGTAAAAGACTGTTACCTGCCATCACAGAAATACACTTAAGCACATAGCCCATGGGCAATATAAAACAACTGTACAATTAGGTCTACATAGCAACTAGCTAAAAACATAATGACAGGACCAAATCCTCACATGTCACTATTAACCTTGAATGTAAATGGGCTAAACATCCCACTGAAATGTCACAGAGTAGCAAGTTGGATAAAGAAGCAAGACCCAACTGTATGCTGTATTCAAGAGATCCATCTCACTTGCAATGACACCAATAGGATCAAAGTAAAGTGATGAAGAAAAATCTACCAAGCAAATGGAAACAAACAAACAAAAAAAGGTAGCATTGCTATTCTAATTTTAGACAAAATACACTAAACCAACAATGGTAAAAAAAAGACAAAGAGGGACACTACATAATGATAAAGGGTTTAATTCAAGAAAAAGACTTAATTATCCTAAATATATATGCATCTAATGCTGGAGCACCCAGATCCATAAAGACAGTTTTTAGGGACCTACAAAGGGACTTACATAACCACACAATAATAGTGGACCTAGCAGATATCTACAGAACACTCCACCCCAAAACATCAGGATATACATTTGTCTCACCTGCACAGGGCACATGCACTAAGATCAACCACATGCTGGGCAATAAAGCAATTCTCAACAAATTTAAGAAAACCGAAATCATATCAACCACAGTCTTGGACCACAGTGCAATAAAAATACAAAGCAATACCAAGAAAATCTCTCAAAACCATACAATTGCATTAAAATTAAATAACCTACTCCTGAATGACTTTTGAATAAAGAATGAAATTAATGCCAAAATCAAGAACTTTTTTGAGAAATTTTTTGAAACTAAGGAAAACAAAGATACAGCATACCAGAATATCTGGGACACAGCTAAAGCAGTGTTAAGGGGAAAGTTTATAGTGCTAAACACATCCATTAAAAAGAAAGTTCTCAAACTGACAATCTAACATCATGCCTACTGGAACCAGAAAAACAAGAGCAAACTAACCCAAAAGCTAGCAGAAGAAAATAAATAACCAAAATCAGAGATGAACAGAATAAAACTGGCACGTGAGAATCCATACAACTAACCAATGAAACCAAGCTTGGATTATTTAAAAGGATAAAATAACATTGATAGAGAGACAACTAGAATAATAAAAAAAGAAAAGATCCAAATAAAGACAATAAAAAATTACAAAGGTGACTTTACCACCAATCCCACAGAAATACAAAAATCCCATGTAGACTATTAAAAATACCTCTATGCACACAAACTGGAAACCCCAGAAGAAATGGATAAATTTCTGGAAATATACAATCTCTTGACATTGAATCAGGAAGAAATGGAATACCTGTACAGACCAATAACAAGTTTGAAACTGAATTAGAAACAAAAATCCTACCAAACAGGAAATGTCCTGGGACAGACAGTTCCATAGCCAAATTCTACTAGATGTATAAAGAACAGCTAGTACCAATCCTACTGAAAGTATTCCAAAAGAATTGAGGAGGAGAGATTCCTCCCTATCTCCTCCTGTGAGAGAAGCATCAGTTTAATACCAAAACCTGGCAGAGACACAACATAAAAAGAAAACTTCAGGCCAACATTCCTGACTAATGTAGATGCAAAAACCCTTAGCAAAATACTAGCAAACCAAATCCAGAAGCACATCAAAAAGCTAATCTACCATTATCAAGTAGGCTTTATTCCTGGGATGCAAGGTAGGTTGAACAGACACAAGTCAATATGTGTAATTCATCACATAAACAGAGCTAAAAACAAAAACCTCATGATCATCTCAATGGATGTAGGAAATTTTCAATAAAATTCAGCATCCCTTTGTGTTAAAAACCCTGAACAAACTAGGCATTGAAGGAATATACATCAAAATAATAAAAGCCATCTATGAAAAACCCACAGCCAACATCATACTGAACAAGCAAAAGCTGGAAGCACTCCCTTTGGGAATCAGAACAAGATAAGGATGCCTACACTCATCACTCCTATTCAACATAGTACTGGAAGGAAGACCAAACCAGATAAATCAGGCAAGAGAAAGAAATAAAAGACATTGAAATAGAAAGAGAGGAAGTTGAACTACTTCTCTTTATAGATGATATGATTCTATACCTAGAAAACCCCATAGTTTCTGCCCCAAGGCTTATAGAACTGATAAACAACTTAAGTAAAGTTTGAACTTAAGTAAAGTTTCAGGATAAAAAAATCAATGTACAAACATGAGTAGCATCTCTATACACCAATAACGCCTGAACTGAGCCAAATTCAGAATGCAATCCCATTGAAAATAGCCACAAAAATTATGAAATTGCTAGGAATACAGTTAATCAGGGAGGGGAACAATTCATACAATGATAATTATAAAACATTACTGTAAAAAAATTAAACACTACACAAACAAATGGAAAAACATTCTATGTTCACAGTTAGGATAAATCAGTATTGTTAAAATGGCCATACTGCCAAAGCAATTTATAGATTCAATGCTATTCCTATCAAAATATCAACATAATTTTTTCTCACAGGATTAGAAAAAAACACTCTAAAATTGATACGGAATTAAAAAGAAGCCCAAATAACCAAAGCAATCCTCAGCAAAAGAACAAAGCCAGATACATCACATTACTCAACTTCAAACTAGACTATAAGGCTACAGTAACCAAAACAGCATGATACTGGTACTAAAACAAACATATAAACCAATGGAACTGATTAGATAACCCTGAAATAAATCCACACACCTGTGGCAATCTGATCTTTGACAAAGTTGACAATAGCAAACAATGGGGAAAGGATTCCCTATTCAATAAATGGTGCTGAGATAATTGGCTAGCCATATGCAGATGATTGAAACTGGACTGCTTTCTTTCACCATATACAAAAATCAAGTCAAGATGGATTAAATACTGAAATGCAAGACCTGAAACTATAAAAATTCTAGAAGAAAACCTGGACACTACCACTCTGGACGTACGTGTGAGCAAAGATTTCATGACAAAGACTCCAAGAGC
Organism: Papio anubis; assembly: GCF_008728515.1. Classification (NCBI taxonomy): domain Eukaryota; kingdom Metazoa; phylum Chordata; class Mammalia; order Primates; family Cercopithecidae; genus Papio; species Papio anubis. Next base: position 53,646,460 of record NC_044996.1, on the reverse strand, counting down.
AATTGCAACGAAATCAAAAATTGACAATTGGGACCTAATTAAATTAAAGAGCTTCTGCATAGCAAAATAAACCACCAAGAGAGCAAACAGGCGACCTACAGAATGGGAGGAAATATTTGCATTTGATGCATCCAATGAAGGTCTAATATCCAGAGTCCATAAGGAACAAGCAAAGAACAACAACCTCATTAAAAAATGGGCAAAGGACATGAAGAGACACTTCTCAAAAGGAGACATACATGTGGCCAACAAACATAAGGAAAGTGTGCAACATCACTAATTATTAGAGAAATTCAAATCAAAACCACAATGACATACCACCTCACACCAGTAAGAATGGCTATTAGTTAAAAAGTCAAAAAATAACAGATGTTGGCAAGGTTGCAGAGGAAAAGGAATGTATTGGGGGAAACCACACCCCCAATATTTAACGTGGGTTCCTTTCTATTTCCCTAAGTATCTCGGCTGGTCTGAGAAATAAAGGGAAAGAGTACAAGAGAGAGAAATTTTAAAGCTGGGTGTCCAGGGGAGACATCACATGTCGACAGGTTCCGTGATGCTCCCTGAGCCATAAAACCAGCAAGTTTTTATTAGTGATTTTCAAAAGGGGAGGGAGTGCACAAATAGGGTGTGGGTCAGAGAGATCACATACTTCACAAGGTAATAAAATATCGCAAAGCAGATGGAGGCAGGGCAAGATCACAGGACAGCAGGATGGGGCAAAATTAAAATTGCTAATGAAGTTTCGGGCACGCATTGTCATTGATAACATCTTATCAGGAGACAGGGTTTGAGAGCTGCCTGACCAAAATTTATTAGGTGGAATTTCCTCATTCTAATAATCCTGGGAGTGCTACAGGAGACCGGGACTTATTTCATCCCTTCGGCTTCAACCATAAAAGATGGCCACCCCCACGGGGGCCATTCATAGGCCTACCTTCAGGGGCACATTCTCTTTCTCAGATATGTTCCTTGCTGAGAAAAAGAATTCAGCAATAGTTCTCCTATTTGCTTTTGAAAGAAGAGAAATATGACTCTCTTCTGTCCGGCTCACTGGCATTCAGAGTTTAAAGTCTTATCTCCCTTGTTCCCTGAATATTGCTGTTATCCTGTTCTTTTTTCAAGGTGCCCAGATTTCATATTGTTCAAACACACATGCTCTACAAACAATTTGTACAGTTAATGCAATCATCACAGGTTACGAAGATGATGGGATTAAGAGATTAAAGTAAAGACAGTCATAGGAAATCACAAGGGTATTGATTGGGGAAGTGATAAGTGTCCAGGAAATCTTCACAATTTATGTTCAGAGACTGCAGTAAAGACAGGCATAAGAAATTATAAAAGTATTAATTTGGGGAACTAATAAATGTCCATGAAATCTTCACAATTTATGTTCTTCTGTCACGACTTCAGCCAGTCCCTCCATTCGGGGTCCCTGACTTCCTGCAACAGGAATGTTTGTACATTGCCAGTGGGAATGTAAATTAGTTCAGCCATTGTGGAGAGCAGTTTGGAAATTTATCAGAAAACTTAAAACAGAACTACCATTTGACCCAGCAATTCCATTACTGGGTATATATCCAAATGAATATAAGTCTTTCTATCACAGTGATCCATGCACACATATATTCATCACAACACTACTTGCAATAGCAAAGACAGATAATCAACCTAGATGCCTATAAATGGAGGAGTGGATTAAGAAAATGTGGTACATACACTCTATGGAATATATTACACATCCATAAAAAAGAATGAAACCATATTATTTGAAACACCATGGATGCAGCTGGAGGTCATTATCCCAAGGAAATTAATGCAGGAATAGATAACCAAATACTGTATATTCTCACTTACCAGTAGGAGCTAAATTTTAAGTATGCGTGGATATAAAGAGGGGAATAATAGACACCAGGGCTTACTTGAGAGAAGAGGATGGAAGGGGGGTGAGGTTTGAAAAGTTACCTATTGGGTATTATGCTCATCACATGGGTTATAAAAGCATTTGTACAGCAAAACCCAGTAACACTCAATTTACTCATGAAACAAGACTGCACACGTACTTCCTGAATGTAAAATAAAAAGGGGAAGCAAATAAGTTAAAAATACATATTTAAAGTCTACAACACAATGTTTTGAAATATATATATATATATAGTGAAATGACAAACCCACTCTCAAAGTTGACTTCAAACTTCATGCCCCAGTGCTTCCATGAAAGTTCCCCAGCTATCTAGTCTGATGTTTACCTCACCCTTCTCTGAACCCATTTGCTTTTTTAAAATTAGTAGTTTTGCACTGCGTACTGTAACATTTCATTTGTCTCTGATTATTTTATGAGTATACCATCTCTTTTACCAGAGGTTTGCTTTTTTTCCATCTTGTTATGACCTAACACAGTTCTTGACTTGCCAAACATATTCCAATAAATACATGCTTATTACTTAAATTGGTTAAAAATCTATATTACATAAAATTTATTGAAAGCTATGCACATTTAATTTATTCAGAAATACACAGCAAAGTAAACACGAAAAATGATCAAGTAGAGTCTCTGCTGCAGTACACAAGGTTTTTTCACTATTGAGACAGTTTTTATAGGCAAATGGACATTAAATTGCCTCAAAAAATGTGTTTGTGTCAGGAGAATATATTATCTGCTGCCATTAGAAACACTAAATGAGTGGACACCATATAACTAAGATTAGTGATTGCTTAGGTTAAAATTAAGATATTAACTGACATCTTGTCTCACACAGGTATTTAAATTTGCTTGCAAACCCCCTGTCTCCAAATTCCCTCTTCCCTCAAACTACAGTATTACTCAGATTAATGCATAAGTAGATGTAGTATCATAATACAATAATATTTGCGCAGAGGCATGGTTGAACTAGCTGTTTTCTTACAGATGCAAAACAAACAATTTGAAACAAAATTATTTCATAGGCAAAATAAAACATGTCTTTTGTCTTTCCTAGAATTCTTCATACACTCCAAATGTAAACTTTTGTAATGAGCTCTCGCACAGTAGTGCGTACTCTCTTGAAGTCCTTTTGAAGCCTGTGGAGCTCAATCTCTTTGAATTGGGCCATAAAAATTCTGTTTTGCTATGCACTAGAACAACTCAATTGTTGTTCCCAGGCTTGCTTTCTCTAGGATATCTCTTGGTGGATATAAAAAAACTGATCAAATATTTGGTTTATAAATAATATTTGGAAACACTGCATGACACAGTGTCAGTTGGTTTGTATTTGTGATGAAAAGAAATGAAAGAGAATTTCAGACAAACTTTCCTTAATCAGAGTTCCAACATTTCTTTCTGTTTACAACATTTTATTCTGCAGCTTATCCAACGGTTTTATGTTCACTGTATTAGCATCATTTTCTCACTGAAGGACTGACATACCAGATAATGTGATTTAATTAAAAATGGAGCCTGAATCAATTCAACAAGAAGATGTAACAACCCTAAATGTATATTAATCTAACTCCAGAGCTCTCAGATTCATAAAGCAACTACTACTAGACCTAGGAAAAGAGAAAGACAGCAACACAATAATAGTGGGGGACATCAACACTAGACAGCACTAGACAGATTATTGAGGCAGAAAGCTAACAAAGAAACCTGAGACTTAAACTTTACTCTAGAACAAATGTGCCTAACAGATATTTACAGTACATTCCAACCAAAAACTGCAGAATATGCTTTTTTTTTCAGCACATGAAACATTCCACAAGATAGGCCATATGATAGGGCACAAAGCAAGTCTCAATACATTTAAAAAATCAAAATCATATTAAGTATCGTCTCAGAACACAGTAGAATACAACTAGAAATCCATTCCAAAATAAACCCTCAAGCCTATACAATTACATGGAAATTAAACAATCTGAATACGACTGACTTTTGGGTTAAAAATGAAACCAAGATAGAAATTCAAAATTTTTTCAAAATGAATAACAGTGACAAGTTATCAGAACCTCTGTAATACAGCAAAAGCTGAATTCTACCATAATTTCAATGAAGAACTGGTACCAATTCTACTGAAACTATTCCAAAAGATTGAGAAGGCAGGAATCCTCCTTAACTCATTCTGCAAAGCCAGTATCACAGTAATACCAAAGGCAAGAAAGGACATAACAAAAAAGAAAACCACAGACCAATATCCCTGATGAATACAGGTGCAAAAATCCTCAACAAAATACCGGCAAACCAAATCCAACAGCACATGAAAAAATTTATAATAATTCACTATGATCAAGTGGGTTTCATTCCAGGGATTCAGGGAGGTTCAACATATGTGAGTTAATAAATGTGATTCATCACAGAAACAGAATTAGAAACAAAAACCATATTATTATCTCAATAGACGCAGACAAATAATTAGATAAAATCTGGCATCGCTTTATGATGAAAACCCTCAACAAACTGGGCATTGAAGAAACATACCTCAAAATAATAAAAGCCTTATATGACAAATCCTCAGTTGACATTAAACTGAAGCAGGAAAAGTTAAAAAGCAGTCCCCTTAAGAGCTGGAACAGGACAAGGATCCCCACTTTCACCATTTCACTTCAGCATAGTACTGGAAGACCTAACCAGAGCAATCAGGAAAGAAAAAGAAATAAGGGGCATCCAAATTGGAAAAGAGGATGTCACACTATCTCTGTTTGCCAGTGATATAATCTGATACCTAGAAAACCCAAAAGACTCCTCCAAAAGACTCCTAGATCAGATAAATGAATTCAGTAAAGTCTCAGGTTACAAAATCAATGTACACAAATAAGTAGCATTTCTATGCACCAACAATCAAGCTGAGAATTAAATGAAGAACTCAATCCCTTTTATATTTGCTACAATAAACAAATAAAATACCTAGGAATATATTTAACCAAGGAGGTAAAAGTACTCTACAAGGAGAACAACAAAACACTGCTGAAAGAAATCATAGATGACACAAACAAATGGAAACATATCCTGTGGTCATGGATTAGAAGAATTAGTATCATTAACATGACCATACTGTCCAAAGCACTCTAAAGATTCAGTGCAATTCTTGCCAAAATAACAACATAATTTTTCACAGAATTAGAAAACAAAATCCAAACATTCATATGGAACAATTAAAGAGCCTGAAGAGCCAAAGCAATCCTAAACAAAAAGAATAAATCTGGAGGTATCACATTACCTGACTTTGAATTATACTGCAAGATTGTAGTAACCTAAACAGTGTGCTACTCACATAAAAGTAGATACATAGACTCACAGAACAGCTGTTCTATTAGAACTCAGAAATAAAGACCAATACTTATAACCAAGCGATCTTTGATAAAACATGCAAAAACATAAATTGGGGAAAGGTTCAATTCAATAAGTGGTTCTGTGATAACTGGCTAGTCAAATGCAGAAGAATGAAACTGGATTCCTGTCTCTCACCATATAAAAAAATTAACTCGAGATGGATTAAAAACTTAAATCAAAGACGTGAAATCATAAAAATTCTAGAAGAAAACCTAGGAAAAAAAAATATTACGGACATTGGCGAAGGCAAAGAATTTATGATTAAGTCTCCCAAAGCAAATGTAACAAAAGCAGAAGGAAATGAGACCTAATTGAACTTAAAGCCTTCTGTGCATCAAGAGAAGTAATCATTAGTAAATAGACAACCTACTATATGGGAAAATGAATTTGCAAATTATGCATTGGACAAAAGACTTATTTCTAGATTCTACAGGGAACTCAAATCAGCACGAAAAAATATCAAATAATCTCATTAACACATGGGCAAAAGACATGAACAGTCATTTCTCAAAAGAAGATATGCAAATGGCCAAGAAATATGAAAAAATGCTCAATGTCACTTATCATAAGGGAAATGCACATTGAAACCACATGATATACCACCTTACCCCTGCCAGAATGGCCATTATGAAATTCAAAAAACAATAGATATTGGCAAGGATGTCATTAAAAGGAACACTTATATACTTCTAGTAAGAATGCAAATTATTACCCTCTCTATGGAAAACATTATGGAAATTTCTTAAAGAACTAAAACTACATCTACCATTTGATTCAGCAATCCCACTACTAGGTATCTACCCAAAGGTGGGGAAAAAGTCACTATATCAAAAGGACACCTGCATGCGTATGTTTATCACAGCACAATTCACAATTAGAAAGATAGGGAATCAACCTAAGTTCCCATCAAGGAATGAATGGACAAAGAAAATGTGGTTTCGCAAATAATACTACGCAGCCATAAAAAGAACAAAATAATGTCTTTTGCAGCAACTTGGATGAAACTGGAGGCCATTGTTCTAAGTGAAGTAACTCAAGAACTGAAAACCAAATACTGCATGTTCTCACTTATAAGTGGCAACTAAGCTATGGATATACAAGGTTATGCGGAGCAGTATAATGGACATTGGAGACTCAAAAGCAAGGAGGGTAAAAGAGAAAAAAGGGATGAAAAACTGCCTATTGGGTACAAAGTACACTACTAGGGTGGCAGTTGCACTAAGATTTCAGACTTCACCACTATACAATTCATCCCTGTAACCAAAAACCATTTGTACCTCTACAGCTATTGAAATAAAAACAATAAATAAAATAAGATAAAATAAAATAAAAATGGAGCCTGAAAGCAAAGTCCACCAACAAAAACAGGGGACCTCCAAATCTAAAACTGCTAGTTTTGTACGTTTTACTCAATGAAAAGTTATCTAGAGAGTAAATCTTGAAACTATTGACCCACAAAAATAGTGGGGCTGATTTTCTGAAGGGGATGAGTACAGTTGTCTACTCTTTTTTTAGTTCATTTAAAATTAATTCTCTGTTGGTTTTATTTCATTATACATCCTTAAATAGAAAGGACATTTTTAGGACATTAAATGAAATTATTAAAAACTTTGTGTTTTCCATTATTATTTCATATTTCCTCTAGGCAAAAATAATACCCACAATTCCAAAACTTGCAATCTATTTTGTTTATTTTTACATTATAAATTATGATATTAATATTTGGTATCATATCTTGTGATTACTGCAAGTTCATTCTTTTTGCTTTCAAGAATACAGGATTTATATAAAAATAATAATGAAATAGTAATGCACATTTTAGGTAGCATCATAGTGTAATTAAAAATTAAATAAACAATTTGGCTGTCTAGAGTGGCTACTGCATATTGTGAAGTTAAATGCTTAAGGCTTGGAATTTTCTTAAACAGAAAAAGAGGTTTTAAGCTCAAAATGGAAGCTCCTTTCAAATTCTTCTCCTATATGGTATAACGGATTGCCAAGAGGTGAAATATTTGCTAATCAGAAAGGTAAGTCAGGTGAGGTATTTCAAGTATAATTATCTAAGTCATGTTATGGCTAACCATCAGCATCAACAAAAGAGTTAAGTTAATTCAGATTTTATGTACTTGTGTGTTGCAGATTTGCTCTCACTTTCAACCATTTCCACCTTCCCTTAAACTCTGGTACAATAGCTTCTTCTCACCTCACAACAATAAAGTGAAAGAGACAATGCAATTAGAGAATTTTCTGTATAACAATGGGACGCTTAAAAAATACCCATGGAGATGTTCAGGATAAGACAAAAAGCTATTGTACTTGGCACTTTATTTCTTTCAAATCCTGAAACTCTTAGTGTGTGTGCTTGGGCGGAGAGAGTGTAATATAAGTGAACAGTGGAGAGTGAGACAGAAGGGAGTAAGACCTGGAGGGAGTGATACAAGGATAATGATAATACTTTGCTGCTGGTTTTGTAAAAATATTTTCATAGTAAAATATGCCCTCTCAGGAAGCATTGACAGATGGAGTAAAGTAAGACAATCCACTATACCTGAAAACCCTGCATAGTGCCAGCTGGACCCATTTAGAAGCTGTGAAGAAATGTCAGTCATTATTAAGGGTAGTCCTCTGAGACCAGAAAGCAGAAGATTGGTTTGCAAGTGCCTCCCCTACGGGGACTCCAGTAATACACTCCAAGCTGAACCTGTGACCATCACTCATTAATTCTGGTGCTAGTGGATCATTTTGTAACAACATTCCAACTAATACTGATGATCCATTGATTATATTTCATGAACCTACTCAATTCATTTGGAAATAAAAGGGATGGATGTTTGCTTGAGGCATTATATAATACTTTCCTCCTGAGGATTAATGTGTTAGTATTTGTAATGCACACTGAAGATGAAAATTGCTATATAAATAATAGCTATTATCCTGCGGTACATATAGCAGCAGCTACTCCATTAGGAAAGGGGAAAAAAAAAAAGACAGCAATATATGACCAGGATAAAAAGTCAGATGAGAGTGAGGTTGACTTAAAATATGACAAAGTTCAGGAAACCATATCCAAAGAGAAGGAAGACTTCATGACTAGCAAAAGGCAAGTTGTCTCTGCAGCCCCACTATGCTTGCAAGGTTGCAAGTAGTTCAATATTTCAATCTGAGCCTGGCCCCCAGCTGGAAGATTAGCATAGGTATGCTTTGCTTGGTTCCTGCTGCTAACACTATGCTGTGGGCGTGGGAAAGGCCCTGGCCATGGTCATTCCCTTCCCCGTGTCTCTGGAACAACCTCTGCTGCCACTGAGTGAAGTTACAAATGATAAAACTAAATTCAAATTACAGCGGCTGTTCAATTGTAATAAAAGTGCAAATTGAATTGGAAGCTTAGATGGAAATCCAGTGTGTCATCCAAAAAGGCACACTGACCTGCCTCTCATTTCATGAGTGAACCACCAGAAGGCTCACAGAGCAGCTTTGTGTTTTAAAAGCTTCTTAATGCGAAGTAGCACTTAAGACCTGAAGCCCCAAGTCTCAGGGAAGCTGTAAACAGGGATATATTTCTCAAGCAGTTATACCCAGAGTTTTTGATTTCACACAATCTTAGAATGTTAGTTTATATTCATCATCTATTACTACAATCATTTCCAAACTTAAAACGCAATTAAAAATCTAAGAAGCAGGAAAAACTTAGACACAGAATAAATGAACTGTTACAAGAAAGGACATGTAGCAAACTTACAGCCACATGTATACACTTTATGTATATTTTGCAAGTTATCTAACTTAGTCTCTTCAGATTTATCTCTATAAGGAGAAAAGAGACAGTGCCATGTGTTATGAGGAGTAAAGAAATTAATGTATAACGTTCTTAGAACAGAACCTGGCACCTTATATTCAAGACATGAGTCGATTCTCTATCTTTCTCTCTCTCTGTATAAGTTCCTTATTAACTTTTTAAAGTTATAATCATAGACTGGTGATAATCTTACTTTGAACCAGCACTAATTCACACACCTGTATTTAGAAACACTGTCCTAGAACAAAACCCACAGTGGCCTATGATACAACAGTTCTATTAGGAAACTGGACTAGTTTGTAATAATTAAAAACCCTCAAAGAAGAAGAAAATGCTTCATCCTAATGGTTCTTGATTAAAATGTTTATCAACATATATAAAAGTCTTTAACCTCATATCCCAAATATTTCTATCCATTATTTAGATAAAAATATGCAAGCATATGTTGAAAATATTGCAGATTCAGTTCTAGATCACCCCAACTAAGTGAATATTTCAATACAGTAAATCAGACACATTTTTCCTAGTGTGTATAAAAGTTATATTTATACCATACTGTAGTCCATTAAATGTATAATAGCATTATGTTTAAAACTACATACCTTAATTTAAAAATAGCTTTATTTACTTTATTGCTAAAAATTGCTAATAATTATCTGAGCTTTCAATGAGTCCTAATCTTTTTGCTGGTGAAAGTTTTTGCCTTCATGTTAATGGCTGCTGACTGATCAGTGTGGTGGTTGTTGAAGGTTGAGGAGGCTATGGCGATCTGTAAAAATAAGGCAATGCCTCCACCACTGTGGTGTGTGCCCATAGGTAGCAGGAACCCCAGCACCTACTAGCACTCTGCCACAGCTGCTGCATTTTGGTGCCCACAGTGTAGTGGGTTCTAAACCTCGAGGAGCCAGAGAAAAATGTTGGAGCCCAATACAAGTCACCAAGAGTTACAGGATGCAGTCCAGGAGTTGGGAGCTGAGTGTTGGTCCACTAAAATCTCCCAAAAACAAATCCAATCAGCTGAATCGACCTTATACCACAATCACATCCCCAAGGTCATCAAATAGGATCAAAGAAAATCAGAAAACCCATCCAAAGGTCAGGAGCCTCAAAGATTGTAGGTAGATAAGCCCACAAAGATGAGAAATAATCAGTGCAAGAATGCTGAAAATTCAAAAAGTGAGAGTGCCTTCCTTCCTCCAAATGACAGTATCATCTTTCCAGCAAAGGTTCTGAACTGGGATGAAATGCTGAAATGACAGAAATAGAATTCAGAATATGGATAGAAATGAAGATAACGAGCTATGGGAGTATGCTGAAACCCAAGGCAAGAAAGCTAAAAATCATGATGACACAATGAAGGAGCTGATAGACAAAATAGAGAGTATAGAAAAGACCATAATTGACCCAATAGAGCTGAAAAACACACTACACCAATTTTATAATGCAATCACAAATATTAATAGCAGAATAGAACAAGCAGAAGAAAGAATCTCAGAGCTCGAATACTGGCTTTATGAAATAAGACAGAGAGAAAATAAGAGAAAAAAAAGAATAAAAAGGGATGAATAAAATCTCCAAGAAACATGGGATTATGTAAAGAGAGACTGTATCTAAAACTCTTTAGTGTCCCTGAAACAGATGAAGAGAATAGAATAAACTTTGAAAACATATTTCAGGATATCATCCATGAGAACTTCCCCAACCTAGCTAGAGAGGCTAACATTAAAATTCAGAAAATGAAGAGAACCCAAGTAAGATACTTCACAGAAAGATCATCCCAAAGTCATATAATCATCAGATTCTTCAAGGTAGAAATGAAAGAAAAAATGATAAAGGTCGCTAGAGAGAAAGGTCAAGTCATCCACAAAGAGAAGCTCATCAGACTGATAGCAGACCTATCAGCTGAGACTGTACAAACCAGAAGAGAGTGGGAACCAATATCCAATATTCTTAAAAAAAAGAAATTCCGACCCAAAAGTTTATACTCAGCCAAAATATGCTTCATAAGTGAAGGAGAAATAAGATCTTTTTCAGACAAGCAAATACTGAGGGAAACTGTTACCACCAGACCTGTCTTACAGGAGATCCTGAAAGAAGCACTAAATATGGGGGGGGGGGGGGGGGGAAAGACCATTACCAACTAAACCAACTATAAAAACACACTAAAGTACACAGACCAGTGACACTTTAAAGCAACCACTTAAACAGTTCTGCAAAATAACCAGTGTATTAGCTCATTTTCACACTACTGACAAAGACAGACCCAAGACGGGGAAGAAAAAGAGGTTTAATTGGATTTACAGTTCTACATGGCTGGGGAGGCTTCAGAATCAAGGCAGGAGGCAAAAGGCACTTCTTACATGGCAGCAGACAGAGAAAATGAGGAAAAAGCAAAAGTGTAAATCCCTTATAAACCCATCAGATCTCGTGAGACTTATTCACTATCAAGAGAATAGCAGGAGAAAGACTGGCACCCATGATTCAATTACCTCCCCTGGGTCCCTACCATAACACTTGGGAATTCGGGGAGATAAATTCAAGTTGAGATTTGGGTGGGGGCACAACCAAACCATATCATTCCACCCCAGGCCCCTCCAAGTCTCATGTCCTCACATTTCAAAACCAATTATGCCTTCCCAACAGCCCCCCAAAGTCTGAACTCATTTCAGCACTAACACAAAATTCCACAGTACAAAGTCTCATCTGACACAAGACAAGTCCTTTCCACCTATGAGCCTATAAAATCAAAAGCAAGCTAGATACTTCCTAGATACAATGGGGGCACAGGTATTGGATAAATACAGCCATTCCAAATGGGACAAATTGGCCAGAACAAAGGGGTTACAGGGTCCATGCAAGTCTGAAATCCAGTGGGGCAGTCAAATTTCAAAGCTCCAAAATGATCTCCTTTGACTCCAGGTCTCAGATCTAGGCTGCACTGATGCAAAAGGTGGGTTCTCATGGTCTTGGGCAGCTCTGCCTCTGTGGCTTTGCAGGGTACACTCTCCCTCCTGGCTGATTTCACAGGATGGCATTGTGTCTACAGCTTTTCCAGGTGTGTGGTTCAAGCTGTCAGTGGATCTACCATTCTGGGGTCTGGAGGATGGTGGCGCTCTTCTCACAGCTCCACTAGGCAGTGCCCCAGTAGGGACCTGTGTGGGGGCTCCAACCCCACATTTCCCTTCTGCACTGCTTTAACAGAGGTTCTCCATGAGGGCCCTATCCTTGCAGCAAACTTGCCTGGGCATCCAGGAGTTTCCATACATCTTCTAAAATCTAGGTAGAGGTTCCCAAACCTCAATTCTTGACTTCAGTGCACTCATAGGCTGAGCACCATGTGGAAGCTGCCAAGGCTTGGGGCTTCCACCCTCTGAAGCCACAGCCTGAGCTGTACATTGGCCCCTTTCAGCCATGGCTGGAGCAGCTAGGACACTAGGCACTAAGTTCCTAGGCTGCACATAGCATGGAGACCCTGGTCCTGGCACACAGAATCACTTTTTCCTCCTTGGCCTCCAGGCCTGTGATGGGACGGGCTGCTATGAAGGTCTCTGACATGGCCTAGAGACATTTTTCCCACGGTCTTGGGGATTAACATTAGGCTCCTTGTTAGTTATGCAAATTTCTGCAGCCAGCTTGAATTTCTCCCCAGAAAATGGGTTTTTTCTTTTCTATTACATTGTCAGGCTGTAAGTTTTCCAAACTTTTGTGCTCTGTTTCCTTTTTAAAACTGAATGCTTTTAACAGCACCCAAGTCACCTCTTGAATGTTCTGCTGCTTAGAATTTTTTTTCTACCAGATACCCTAAATCATCTCTCTTAAGTTGAAAGTTCCACAAATCTCTAGGGCAGAAGCAAAATGCTGCCAGTCTCTTCCTGGACCTTACTGTTCATATCACTATCAGCATTTTCGTCAAATCCATACAACAAGTCTCTAGGAAGTTCCAAACTCTCTCCCATTTTCCTGTCTTCTTCTGAGCCCTCCAAGCTGTTCCAACCTCTGCCTGTTACCCAGTTCCAAAGTTGCTTCCACATTTTTGGGTGTCTTTTCAGCAACACCCTACTCCTGGTACCCATTTGCTGTGTTAGTCCATTTTTATGCTGCTGTCAAAGACATACCTGAGACTGGGAAGAAAAAGAGGTTTAATTGGACTTACAGTTCTACATGACTGTAGAGGCCTCAGAATCATGACAGGAGGCAAAAGGCACTTCTTACATGGAAGTAGCAAGAGAATATGAGGAAGAAGCAAAAGGTGTAAACCCCTGATAAAACCATCAGAGCTCATGAGACTTGTTCAAAACCATGAGAATAGCACAGGAAAGATTGGCCCCCATGATTTAATTGCCTCCCCCTGCGTTACTCCCACAACACATGGGAATTCTGAGAGATATGATTCAGGTTGAGATTTGGGTGGGGGCACAGCCAAACCATATCAACCAGCTAACATCATAGTGAGATGATCAAATTCACAGATATCAATACTAACTTTGAATGTAAATGAGCCAAATGCACCAATTAAAAGACACAGAGTGGCAAACTCGATAAAGAAGCAAGACCCATTATATATACTGTCTTCAAGAGACCCATTTCACATGCAATGACTCACATAGGCTCAAAAGAAAGGAATGGAGAAAAATGTATCAAGCAAATGGAAAACAGAAAAAAGCAGGGTTTGCAATCCTAGTTTCTGATAAAACAAACTTTAAACCAACAGAGATCAAAAAAGACAAAGGAGGGCATTACATAATGGAAAAAAGTTCAACAAGAAGATCTAACTATTGTAAATATATATACACCCAACACAGGAGCACTCAGATTCATAAAGCAAGTTAAGTTCTTAGAGACCTTCAAAGAGACTTAGACTCCCACACAATCATAGACAGAGACTTTAACACCCCAGTGATAATATTAAACATATCATTGAGACAGTAAATTAACAAAGATATTCAATACCTGAACTTATCACTGGATCAAATGGACCTGATAGATATCTAGAGAACTCCACGTCCCAAAACAACAAAATATACATTTTTTTCATTGCCACATGGCACATACTCTAAAATCAATCACATAATCAGAAATAAAACACTCCTCAGCAAATGTAAAACAGCTGAAATCATAACAAACAGTCTTTCAAACCACACTGCAATCAAATTAGAAATGAAGTTAAGGAATTCACTCAAAACCGTACAATTACATGCAAATTGAATAACCTGCACCTGAATGTATTTTGAATAAATAATAAAACTAAGGCAGAAATCAAGTTCTTTGAAACTAATGAGAACAAGGAGCAAGATACCAGAATTTCTAGGACACAGCTAAAGCAGTGTTAAGAGGAAACATTATAGCACGAAATGCCCACATCAAAAAAGTTGGAAAGATCTCCAGTTAACAACCTACCATCACAACCGAAAGAACCAGAGAACCAAGAACCAATCCCAAAGCTATCAGAAGACAATAAATAACCAAAATCAGAGCTTAACTGAAGGAGACTGAGATACACAAAAGAAAAAAATTCAAAAGATCAACAAGTCCAGGAGCTGTTTTTGAAAAACAAAACAAAACAAAAACAAAAACAAAACAGTGAGACCTCTAGCTAGACTAATAAAGAAGAAAAGAGAGAAGATTCAAACACACACAACCAGAAATGACAAGGTTGATATTACCACTGAACACACAGAAATACAAACAACCATCAGAGAATACTATGAACCACTCTATGCACATGAACTAGAAAATCTAGAAGAAATGGATTAATTCCTGGCACATGTATCTTCCCAAGACTAAACAAAACCTGGCAAAGATAAAACAAAAAAGAAAACCTCAGGCCAGTATCTTTAATGAATACTGATGCAAAAATTGCCTAATTGCACAACATATCAAAAAGACTATACACCATGATCATATAGGCTTTATTCCTGGAATATGAGATTGGTTCAACATATGCAAATCAGTAAGTGTGATTCATCACATAAACAGAACTAAAGACAAAACCATATATTATCTCAGTGATGCAGAAAAGGCTATCAATAGAATTTGACACACATTTATGTTAAAAACTATGAATAAACTAGGTGTTGAAGGAACATACCTCAAAATAATAAGAGCCATCTATGACAAACCCATAGCTAATATAATACTGAATAGACAAAAGCTGAAGGCATTTCCTTTGAGAGCTGGGAAAAGACAAGTATCCTCGCTTTCACCAATCCTATTCAACATAGTGTTGCAAGTTCTGGTCAGTGCAATTATGCAAGAGAAAGAAATAAAGGCATCCAAATAGGGAGAGAGGAAGGCAAGCTATCCCTGTTTGCAGATGACATAATCCTATATCTAGAAAGCCCCATCATCTCAGCTCAAAAGCTTTTTAAGCCTATAAAAAACCTCAGCAAAGTGTCAGGATACAAAATCAATGTGCAAAAATCACTAGCATTCCTATACATCAAAAACAGTCAAACCACAAGCCAAATCAGGTACAAACTCCCATTCACAGTTGCCACAAAAAGAATAAAGTGCCTAGGAATTCAGCTAATTGAGGTGAAAAGTATCTACAAGGAGAACTAAAAATAATGCTAAAAAAATCAGAGTTGACACAAATGGAAAAACATTTCGTTTTCATGGATAGGAAGAATCAATATTGTAAAAATGACCATACTGTCCAATGCAATTTGTACATTCAATGCTATTCCTATTACACATCCATTGAGATGCTTCACAGAATTAGAACAACCTATTTTAAAATTAAATGAAACCAAAAAGAGCCCAAATACGCAAGGCTATCTTAAGCTAAAAGAACAAACCTGGAGGCTTCATGCCACTCAACTTCAAACTGTACTACATGGCTACAGTAATCAAAACAGCATGCTACTGGTACAAAGACACATAGATCAATGGAACAGAATAGAGAACTCAGAAATAATGCTGCACACCTACATCCCTCAGATCTTCAACAAAGTTGACAAAAGCAAGCAATGGGGAAAGGATTCTCTATTCAATAGATAGTGCTGGGATTACCAGTTCGCCATATGCAGAAGATTGAAACCAAGACCCCTTCCTTATACCATATACAAAAATTAACTCAAGATGGATTAAAGACTTAAGTGTAAAACTCACAAGTATAAAACCCTGGAAGATAACTTAGGCAATATCATTCCAGACACAGGAATAAAGATTTCATCACAAAGATGCCAAAAGTAATTACAACAAAAGCAAAACTTGACAAATGGAATCCAATTAAACTAAAGAGCTCTACACAGCAAAGGAAACTATCAACAGAGTAAACAGAAAACTTACAGATTAGGAGAAAAAATTTGCACACTATGTATCCAGCAAAGGTTTAATATCCAAGAACTTGACAAAATTTACAAACAAAAACCCCATAAAAAAGCAAGCAAAGGACACAAGCAGACAGTTTTCAAAAGAAAACATACATTCGGCCAACAAATCATATGAAAAAAAGCTTGATATCATTGATCATTACAGAAATGCAAATCAAAGCCACAATGAGATACCATCTCACATCAGTCAGAATGGCTACTATTAAAAAGTCAAAAAAATAACAGATGCTGGCAAGGTTTCAGAGAAAAAGGAACACTTATACCCTGTTAGTGGGAGTGTAAATTAGTTCAACCATTGTGGAAGACAGAATGGTGATTCCTCGATTCCTCAAAGACGTAAAAGCAGAAATACCATTCAACCCAGGAAATATCATTACTGAGTATATACCAAAAGGAATATAAATCAATCTATTGTAAAGAAACATGCACATATATGTTCATTGCAACAGTGTTCACCATGGAAAGACATGGAATCCACCAAAAAGCCCATCAATGACAGACTGAATAAAGAAAATGTGGTTCATATACACTATTGAATACTATGTAGCCATCAAAATAAATGAGACTATGTCCTTTGCAGGGACACAGATGGAGCTGTAGGCCATTATCCTTAGCAAACTAACACATGCACAGATAACAAAGTACTGCATGTTCTCGATTATATGTGGAAGCTAAATAATGGGAACACATGGCCACATAGAGGAAAACAACACATACAGGGGCCTATGAAAGTATGGAGGATGGGAGAAGACAGATCAGGAAGAATAACTAATAACTAGGCTTAATACCTGGGTGATGAAATAATCTGTATAACAAACCCCCATAACACAAGTTTACCTCTATAACAAACCTGCACATGCACCACTGGACTTAAATTAAATATTGAAAAAGTAAGGCAACAATGATGTTATCCACATCAATTGACTCTTCCTTTTATGAAAGATTTCTCTATAGTATGTGATACTGTTTGATAACATTATATTTACAGTAGAATTTCTTTCAAAATTGGAATCAGTCCTCTCAAACTATGCCAGTGCTGTATCAACTAAGTTAGGTCATATTCTAAATCCTTTGTTATTGTTTTAACAAAATTCACCAGTAGAATATTCCATCTCAAAAAATAACTTTCTTTGTTTATCCATAAGAAGGAACTTCTCATTCATTCAAGTTTCATCATGAGATTGCAGCAGTTCAGTCACATATTCAGATTCCTCTAAGTCATCCATAAAGATTGGAACAAACTTTTTTCCAAACTCTTATTAACGTTGATATTTTGACATCCTCCCCTGAAACATGCGTGTTCTTAATGGCATCTAGAATAGTGAGTCCTTTCTGGAAGGTTTTCAATGCACTTTGCCCAGATCCAGCAGAAGAATCACTATCTATGGCAGCTATAGCCTTATGAAATGTATTTCTTAAATAATAAGCCATGAAACTCAAAATTATTTCTTGATCCTTGGGCTATAGAATGGAAGTTGTGTTAGTAAGCAGGAAAACAACATGAATCTCCTTGTACCTCTCCATCATGGGTCTTGGGTGACCAAGTGCGTTGTCAATGAGCAGTAATATTTTGGAAGGAATCTTTTTTTCTTAGCAGTAAGTTTCAACAGTGGGCTTCAAATATTCATTAAACCATGCTGTAAACAAATGTAGTATCATCCAGGCTTTTTATCCCATTTATTGAGCACAGGCAGAGTTGTTGGGGTCCGCGTGTTTCCTAAACAAAGGAATGAACACACAAGACAACGCAAGACAAGACAAATATGGCGGCTGCCTCGAATCGCGTGCTCTGCTTTATTTTATACAGTCGTTTGTGGAATGTTACCAAGTCACAAGACACATTGTTGTTTTTCTGACCTTTCCCTGACTTCGTTTGCAAGAGCAGGACTTATTGGGAACGCCCTGCTTCGTTTGCAAGAGCAGGACTTATCGGGAACACCCTGTTTGCGAGCACGTAGTCCTCTACACAGAGTAGATTTAATATAATTCTTAATAACCCTAGGATTTACAGAATGGTCAATGAGCATTGGCTTCAATGTAAAGCTACCAGCTGCATTGATCTTTAACAAGATACGCTGTCCTTTGAAGCCAGGCATTGACTTCTTTCTAGATGGAACCTTCTTCCAATAGAGGCTGTTTTGTCTACATTAAAAATCAGTCATTTAATGTAGCCACCTTCATCAGTTATCTTAGCTAGATCTTCTAAATAACTTGTAGCTTCTACCTCAGTCCTTGCTGCTTTACCTCATGCTTTTATGTTACCAAGATGGTTTCTTTTCTGAAATCTCATGAACCACCTCTGCTAGCTTCAAACTTTTCTTCTGAAACTTGTTCACCTCTCTCTGTCTTCAGAGAATTGAAGAGCATTAGAGCCTTTCAAAGCATTAGGTTTTGGCTTAAGATAATATTGTGACCGGTTTGATCTATCCAGACCACTTAAACTTTCTTTATATCAGCAGTAAGGCTGTATTGCTTTCATGTCATTTGTGTGTTCATTGGAGTAGCACTCTTAATTTCCTCTACAAACATTTCCCTTGAATTGATAACTTGGCTTGCTGTTTGGCACAAGAAGCCTAGATTTGTCCTATCTCAGCTTTTGACCTGCCTTCCACACTAAGCCAAATCATCTGTAGATTTTGATTTAAAGAGACAGATGTGTGACTTTTCCTTCACTTGAACACTTAGAGGGCATTGTAGGGTTATTGATTGGCCCCATTTCAGTGTTGTTGTGCTGAAGGGAATAGGGAGGTCCAAGGAGGGAAAGAGAGGTGAGGAAATGACTGGTTAGTGGAGCAAGTATAACACACACAACATTTGTCTATTAAGTTGGCCATTTTATATGGGCATACTGCATGGCACTCCAAAACAATGACATTAATGACATCAAAGATCACTGATCACAAATCACCATAACAAATACAGTAATAACAAAAAGTTTAAAAGATTATGAGAATTACCAAAATATGACAAAAATATGAAGTGAGAATGTGCTGTTTAAAAAAAGTGACACTAATAGACTTACTCAACACAGGATTGCCACAAACCTTTAATTTGTAAAAAAAAAAAAAAAAAAAGCAATATCTCTGAAGCACAATAAAGCTACATAAAACAAGTTATGTCTGCAGATAATAATACTGTATAACACTTATTAAACACAAAGTAGTCATCCTTGTTTCCTCTCTTTTCTTCCTGTCTCACGTTCAATCTATTAGCAAATTCTGTCAAATATCATTCCAAAACTTAATTTTGATTCTACCTATTTCTCAATTTACATTGCTACCACCCTAGTCCAAGTCACTGTCTGCTGAACTTTCATCCTAACTGGGCTTGGTGATTCCACTCTTGCTATCTATGATCTATTTTCCACACAGCAATCAGGGTGATCTTTAACAGTAATGTAAACCTTCCCATTGCGTTCTAACACATAATCTTACCACACAATAAAAGACTCTGAATGATCTAGCCCTTGCCTATCTATCTGACATCTTGTACTGCTCCTTTCCATGTTTATAATATTTCAACAACACTGGTCTTCATTATGTCCCTTGACTACTGTAATCCTGTTCCTCTCTCAGAGACTTTAATTTGCTGCTCTCTCTGCCTCGATCGCCATTCTTTCACTTGTTGATATAGGTGGTTCCATCCTCTCATGCATATTTTAGCATAAATAATAACTCTTTAAATATGTTCCTCATCTTGATCCTCCTTTATCCCTTTTACCTATTTTTTATAGAATTTGCCACTTTCTGAAATTATTTCATTTGCTCATTTGCTTACACCTTTTTTTTTTCTTTTTTTGAGACGGAGTCTCACTCTGTCATACAGGCTGGAGTGCAGTGGTACACTATCAGCTAACTGCAACCTCCGCCTCCCTGATTCAAGCAATTCTCCTGCCTCAGCCTCCTAAGTTGCTGGGACGCACCTGTAGAGACCAGGTTTTACCATGTTGGCCAGGCTGGTCTCGAACTCCTGACCTCAGGTGATCCACCCGCCTTGGCCCCCCCAAGGGCTAGGATTACAGGCGTGAGCCACTGCGTCCGTCCTGCTTATATCTTTATTCCTGCTCTTCTACCTCAGAATTTAAGTTCTGAAACAGTCTTTGTCTGCCTTATTCAATAATGTATACTTACTATCTCTTATATTGAGAACAGTAACTAAAAAATACCATTCAATAAATGTTTGTTGAAAACAATGAATAAATGACTTTTCTGCTTATCATGTTAAATTCTTTACAAACATTTTGTTTATTTAATAACATGTATGTAGTTCACATAGTAACACTATGAAGCAAGTATATTATTGTCCTCAGTTTACAGATAAAGAAGCTGAACATAGACATTTAAGTAATTCTCAAAGGCTATGGAAATAATAAGTATCTATACTGGGACCCAGATGCTGGATTTAACTAGATATAGCTCTAGAGGCCACTCTCTTAATCTCATGCTATGCATCTCCTTATGTAACTTAATAAGAAAATCCTTATTAAGTTTTCAGGTTTAAAAAATCTTTTAAAAAGCAAATACATCAAAGGACTGAATTACAATCCCAAAATTTCACTACTACAGATTGAAATGATGACCCAAAACCAATAAAATGGAACGTAATAGGAATACATTTGAAGTTCTGCTCTTAATGTTTAATTAATCTGCTGAGAAAGAATAGATGAGCAGAGTCTTGGCTTATAAACAGTATTTGTGAAAAAAGACTTGGAGGTTTTATTCGACTTTAGGTTCCATGTGAGCCAACAGGATGCTGTGACTGCCATAAAACAAAACAAAACAAAAGCAAGCTGCTACAAACAGGCTTCATTAATATAAGTCTAGACTCTATGTACAACCACACAGGATTCTTCATTTGACAGAGTCTCACAATTAATTATGGAGATCAAATTTGAAAGGGGATATAGGCAAACTAGACCTTAAACTATGGAAAATGACCAAGAATATGAAAAGTTTGAAATAAATACAAAATAAGTAACAGTTGGAGGGGGTAAGTGTGTATAGCTTGGTTCAGAAAAGGAACAGGTTATAAATGTTATATATCGCTGTTTAGGGACTGATTATTCATTGTTTTTTCATAATGAAAAATTGTGGCAAGTGAATAGAAGCTAGATTACAGGTCAATATATGGAACAATTTTCTAATACAGCACTTTGTCTTAATAACGGACCCAGGTGATTTACAAATGGTGAGATTCTGTCACTAGAAATCTTCAAACAGAGGTGAAAGAGCACTTGACAGAAATAGATACATTTCTGCATAGGGACTGGAGTTGGACTAGACCGGCAATTCCCAAACTTTGGTCCGATAACTGGTGCTATGTTGTAAAAACATACAGACGCCTGGGTAACATCTAATAGGTCTGTCAAGGGGACACAGTGATATGTATTTTCTAAAAATATCCATAGGATCCTACGGAACCCTGCAAAGATTCTAAGATAAACATTTCCCAAGTCCTTAGCATCCTTATCTGTTTGATTGCTAAAATCTCACTCACTCAAACTGCTGGAATGTGATCTGCTTTATAAGAAGAAATACGTCATCGCTTCTTGTACAATGTCTAACACATAGTAGCGGCTCAATAAAAGTGTGTTAAATAGATTACATATTTGTGAATAGATGAATACGAATTCTTAGGTACATTTGTCTAAAGCAGAGGAGCCTTCCAAATGTCCTTAACAGGAAGCAAGTGGAATATCTGCAAAAGTTCAGGCTTGAAAAATACAAAATAGTGATGAAAAGTTTGTCATCTTTCTACTATCTAGATGTAGCTTTCTCCAAATAGAAGGCAATGTTAGTTTTTTGTAACGGTAGGAAATGAAGTAATGGGAGGTCTATTAGTTTCTGGAGGTGCCACAATGACAACAATAACAAACCCAGAAATTTATTCTCATATTTCTGGAAATCACAAGTCAGAAATTAGAGTGTCAGTAGGGGTGCGCTCCCTCTAAAGAATCTAGGGGACAAAACTTCCTTGACTTTTTTGACTTCTGCTGGTTCCTGGAATTGCTTGGTTTGTGGTAGCAAACCTTTAGTTTCCTCCTTTTTCATGTGGCTGTCTTCCTGTGTGTTTGATTAACAAACTTTTCTCTCATTTCTCTTACAAGGACATCAGTCATTGGATTTAGGCCCTACTCTCAATCCAGGATTCTCACCTTGAGATTCTTAATTACATCTGCAGAGACCCTATTTCCAAATAAGGTCACATTAGCAGCTACAGGGGAACGGTTGATTAGAACTTGGACATATATCTTTGGGGACACAGTTCAACCCATTATAGAAGGAAACATTTATACAATCTCTAATAATAATGACAGCTAACATTTGGTGAGTGCATACTATGGGTAAGGCACTTTGTGAAGTACTTTGAATGTATCATCCAATTTAATTATCACAGGGACTTGAGCTGGAAACTGTAGAAGCCAGAGATATTTTACTTTTCCAGGGTCACACGGCATTAATTGGTAGAGCTAAGATTCAAAATCTGTCTGGCTTTAGATCTCATGCACTTAACTGCTTTGCTATACTGCTTCTTAATTATTGTTAATACTATAATACTATAATAGTAATAATAGTTATTGAAAGATATGTACCAGGCTTAGCACATTACATGGATTACTTCACCTAACTTTAATGACAACCTTGTGAGGCAATTACTTTTATGATTTCCATTTATTTCGTAGTCAAGAAAAATGAAGCTCAGAGAGTTTAAGTTGCCAAGATTATACGTCTAAGTAGTGGTTTCAAAATTAGGTGACCTGACTCTAGAGTTGGTGTGCTTAATGACTCTGTGATGTTCACTAGATCTAAGATTGAAACTCATTTTTTCATCATTCATCAACCTCTTCCTTAGTATCTAATGTATATCATGTGCTCAGTGAAACATAATGAATGAATGTACTACATTAGTAATGTTGTAATTGTTACATTTTTTTTCTGGAGCCTCAGTCTGTTTCTCTGTTCTAACTTCTCCGTGTATTGATTTCTGTCTGACACTGTCTCCTCCTTCATGCCTATATGTCAGTATTGACAAGTATACCATTCCTCAAGGACTTCTGTAATGCAACCAGATGGATCTGTGGAAGGTTTTTTTTTTTTTTTTTTTTTTTTTTTTTTTTTTAAAGAGATTTGTCCACAGGGAGACATGCTTTAAACAACCATTGTCTCCAAACCAATCCAATTCAAATCATAGATTAATCAAACTATTTCTGCGAACAAACTGGAAGCCACACCAAGTATACTAAGAATATTCTACCAAGATAGCCCATATGCCAAGTACACTGGATGTCATTGTCTTCACTACTATGCTCATATTTCAACAACCAAGTCAATAATTTTAAAAACTCCTGCAATTAATGCCTACGGAAGGAATTAAAGTAACATGCTGTCTAACCAGCCTTGCTTCACCTTATCTCTTTGAAGCTAATAATGTAAAGGTCTTACTCTAAATACAGATATCATTCTTAAATATATTAATAAGAAATTAGAGGTCAAATTTAAATTTGCAACAATATCTTCAGTCCCAAATATAGACTCTGTAAATATCAGCAGCAGTGCCAGGCCTATTGCACAACTCCAGGGGGTCAATATTTACATTACAGTCTGTGTGAATGGCATCTCCTGGAGTTGTAAAGTGCATACAGCATAACCTGCTGGACAGTATTTGGAGATTCTGGTCAGCAGAACTGATTTAGAGCAACAAAGGACCAATGCAAAAAAATGGTTGATTACAAAGAGTGCTGATCCACACCACTGATATTTCAAGTTTTAGCAAAGTCAAAGAGCCTGCTACACTTGCAGCTTGTTAAACTCGAGTATTAGTCTGAGCTGGCTTTGATGAGCTGAGGGAATTCTAGTGAAGGGCAAAGCTAAAAAAATGGAGTTTTATCTGAACCCTTTCTCAACTTTTCAAACCTTCAGGTGTTAGAAAACTCATGAAAACTAGTTTTCTTGTGAGATTTTGTTGTAATTTCCATTAAAGATTGTTAAGAAGGGGAAAATATATCTTAAGAGACTAACTGAAAGCACTCCTGTACTTCTAGTAACAGCAAGAAATCTAGCCATGCATAAAGACCCAGGAGATAAAAGGCGGCTCTGCAAACAAGGAAATGCCCATGCTGGCCATGGGCTTATAGTGGCCGGGCACTTATAACCTCTCTCTTTGTTGCCATTTGCAGACAACTGCTGGATAATGTCACCTGATCTGAGTTATTTTACTCGTCTCCCTCCTCCTCCAATTTTCTGTGAAATTTGACTATTGTTTCTGTGTGGGAACTCTTTTCCAAAGGCTGACCAGCATTTAGTTTGTATCTGAGAATACCTTTGGCTTGGCTTTGGTTTGAATAAGCAGTCTGCCATAAATGGTAAAAGTGAAAAACAGATTTTTTTTTTTTTTTAATGCTACAATTTATGCAATGTTTACTGTGTGCCAGAATGGTTACTCATTGTCTCAGTGCTGGAAATCAAATCCAGTACTGCTTGACACCAGAGCCCATGAAATTACTACACTACATCTGCGTGTGTGTGTGTGTGTGTGTGTGTGTGTGTGTGTGATGGAGTCTCTCTCTGTCACCTAGGCTGGAGTTCAGTGATGTGATCTCGGCTTACTGCAAGCTCTGCCTCCGGGGTTCACACCGTTCTCCTGCCTCAGCCTCCCGAGTAGCTGGGACTACAGGCGCCCACCACCACGCCTGGCTAATTTTTTGCATTTTTAGTAGAGACGGGGTTTCACCTTCTTAGCCAGGATGGACTACATCTTTTTGTAAATACACTTAAACATTATTAGACCCATTAACCTACCCTTGTTTATATTGGATATGTCCAAAATATATATCCCGATTTCCTTCCCTTTCCCATCTTCCTCAATTTGTTTCACTTTTGTAATTAAAGAGGATCTAGAACCATGACAGAAAGCTCATGCGTTTTTAGGTATATATTCCCATGAAATAACAAAATAGAAAGGAGAAATCAGAGGTGTCAAATTGCTCTTAAGTCTGTCACAATCTTTTTATTAATTCCTACTTCCCACATCATAATTTCTGTATATATATTTATGATGTGGAAAAACTAAGCAGTTTATTTTCATGACTTTAATATCATCTTTAATCCTCATTGCAAAAAGAAAATTTACTAAAGTTTTTGTAATGAAGTAAGAGCAAGAGAGTCATTGTTATTTTCATTTTACAGAATGGGAAGCAGAGATTGAGCAAGGCAAAATTCTCTCATCGACTTTTAAGAGTAATCATGAAATCAAAGAGCCATTTGGGCTGCAAATGACCTTTAAAAGGTTTACATCTCCTGAATAGACTTTTAAACTTTCCATAGATTTTCAGCATCCAACTTTATTTAAGATTTTCATAACGTGGGCTGTGGAAACTACAGAAAACATTACAGTTGTGTATGATTCTAAATTATAAATAACAGGCAGCTTCAGCCCTGCTAAATCTCAGCATTACCAACGTTAGATTAAAATTACATTAAGATATTTGGAATAGATGAGACATTGTGTTTCCCTAGTTTTCTGGAGGCTTGAGACTTGTGTACAAGACATTACATCTTTCCTAACCTGTTTCCTCCTAGCTGTGTACCACCCATTCCTTTCCAAATTCATATTTATGTTCCCTAATATTAACAATGTGACAAAGATCCAGGAGTACTATTTCTTGGTTGGGCATAGATGAGCTCTTGGAAATTCCTGACTTATAGCCAGAGAGTAGGCACATTAATATTTTATGCCTTCCTCAGGTAGAAACTTGTGGACAATAAGAACAGATATAATTTGATTGATTCATGTCAGCTATATGTCATCCTTTTATAATTATGCCTATTCCTTACAGCAATCTTATAAACTAGGTAGTATGAGCTCCATTTAGCAGAAGAGAAAACTGTCTCGGAGATAGTGTGAGAGTTATAAATTGAATTAAGGTCCCATTGATTTGGATTCAGGTCCAGATTTTACGATCTTCAAATGTCTAAATTAAATTTGATCTACTGCTTTTTAGATCTACTCCTTTTTGTCCTGCCCTTAGAGGGCAGAGAATGCAAGGTTTCTGATTGTCAAGCTAATTTTTTCTCTTTTAATCTATATTATTTCCTTCTTAACTAAAACAATACCAACAAAAAAGAAATATAAATAGAGTTTTTCTGTATCAAAGAAATCCTCAAGTGTTGTTTTCTGGGTTAAATTCAATATTGAGTCAAAGGTGCAAGTGAGTTCATATTCCAGCCACTTTAAAATGATCTTCCATTTCCCTCCTGTTGTTTGCATTTTGATGTTCTTTTTCCTTTAGAGAAGAAATGTAAAAAGAGAAGGCTTATGTAGCATCACAGAAAAGACTCAAAAATCTGATATTTTTCTCTCCATTCTCTTCTTGTCATGAATAATCAAAGAAAGCAAAATAGTTTATGGGCATCCTGCTCTCCAATTCTCCATACGTAGATCAGATGAATAAATCTTTCCTCATTAAGAAGTAGTTGCAAATATATTCCTTTCTTCTGCTAGAAGTATAACTAAACACACTAAAGTTGTTTGGTGGTCAGATTTTCCCTACATACTGCTAAGTTGCCCTATCCTGAAGCTCAGCTATTTTAAAGGTTCCTGCAATTTCTTTGTGGAAAGATCTACTTGGCCCTTCATTGCCTCTCCTCCCTTCCCTCTCCTCTCCTCCTCCCTTGTTCTTGCTTCCCTTCCCCACTTACTCTTCCTTTCCCCCCTGTCCCCTCCCCTCTCTTCTCCTCCTCTTTCCTCTCCTCCCTGCTCCACTTTCTAGTCTCAGGTGGAAACCTGTGGAAATTTCTCTCTCATCCTAGCTTTCTCTCTGATATGGTTCAGCTGTGTCCCCACCCATCTCTCATCTCGGACTGTAATCCCCATAATCCCCACATGTCAGCGGCGGGACCTGGTGGGAGGTGATTGATTCAATCATGGGGGTGGTCTTTCCCATGCTGTTCTTGTGATGGTGAGTGAGGTCTCAGGATATCTAATGGTTTTATAAGGGGCTCTTCCCCCTTTGCTCGTTCACTCTTTCTCTTGCCTGCTGCCATGTGAGACATGCCATTGCTTTTCTCTCACCTTCTGCCATGATTGTATATTTCCTGAGGCCTCCCCAGCCATGTGAAACGGTGAGTCAATTAAACCTCTTATATTTATAAATTACCCAGTCTTGGGTATACCTTTATACTAGTGTGAAAATAGATTAATACACTCTCCTACCTCTCTCATTCCATCAATTCAATTGCAAAGGCCTTTAATCGAAGTATGCATGGAAGGCAAGGAGATTCTGATGCTTTATAGCATCTAACCTTCAACTGGAATTTTTGCTTGGAATTCTGTATCACTGGGCCCTATTAACATTCACCCTTGCTTTGCCCTTAGGATATATGACATATATTCATGAATTTTAAGGAGAGTTTTCTCTCTTGATCCCTCAACCAGGAAAACATCTTGCTATATGAAACCATAACCACTTCTTTGCCTAGAAATATTATGTTGTCAAAGAGCTACTGTATGTCCTGCAAAATATGAGCAAGTGGCAGTACCATTAGTCTCACAGAAGGAATAATAATTTAAAAAGTTGTTTATTCTAATACTGGCAGAAATCTTGGAGGAAATGATTTACCTGTCCAGTTATTTCATTTATTTATTTTTAACAACACAATTCTATGAATGTCTTATGTTTTAATTTTTTAAGTTTTCCCTGATACTATATTCTAAAAAATTCCATGTGTCCTTACACCTGGAGACAGGTTGATAACTTGAAAATTTTGCTTCATACTTTCCCTTTGGAGGCACAACTGGATTTTTGAAGAAGTTGGCTTCCCTTTACAACACTATTTGGCTGCTCATTAATAAGTATATTATGCTACTCCCCAGAGGCCTCCCTCTGATGATAACAAGAAAGGCATTACCTGACAGGCACATGAGGAACAAGACATACTCCTCATTTCTTAGAAACACCCATGGCAAAAATGTGAGAATGGGAACTGCAGGGAAGAGATGCATATGTGAAAAATAATGATGGAGGCTTAAGGACTGATAGCAAGGTGAAAGAGATTCCTGTAAACACTCAAATCCCTAGAAGAGCGAGGACTGAGCTCCACATACAAGATTGTAGCAAGAATTCATGAAATTGCTTCCAAGCCTCCATTTTGCATTTCTCATAGTATCACTGGTTTCCTTTTTATTTTTGGCATTTCTGATAAAGCTAACTTAGTGCCAAATTCATGAAGTTGATTAAATAATATGATATATATAGAGAAAGATCGGACAGAAAAGATTCAAACATTGGGGATCTTTTCCTGGGTTGCTCCAGAGAGTCTTTTTGTTTGTTTGTGTGTTTATTTGTTTTTTTGAGATGAGGTTAGCAGCTCTAATGTTACACCGCATGGCTCATAGTTGCAAACTTGAAAGCCAGGATACAAGTAGAAGCTGCATTCTTGGTACAACTCTAAACCCAGAGTGGTCACTCATTAACTGCAGAAGGAGAGTCTGTCCATTTCCAACATTCCACTGCAGTGGCAGAAGCAATAGCAGTAGATTGAGCAGCTTTCCTCCATGCAATGCCAGACTTAAAAGCTTTGCAAGAATGTTGGGGCCTTTCTGTTTACACAGTGATATTGAGTGAAGATGGGACCAGCTCAAGTTTGCAGTTGCTGCTCAGAATGGACTCACTGAAAGAAGATCAGAAAGCCGTTCTTTTTTGAGTTCTCAAGATCTGTTTATTTATGAAAAACTTATGAATTGGCAAAGTTGTATAGAATGCAATTGTCTAATCAGTAAAACACACACAAAACAAAATGTAGCACAAAGCGGGAGGATTTCAAAAACAGGCCTATTGGTTGCAAAATGTACAAGCTCTCCTGACTTTACCTGAAACAAAACTCTGTCATCTATCCAAACATTAGTTGTTCCTGGGAAGCACTTTTGGACACTTTACTAAAGTAAACACATTTTCTTATTGTCCACATTTATTCAAGCCAGATCTTTGAATGAAGGGCCTATAATTAGCTTAACTCTTTAGGTGCTGTGGCAAATACAAACAAAATAGAAGTATAATAAAGCTATTAGCTTGCTTCTTGATTGATAAACATTGTGATAACAGCATTGTCTATAAATTCTCATCTAAGCCTCACAATGATCGTATAAGGGGAGTCCTATTACATAAATACCAGGTTTACCACAAAACCACTACTGTGTTAATTGCTTTCAAGATCCTTAAAGATCAAGACTCCCTAGTTCTTATCTGCTGTCTGAAAAGAGATTACACAGAAAATAGAGTGAATGAGAAGACATATATTGCCATGTTCAGTTTTAAATTTGCTTCTGGTACACATTTTCAACTTTGTCTTTAGACATATGCCTCAAAGAGAACAAGAACATCTGCAATCTACAGTGGGAAGGGATGTCCTAAGATTCAGGTACATTTAGGAATATTTAAGTCTTAGTTGTAATTCTGTTGTGTGAAAAAGGACCAATCTACATTTCCAAGCATGAGAATATAGAGTGTATACATTGTCAAAGTTTTGGAATTTCTGAATTTTGATGATCCATCAGTTCTTGCTAAAGAGACCTAAAGCAGTGTTTCCCTATAATGTCTCTGTCCAGAAATGCAAGCAGTTTGCACATTCTTATATTTTCTAAATTAGAAAAAAAAGAATAATAGTTTTGTCATTTTGCATTTTTTTTTAGGCTAGATCTACATTTAGCAAAAAATGCTATATTAGACACAGGGATGCTTATTTTAAGGGGTGACTCTCAAGAAGATATAAAGAGTTAATAATATATTTATAAGCCTGCTAAAGATGGTATACAGAAACATACAACTACCTTACAAATAATTTACAACGTATTTACAGAAAATAAGTTAAAATGCAGCAATGGCTATTGCAAATTCATTTCTTACAATTTTGGATTCATACGTTGTATTCAATACGACTTAAATATATTCCAGTGCACTATTTATAATGAAATGGAGGCTCCAGGAATAGCAATCAATGTGTCGCAGTTGTTGACCAAACAGAGCTAATATAAATTACTTAAGGTCACATTTTTGTTCATGAATATATACAAATCAAACTGCATTTAATAAGTCCTTTAAAATCCCTTAAAGGGAAAATCCAATCATTTGAAAGAAAGGAAATTTATACCATGATGGAGCAACTTAAATATAAGAGAAGGCTCACAAAATATTTCTCCTATTGACTACTGAAAGTATTTGCCATGAACTTACCTAACCCTTCTCCAAAACGTATTTTGCTTCCTTAGATGTAAAACTAAAGACTTGCCTACAGAGCTGAGTGGATCTCAAAGATATCTTCTATAGGACTATATGTTCTAGTTTTATCTCTTTTTGCTTTCCTCAGCAGACATGTCCAGGCCCCAAATTCTGCCATTGCCTTTGAGAAGTTTTAAATTCTCAATACCTTGCTGCATCTTGGAAGTGATTTGATAGTGTTTATGATGTTCATATTTTTGTACAATGAGGATCTAGAGAAGACAAGGACACACACCGTTTACTACTCTTCCATATATAAATTGACAAGATCAAGGTACAGCTTCCATATCATACTCAAACTTGTTTCAGGATATTTATTATGTAGTCCACATCAGCCTCTTCTTGACTAATGCTTTATCTCTGAGCATTTTCCATTGGAGTTTATGAGCCTTAAGGATATTTTCCTAGTAAAAATTATCCAAGCATATTTTTATTTTCTGTCCCTTTCGATTTGAGGAATTCTGAAGGCCAAGCCTAAGTCTCTTTCATTTTTTCTAACTGTCCTAGTACATATCACAGTATTGTGACTACCAAAAGTGCTTAATAAAGATATATGTTTATCTTTACTTTACTTACAGTTCCTTCCACAGCCCCCACAACATGAACTGCATACTATTATTCAAGATGTTGGGTGAAAGTATCTGTATGAAGTGTAGAAAGCAGTGGATTGTCCTCATTAATTTATATACATACTTATGGAGCTGACCTAAATTTGGTCACTTGATGCAAAGGAGGCTGCTATTTCCTCTGTTACAGGGTAGCAACTAAACTAAGGTGGAATAGCTGGCACCAAAGGCTATACCAGAAATTGAGGTGCAGTAAAAAGGAAGCATCATTCACAACTTGCGTAGTACTCACTAAATCCATGGAAAGTTTTTATTTCGGATCTTTGAAACAAAACAACAAATGCAAAATTGATTCTGTTCTCAGCCAGGATTGACAAGAGCTTTGAGGTTTGTGTATATTATAACCTACACAATGTTGGAAAAAGAAAAATAAAATGAAGCTTTCCTGTTAATATCTGTTCCTGAATGGCAAGCTTTACATGCTTGTATCTCCCACAAGATTCATTTCTTGAAACAGACAAAAAGCTCCATTGGTTCTCTGTGATTTGTCTGAACTGTTTTGTGGGTCTCTGATCCTTCCTTTGCAAAGCTGACTGACAACATGAGGTCTTGTTTTCTGACTCAAAATATTCAAACTAAAGGGTGTTGAATTGCAGATTTAGGATACAATTGGAAAGTTTAAATGAATGTTAAACTTTCCCACCTGAATTAACATATAGGTCAGATTTGTTAGGCTGATTAGCACAAATGGTGGGGAATAAAGAGAAAAGAGTAAAATTAAAAATTAGTAAATTCAATTTAGGGGAGGATTTCAAGAATTTGGGGTTGGCCTGTACATGGATTCTGGAACTTCCCCAAGTATGTAAATTATCCCCAATATTTCAACTATCTCATCTTTTGAAAAATTAGTGAATTCCAGCTAGATGCTGGCAGAGCTGCAGCTGTTAGAGCATCCTAGCCAACCCAGCAGAGAAGCCAGGAGAGCACAAAACGAGAAATCTGCATGCTCTCTTTCCTCCAGCCTGACCATCTGTGCATGGACATAGAGCACCAAAGTTGTGCAGCTGTACTCATAATGCTCTATTATGGAAAGAGATAATTTATCTTCAGATGTAATTCATTTCTGTGTTGTCAATAGCTATCAGACAATGCTGAGGCAGAGGTAGGGGTTTTGGGTGGGGACAAAATGTGGAGGATATGCATCATGCATTTTTACGTGAATACTATAAACTCATGATGTAACAATGATTATTTGGTCTTGGATATAGTCTCTTCTAAAATCCACATGCATTGATTCAATTATCAGTTTGCAGGTGGTTAGCACATGCTCTATTGTGAACACTTTGTATCTGCAATGTGAAGCAACATTTTACAAATGTCATGAGAGCACAGCAATGATAACCTGTCTGGTTTTCTGTAAACAATTTTGTTCAAAGGAACAGCATCCAATTTGGTTCAAATAATTTACAGAAAACAGAATCTCCATACCCAACTTATATATATATATATATCCTAAATATGCAGAAGTACAGAAAGTTTTAAAACTAAACTAAAAAACATTTATAAGTTCTGAGCTACAGGTAGACATTTCACTAAAGTGGCATCCACTGTAATGTGACTGCAAGCAATTTTCCAACCAAGTCTCCTGTAGGTTAAACCACCAACAAAGACTGGAGATGTATCTTCCCATTTCCTGCAGGAGAATATTTCATAGAAAAATCATGTCATCCATTTTTGAAACTTTTAGGAATGTTTTAGGAGACACAGTTTTTGTTTGTTTGTTTGTTTGTTGTTTTTTCTAAACCCTTGGGCAGGAAGATTGAAAACTTCCAGGGCTAAGTCATGATTCAGTCAGGAAAATATTTCATTTTAAAAATTAAGGACATAAGCATGTAGGACTTCATGAATCTCCTTATTCCCTACCATTATCCCATTAGAACTGTATTTAAAAAAAAGTCAAAGAGAACATATTTTCAAAAAACCTCAAACCCAAAGGAAAGGAAAACAGAAATGGTCATAGTCATGCAATGGGAGGAAATCTTTTAAAACAATACACTGAATTAGAACTACCTCTTACAAAATGTATGAGGAGATTTTGTTTACTGGTCTACTCCCCAGGTCTATATTTTCATGCTACATATCTGTAGCCACCATTAAATGCATAATGGAGATATGGTGATATGGTAAATTAGATTCTACAGAGCAAGAAGAAGGCTTGGGTCAACTTAATTAGACTCCTACACAGGAAAATGATACATATCATGAACAGCTACTTTTTGCTAGGATATAGTTAATAAGTAATATCATATTACCACTGGTGTCTGTCCCCTATAGTTCAACAAAGCAGAATGCACCCATTTATTGTCCTGTCTGGTGCATGTTTCTTTTTACAGCAGTATTGCCAATGTGAAAAATTAGGTTCGATGATTTCAATCTGTCAAGCTTCCTAAAAGCTTTCGCTCAATATATTTTGAACAGTTAATAGAAGAGTTGCCAATAAAAAGAAAATCTGTGCTAATTTCTTCCCAAGCTTGAGGTTTGTCTGATGGTGCTTATTCGCAATTTGTTTTGAAATCTAAAAGTTAACACAGATAGAAAGTGAAAAGAAACAGAAAAGGGCAAAAACATGAACCTATTTTATTGTGGTTTTAAAAAGCACATAATGTGAGATCTACACTCAACAAATTTTTACATGTACAGTAGAGTACTACTAACTATAAGCACGATGTTATACAGTAGGTCTGTCTCTAGAACTTTCTCATCTTGAATGATTGAGAACTCTAAACCCACTGATCAGGAACATTCCATTTTCTACTACTCTCCCAGACCTTGGCAACCACCATATTATTCTCTGTTTCTGAGTATGATTATTGAATACACCTCATATAAGCGTAATCATGCAGTATTTGTCCTTCCATTACTGGCTTATATCGCTTAGAATAATGTCCTCAAGTTTCATTCATGTTCTATCACAATACAGGATTCAGTTCTTTTATAAGGGAGTAAGGATCTACTGTATGTATATACTACATTTCATTCATCTGGTGATGGAAGTTGGGGTTATTTCCATATCTTAGCTATTGTGAATAGTGCTGCAATGAACATGGGAGTGCAAATATCTCTCTGAGATCCTGATTTCAGTTCTGTCAGAAAATACCCAGAAATCAGCTTCTAGATTTCAGTTTTTGGTTCTATTTTTCGTTTTCTGAACAAGCTCCATACTCTTCTCCATAGTGGCTGCAACCTTCTACATTCCCACCAACAGTGCACAAGATTTGCAATTTCTCCACATCCTCACAAAAACGTGTATTTTTTCTTCTGATTTGGTTTGATTGTTTATACTTTACAAAGACCATCCTAATAGGTGTGAGGTGATGTTTTATTGTGATTTTAGTTTGCAGATCCCTGATGATTCGTTATGTTGAGCATGTTTTTATATAGCTGCTGGTCACTTGTATGTCTTCTTTGAAGAAACGTCTAATCAAATTCTTTGCCCATTTTTCAATTGGGTTCTTCGTTTTACTGCTATTGAATTGTAAGTGTTCTTTCTATACTTCAGATATGAAACCCTTTT
This sequence comes from Papio anubis, assembly GCF_008728515.1. Classification (NCBI taxonomy): domain Eukaryota; kingdom Metazoa; phylum Chordata; class Mammalia; order Primates; family Cercopithecidae; genus Papio; species Papio anubis. The sequence goes on along the minus strand of NC_044996.1, from coordinate 53,611,613 downwards.
CAGATATGTGGTTTGCAAATATTTTCTCCTACTATATGTTTCCTTCCACTCTGTTGATTGTTCCCTTCCCTGCAAATATTTTTTTTTAGCTTCATGTAGTCCAACTTGTTTATTTTTGGTTTTGTTGTCTGTACTTCTTGTCATACCCAAGAAATTTTGCCTAGACCAATGTCATGAGGTTTTTCCCCTATGTTTGATGTAAGATGAGAATCCAATTTCATTATTTTGCATATGGTTATCCAGTTTTTCTAGTATCATTTGTTGAAGAGAATATCCTTTCCCTATTGTGTAGTCTTTTCACTCTGGTTGAAGATCATATGACAGTATATGGGTGGGCTAATTCCTGGGCATTCTATTCTATTCCATTGGTCTATATGTCTACTTTTATGCCAGCAGCATACTATTTTATTATTTTAGCACTATAATATGTTTTAGACTCCAGATGTGTGACTTCTCCACTTGACTCTTTTTTGTCAGGATTATTTTGGTTATCCCAAAATAATTGTGATTCCATATACATTTTAGGATTGTTTTTCTATTTTTGCTAAAAATGCCATTGGGATTTTGATAGAGAATGCATAGTATCTATAGATTGCTTTGGGTAGCATGGACATTTTAATGACATTAAGTCTTCCAATCCATGAACTTGAGCTGTCTTTCCATTTATTTGTGTCTTCTTTAATTTGGCAATATTTTGTAGTTTTCAGTGTTCAATTTTTTTGCCTCCTTGGTTAAGTTTATTTTTATTTTTTGATGCTATTGTAAATATGAGTGCTTTCTTAATTTCCGTTTTGCATTGTTTACTATGAGTGTATAAACTGCAGCTGATCTTTTTGTTGTTTCCTATTTTTTTTTAAAGACATAGAATCTCATTCATTCACCCAGGCTGAAGTATAGTGGCATGAACATATCTTGCTGCAGCCACAAACTCTTGGGCTCAAAGGATAATCCAGCCTCAACATCTCAAATCACTGGGATTACAGGCACATACCAACTAGACTGGCTAATTATTTTATTTTATAATTGTAAAGATGGGGTCTGGCTATGTTGTGCAGTCTGGTCTTGAACACCTGGCCTCAAGCGTTCCTGTCTTGACCTCCTGAAATTCTGGGATTACAGATGTGAGCCACCATGCCTGGCCTGAAACTAATTTTTGTATGATGGCTGTGTAACCTGCAAATTTGCTGAAGTTGTTTATTACTTATAACATTTTTGTGTGTTACATCTTTGGAGATTCCTATTTATAAGATTATGTCTTCTCTGAACATAGATATTTTTAGTTCTACCTTTCTGATTTGGATGCCTCTTATTTATTTTTCTTCCTTAATTGTGCTTTCTAGGACTTTCAGTAATATGCTAAATATTGTTCCTTATCTTAGAAGAAAAGCTTTCAGTTTTTGACTTTCAGTATGATGTTATACAGGGGCTTTTCACTTTTTATAATGGCCGTCATTATGTTGAGGTAATGCCCTTCTATTCCTTATTTGTTAAAAACTTTTATCATAAAAGAGTGTTGAATTTTGTAAAATGCTTTTTCTGCATTTATTAAGATGTAATGTGATTTTTATCCTGTATTCTCTTTATGTGGTATATCATATGATTGTTTTTGGTATTTTGAATCATTCTTGCATCTCAGGGATAAATCTCACTTGTTCATGGTATGCGATCCTTTAATATGTTGTTGAATTTAGTTTGCTAGCATTTTGTTGCAATTTTTTGCATGTATTTTCACCAGGTATATAGAACTGTAATTTTCTTTTCTTATAGTATATTTTTCTTGTTTTGGTATCAGAGTGTGCTGGCCTCATAAAATGAATTTGGAAGTATTTATTCACCTTTAATTATTGGAAAGTGTGTAAAAACGGTCTTCTTTAAATGTTTGATAGAATTCTCCAGTGAAGCCATGTCCCGAGCTTTTATTTGTTGGGAGGTTTTTAATTACTAATTTAACCACTTTATTGAACCACTTTATTGATTATGGTCTGTTCAGATTTTCTATGTATTCATGAGTCAGTCTTAGTAGACTGAATGTTTGTAGAAATTTTTCCATTTCTTCTAGGTTATCCAATTTATTGGAATATGATTATTCATAACATTCTCATATGAACCTTTTTATTTATCTGGCATTAGTTGTAATGTCTCCTTCTGATTTTAGTTACTTGAATCTTTCTTTTCCCATAGTCTAGCTATGTGTTGGTCAATTTTGTCTACCCTTTCAAAGACTAACTTTTAGTTGTCTTGATTTCTCATTATTTTCTGTTCTCTACTTCATTTATTTCTGCTTTAATCTTAATAATTTAATTCCTTCTGCTAACTTTAGGCTCAGCTTGTTCTTTTTGTAGTTCCTTGAGGTGTAATGTTATGTTGTTTATTTGAAATCTTTCTTAATATTAAAGTAGGTGTTTATTGCTATACATTTCCTGCTTAAACTGCTTTTACTGAATCCCGTAAGTTTTGACATATTTCGTTTCCATTTTCATTTGCCTCATACATTTTCCTTTTAATTTTTTTATGCCTCATTGTTTGTTTGGGAGCATGTTGTTTAACTTCTGCATATTTGGAAATTCTCTGAAAATTCCTCCTGCTATTGATTTCTAGTTTCACACCATGGTGGTCAGAAAATATGTCTGACATGATTTTAATCTTTTAACATTTGTTAAGACTTATTATGTGATCTAACATAGATCTATCCTGGAGAATGTTTTGTATGTGCTTGAGAAGAATGCATATTCTGCTGCTGTTGGCTGGAATGTTCTGTATATGTCTATTAGGTTCATTTGATCTAAAGTATAGTTTCCTCTCAATGGTCATTTATTGATTTCATGTCTGGATAATTTGTCCATTGTTAAGAGTGGTGTATTGAAGTCCCCTACTGTTATCAAATTGCAATTTACCACTCTCTGTATATCTATTAATGTTTGCTTTATGTATTTAGGTGCTTCAGTGTAGAATCCATTCATACATGTTTACAATTGCTGTAGTTTCCTGATGAATTGACCTCGTTATCACTATATAAAGTTTTTATTTGTCCCTTTTTCCAATATTTTACTTAAAGTATATTTTATCTAATTTAAATATAGCTACCTCTGTTCTCTTTTGCTTTCTTTTTGCATAAAATATCTTCTTCCATCTTTTTGCTATCTATCAATATCATACAGTTGAATCTTTCTAAAAATCTATTCAACCACTTTATGATTTTTAACTGAAGGATTTAATTCATTTACATTAAAGTTAATTTTAATTTGTAAGAATTTAACACTGCCATTTTAAAAATTGTTTTAGGGTTGATTTGTAGAGCCTTTATTCTGTTCTTTCTTGCTGTCTTCATGATTAGATACTTTTTTTTCTGGAGACATGCTGTGATTTCTTACTTTTTATCATTTGTGTATCCACTATAGGCTTCTACTTTGTGACTACCACGAGGCTTGCATAAAATATTATATAGTTAAAATAGGCTGTTTTAGGCTGATAAAAACTTAAATTTGATTGCATAAAAGAACTCTATACTTTCACTTGATCTCCTCTATCATTTTATTTTTTATTTCTTAATTTTTTTTTTTAGATAGAATCTTGCTCTTGTCACCCAGGCTGGAGTGCAATGGCACAATCTCAGCTCACTGCGACCTCCACCTCCCAGGTTCAAACGATTCTCCTGCCTCAGACTCCTGAGTAGGTGGGATTACAGGCACCTGCCACCATGCCCAGCTGATTTTTGTATTTTTAGTAGAAATGGGGTTTCACCATGTTGGCCAGGCTGGTCTCGAACTCCTGACCTTGTGATCTGCCTGCCTCGGCTTCCCAAAGTGCTGGAATTACAGGCGTGAGCCACCGCGCCCAGCCCATTTTATGTTTTTGAAGTCACAATTTATATTGTGCATCCACTAACAAATTATTGTTACTTTTATTATAATATTATTTTCTTTTCGTTTTTATAATAACAATGTAACTGACTTATACACCATCATTAGAGTATTAGAGTATTCTGAAATTGACTGTCTACTTATTTTGAAAAGTAAGTTTTATACTTTTCTAGGTTTCCATGTTACTATTAGGTTGGTACAAAAATAATTGCAGTTTCTGCCATTACAATCAATGACAAAAACCACAGTTACTTTTGCAACAACCTAATAATTAGTACCTTTTTCTTTCAGCTTAAAACAGTCTCGTTAGCATTTCTTTTAAGAGTGATCTGGTGGTGGTGAATTCCCTCAGCTTTTGTTAGTCTTGGAAAATATTTATCTTTCATTGCTCTTTTTTGTATTTTTGTGGGTACATAGTAGGTGTATATATTTATGGGGTATATGCTATGTTTTTCTAGAAGTATGCAATGTGAAATAATCACATCAGGGTAAATGGAGTATCCATCACTTCAAGCATTTATCCTTTTTTTTGTGTTACAAACAACGTAATTATACTTTTTAAGTTATTTTTAAATGTACAATAAATTGTTTACTGTAGTTACCCTGCTGTGCAAAATCAAATACTAGCTCTTATTCATGCTATCAAACTATAATATAATTTTGTGCCCATTAACCATTTCCATTTCCCCTACCACACTACCTTTCCTGTCCTGTAGTAACCAACATTCTACTCTTTCTTGCCCCATGAGTTTAATTGTCTTAAATTTTAGCTCCCACATATAAGTGAGAACATGAGATGTTCGTCTTTCTGTGCCTGGCTTATTTGACTTAACATATTTACCTCCAGTTCCATCTATGTTGTTGCAAGTAACAGAATCTCATTATTTTGTGGGGGGAATAGTACTTCATTGTATATAACATGGTTTGACTCTGTGTCCCCACCCAAATCTCATCTTGAATTGTCCTCCCACAATTCCCATGTGTTGTGGGAGGGACCTGGTAGGAGATAATTGAAGCATGGGTGGTTTTCCCATATTGTTCTCATGGTAGTGAATAAGTCTTATGAGATCTGATGATTTTATAACGGGAAACCCCTCTAACTTAGCTTTCATTCTCTCATTTGCCACTGCCATGTAAGAAGTGCCTTTCACGTTCCACCATAATTGTGAGGCTTCCCTAGCCATGTGGTACTGTGAGTTCATTAAACTTCTTTCTTTTTTAAATTGCCCAGTCTCAGGTATGTCTTCATCAGCAGTGTGAAAACAGACTAATAAAGTAAATTGATACCAGTAGAATGGGGCACTGTTGTAAAGATACCCAAAAATGTGGAAGCAACTTTGGAACTGGGTAACAGGCAGAGGTTGGAACAGTTTAGAGGGCTCAGAAGAAGACAGGAAAATGTGAGAAAGTTTGGAACTTCATAGAGCCTTGTTGAATGGCTTTGCCCAAAATGCTGATAGTGATATGGACAATAATGTCCAGGCTGAGGTGTTCTCAGATAGAAATGAGAAACTTGTTGGGAAATGGAGCAAGGGTGACTCTTGTTATGCTTTAGCAAAGAGACTGGTGGCATTTTGCCCCTGCCCTACAGATTTGTGGAACTTTGAACTTGAGAGGGGTGATTTAGGGTACCAGGTGGAAGAAATTTCTAAGCAGCAAAGCATTCAAGAGGTGACTTGGCTGCTGTTAAAGGCATTCAGTTTTATAATGGAAAGAGAGCATAAAAGTTCAGAAAATTTGCAGCCTGACAATGTGATAGAAAAGAAAATCCCATTTGCTGAGGAGTACTTCCAGCCAGCTGCAGAAATTTGCATAAGTAACAAGGAACTAAAGGTTATCCCCCAAGACAATGGGGAAAATGTCTCCAGGGTATGTCAGAGGTCTTCACAGCAGCCCCTCCCATCACAGTCCTGGAGGCCAAAGAGGAAAAGGTGGTTTCCTGGGCTGGGCCCAGGGTCCCTGTGCTGTGTGCACCCTAGGGACTTGGTGCACTGTGATCCAGCCACTCCAGCTATGGCTGAATAGGGCCAACATAGAGCATGGGCCATGGCTTCAGAGGGTGGAAGGCCCAAGTCTTGGCAGCTTTCACCTGGTGTTGAGCCTGAGAGTGCAAAGAAGTCAAGAATTGGGGTTTGGAAACCTCTGCCTAGATTTTAGAGAATGCCTGGATGTCCAGGCAGAAGTTTGCTGCAGAGGCAGGGCATTCAGGAGAACCTCTCCTAGGGCAGTGTGGAAGGCAAATGTGAGGTAAGAGCCTCCACAGAGTCCCTACTGGGGCACTGCCTAGTGCAGATATGAGAAGAGGGCCACTGTCCTCGAGACCCCAGAAAGGTACATCCACAGACAGCTTGCACCATTCACCTGGAAAACCTGCAGACACTCAACGCCAGCCCATGAAAGCAGCCAGGAGGGAGGCTGTACCCTGCAAAGCCACAGGGGCAGAGTTGCCCAAGACCATGGGAACCCACCTCTTGCATCAGTGTTACCTGGATGTGAGACATGGAGTCAAAGGAGACCATTTTGAAGCTTTAAGATTTGGCTGCCCTGCTGGATTTCAGACTTGCATGGGGCCTGTGGCCCCTTTTGTTTTGGCCAATTTCTCCCATTTGGGACAGTGTATTTACCCAATGCCTATACTCCCATTGTATCTAGGAAGTAACTAATTTTGCTTTTGATTTTACAGGTTCATAGGAAGAAGGGACTTGCTTTGTCTCAGATGAGATGTTGGACTGTAGACTTTTGACTTAATGCTGAAATAAGACTTTGGGGGACTGCTGGGAAGGCATGATTGGTTTTAGAATATGAGGACATGAGATTTGGGAGGAGCCAGGGTTGGAATGATATGATTTGTCTCTATGTCCCCAGCCAAATCTCATCTTGAATTGTACTCTCATAATTCCCATGTGTTGTGGGAAGGACCTGGTGGGAGCTAATAGAATCATGGGGGTGGTTTCTCTTATATTATTCTTGTGGTAGTGAATAAGTCTCACAAGATCTGATGGTTTTATAAGGGGAAGCCCCTTACTCTTGGCTTTCAATCTCACTCTTGCTGCTGCCATGTAAGAAGAACCTTTCACCTTCCACCATGATTTTGAGGCCTCCTTAGCCAGGTAGAACTGTAAGTCCATTAAATTTATTTATTTTGTAAATTGCCCAGTCTCAGGTATGTCTTCATTAGCAGCATGAAAACAGACTAATACAGTACATATGTACCACATTTTCATCATCCATTCTTTTGCTGATGGACATTTACCTTGCTTCCAAACGTTCACTATTGTGAATACTGCTTCAATAAACATGGAACTGCAGATATCTCTTTGATATACTAATCTGCTTTCTATTGAGTACGTACCTAGCAGTGGGATTATTGAATCATTCAGTAGCTTTATTTTTAGATTTTGAGCAATCTCCAAACTGATCTTCATAGTGATTGATCTAACTTACATTTCCACCAACAGTGTAGGAGTGTTCCTTACTCTCCACATCCCCAACAGCATTATTGCCTGTGTTTTGGATAAAAGCCATTTAAACTGGGGTAAGACGATACCTCATTGTAGTTTTGTCTGGCATTCCTCCGATGATCAATGATGTTAAGCACCTTTTCATATACTTGTTTGTCATTTGTATGTCTTTTGAGAAATGTCTATTCAGATTTATTGCCGACTTTTATATTGGATTATATTTTCCTATTGAGTTGTTTGAGTTCCTTATATATTCTGATTATTAATCTCTTGTGAGATGGATAGCTTGCAAACACTTTCTTCTGTACTGTGGGTTGTCTCCTTCACTTTATTGATTATATCTTTTGCTGTGCAGAAGCTTTTTAACTTGATGTGATCCCATTTGTCCATTTTTGCTTTGGGTTTCTGTGCATGTAGGATATTGTTCAAGATACTTTTGCCCAGACCAATGTCCTGGGGACTTTCCCTAAGGTTTTCTTGTAGTAGTTTCATAGTTGGAGGTCTTAGATTCAAATCATTAATCTATTTGGATTTGATATTTGTATATGATGAGAGATAGGTGTCTGGCTTTATTCTTTTGCATATGGATACTCAGTTTTCCCAGCATCATTTATTGAAGAGACTGTCTTTGTGTCTCTAAGTGTGTGGATTTGTTCTAAGTCCTCTATTTTATTTCATTGGTCTATGTGTCTGTTTTTATGCCAGTAACATGCTGTTTTTGTTACTATAGCTCTGATGTATAATTTGAAATAAGGTAATGTGATTCCTCCAGTTTTGTTCTTTTTGCTTAAAATAACTTTGGCTATTCTGGGTCTTTTGTGATTCTAAATAAATTTTGGAATTTTTTTTCTATTTCTATGAAGAATGTCATTGATATTTTGGTAGGAATGGCATAGAATCTGTAGACTGCTTTGGGTAGTAAGGACGTTTTAACAATATTGATTCTTCCAATTCGTGAGCATATAATACTTTTTTAAATTTTGGGGTGTTTGCTTCACTTTCTTTCATCACTGTTTTATAGTTTTTATTATAGAAATCTTTCACTTCTTTGCTTAAGTTAATTCCTAGGTATCTAATTTTCTGTTTGGCTATTGTAAACGGGATTGCATTTTTATATTTGTTTTTTACGTTGTTCACTGTTGGCACATAGTAATGCTAATAATTTTTGTATGCTTATTCTGTATCCTCCAAATTTTCTGAATTTGTTTATCAGGTCAATTAGCTTTTTTGTGGAGTCTTTAGGTTTTTTCCAAATATGAAACCTTATCATCTGCAAACATGGAGAATTTGACATCTTTCTTTTCACCTTGTATGTACCTTATATCCTTCTCTTGTCTGATTCCTCTGGCTATGATTTCCAGTACTATGTGGCATAACAGTAGAGACAGTGGGCATCCTTGACATGTTCCAGAGTTTAGACGAAAGGCTGACAGTTTTTCACCCTGTAGTATGGTACTGGCTTTGTGTCTGTCATATATGGCTTTTATTGTATTGAGACATGTTCCTCTCACGTGCAGTTTTTTTAGTTTTTATTGTGAAGAGGTATTAAATTGTATTAAATGCTTTTTCGGCATCAATTGAAATGATCATATCATTTTTATCCTTCATCTGTTAATATGATGCATCCGATTCATTGATTTGTGTATGCTGAATCATCTTCGCATCTGTCAGATAAATTTCACCTGGTCATGATAAATAGTTTTAAAGGTATAGTGTTGAATTTGTTTTGCTAGTATTTTGTTGAGGCTTTTTACATCAATGTTCTTCAGGGTTATTGGCCTGTAGGTTTCTTTTTTGATGTGTCTTTGTCTAGTTTTGGTATCAGGGTAATACTGGCCTCATAGAATGAGTTTGGAAGTATTCTCTCCTCCACTATTTTTCAGAATAATTTGAATAGGGATTGTATTAGTTCTTCTTTAAACGTTTGGTAAAATTCAGTAGTAAAGCCATTGAATCCTGTGCTTTTTTTGCTGGGAGAGTTTTTATTATTGTTTAGATCTCTTTATTAGTTATTGGTCAGTACACGTTATGGGTTTCTTCATGGTTGAATCTTGGAAGGTTGTATGTGTCTATAAATTTACCTATTTTTTCTAGGTTTTCCAATTTATTGGCATTTGGTTGCTCATAGTAGCCACTAATGATCCCATAAATTTCTGTGATATCATTTGTAATGTCTCCTTTTTCAACTCTAATTTTACTTATTTGGTCTTTTCTCTTTTTTCCTAGTTAGTCTGGCAAAAAGTTTGTCAATTTGTTTATCTTTTCAAAAACCCAATTTCTTTTGTTGGTCTTTGTTTATTTGTTTGAACTTCATTTATTTTTACTCTGATCTTCATTATTTCTTTTCATCTACTAATTTTTGGTTTGGTTTGCTCTTGCTTTTCTAGTTATTTAATATGCATTATTAGATTGTTTATTTAAAATTTTTCTGCTTTTTAAAATGTAGATGCCTATTGCTGTAAACTTGTCTCTTAGTTTCACTTTCCCTGTTTCCCACAGAGGTTTTGGTATGTTGTGTTTTCATTGTTATTCATTTCAAGAAACTTTTCAATTTCCTTCTTAAATTTCTTATTGACCCACTGGCTATTCAGGAGCATATTGTTTAATTTCCATGTGTTTGTATACTTTCCAAAATTCCTATTGTTTTTTATTTTTAGTTTTATTTCATTGTGATCACTTGAGATGGTTTACATTTATTTTCTCAGAAATGTTTAAGACTTGTTTTGTGGTCTAAAATACAATCTATCCTTGATAATGATCCATGTGCTGAGGAGAAAAATGTGCATTCCACCTCTGTTGGATAAAATCTTCTGTAAGTATACATTAGGTCCATTTGGCATATAGTGTAGATTACCTCCAATATTTCTTTGTTGATTTTCTGTCAGGGAGATTTGTCCAATGCTGACAGTAGGATGTTGAAGTCTCCAGCTATTATTGTGTTGGGGTCTATCTCTCTCTTTAGCTCTAATTATAATTGCTTTATATATCTGGGTGCTAAAGGGTTAGATGCATATACATTTTCAATTGTTATATACTCTTGTTCAATTTACTATTATTATATAATGACTTCTTTTTCCCTTTACATAGTTTTTCCCTTGAAATCTATTTTGTCTGAAATAAGTACAGCTACTTCTGCTACTTTTTGGCTTCCATTTGTAGGAATTATCTTTTTCCAGCTTTTTGTTTTCATTCTATGTGTGTCTTTATAGGTTAAGTGTTTTTCTTGCATGTAACACATCACTGGTTCTTTTTTTTTTTTTTTAATAATACATTCAGCCAGTCTATGTCTTTTCATTGGAGACTTTAGTCCATTTAAATTCAGTGTTATTATTGATAAGTAAGGACTTATTCCTGCCATTTTGTTATTCGTTTTCTCATTGTTTTGTAGTCTTCTCTACCTTCTTTACTTCCTTCCTGTCTTCCTTTTAGTGATGTTGATTTTCCCTTGTTGTGTGCTTTAATTTCTTGCTTTTTACTTTTTGTATATGTGTTGCCTGGATTTTGATCTCAGGCTTGCATATAATATCTATATTTCATAATTTTAAACAAATTACAACTTCACACTGATTGCATAAACAAACTAACAAATGAGCAGAGAAAAAACTAATAATAACTCTGTACTTTAACTCTCTCCAGTCACTTTCTAACTTTGTGTTATTTCTTTTTATATCTTATTGTATTATCTATGTCTTGAAAAAATGTCTTAGTTATTTCTGATAAGTTCTTCTGTTAGTCTTTCTACTCAAGATATGAGAAGATCGTACATCATAATTATAGTGTTATAACATCCTGTGATTTTTTTGTGTGTAGTTATTATTACCAGTGAGTTTTGTGCCTTCAGATGATTTCTTGTTGCTCATTAACAATCTTTTATTTCAGATTGAAGAACTCTTTTTAGCATTTCTTGCAGGACAGGTCTGGTGTTGGTGAAGCCCCTAGCTTTTGTTTTTCTAGGAAAGTCTTAATTTCTCCTTCGTGTTTCAAGAATACTTTTGCTGGATATACTATTTTAGGATAAAAGTATTTTTTCTTTAACACTTTAAGCATGTCATGTCAGTCTTTGATGGCCTGTAAAGTTTTCACTGAGAAGTCTGTTGCCAGAGATGTTGGCACTCTTTTGTATGTTATTTGTTTCTTTTTTTTTTTTTTTTTTTTTGCTGTTTTTAGAATCCTTTCTTTATCCTTGACCTTTTGGAGTCTGATTTTTAAATGCCTTGAAGTAGTCTTATTTGGGTTAAATATGCTTGTGTTCTATAACCTTCTTGTCCTTGAATATTGATATCTTTATCTAGGTTTGGGAAGTTCTCTTTCATTATCTCTTTGAATAAATTGTCTACACTGATCCCTCTCTCTACCTCCTCTTTAAGACCATTAACTCTTACATTTGTGCTTTTGAGGCTATTTTCTAGATCTTGTAGGTGAGTTTCATGCCTTTTTATTCCTTTTTCTTTTGTCTGCTTTATCTAATAGTATTCTGACTTCCTTCCTAGAGCTATCTTGAAATTCACTGAGCTTCCTCAAAACAGCTATTTTGAATTCTCTTTCTGAAAATGTACATATCTCTTTCTCTCTGGGATTAGTGAATAGTGCCTTATTTATTTGTTTTGGTGAGGTTATTCTTTCCTGGATGGTTTGATGCTTACGTATGTTCATTGTTGTCTAGGCATTGAAGAATTAAATATCTATTGTAGTCTTCATAGTCTGGGTTTGTTTGAAGCCATCCTTCTTGGGAAGGCTTTCCAAGTATTTGGAAGAACTTGGGTGTTGTGATCCAAGTCTTTTCACCATTGTTGCCATATCTGCATTAGGAGCACCTCAAACCTGGTAATGTTTTGGCTCTTGCTGACTCATAGAGGTACTACCTTGGTGGTTTTGTGTAAGATCTGGGAGAATTCTCTGGATTACCAGGCAGGGATTCTTCTTCTGTTACTTTCCCCACACGAATGAAGTTTATTTCTGTCTTTCTCTCTGAGTCTCTCTCTCTCTCTCCGTGCTGAGCTTCCTAGAGTTGGAAGAGGGGTGACTCAAGCACCATTGTGGCCACCACCATGGGGACTATGCTGGGTCAGACCCAAAACCAGCACAGCACTGCAGTGACCACTGCCTGGCTACCATCTATGTCCACTCAAGGCCTAAGGGCTGTACAATCAGCAGGTAGTGAATCCAGTCAGGTGTGTTTCCTTCTCTCCAGGATGGTGAGCTCCCCCTAGCCTTGGGAGTGTCCAGAGATGCCTTCCAGGAGCCATTGCCTATAATTGGGAACCTTAGGAATCTACTTCGTGCTCTATTTTACTGTAGCTGATCTGGTACCCAATCCATTAGACAAAGTCCTTCCCACTCTTTCCTTCCCTTTCCTTGAGCAAAGGAGTCTCTCCCTGTCACCCCCACTGCTCCTGGCCTGTGGCAAGTACTGCCTGGCTGCCACCAATGTTCACTCAAGTCCTATGAGCTCTTCGGTCAACTTGTGATGAATGATGCCAGGCTTGGGTCGCTCCTTTCAGGGAAGTGGGCTCCCATCTGGCCCAGAGCAGGTCCAGAAATGTTGTCCAGCAACCAAGAACTGAAATCAGGGACCCTGGGAGCCTGCTTAGTGGTCTACCCTACTATACACAAGCTTTATTCTTCCCTTTCCTTTTCTGAAGTAAATGTATCCCTCTCTGTAGCCATCACAACTAAGAATGTGCTGCTGGATCACACCTAAGACAGCATGGCTGTGAGCCTCACCAACTTTAAAAAGTACTATGATGTTTATATGTAATCTTTTCAAGCTTACTTGTGTTTTTGATATTATACTGCCAAGATTTATCCACATTGATGTGTGCAGCTCTATTTCTCTCTTTTGACTAATATCTAATATTCCATTGTTTCAATAAACCACTGTACTCCTCTTCATTGGCATTTATATTATTTCAGGAGTTATACAATTATAAATAATCTTACATTATGAATAGTATTGCACATGTTCTCTGGTGAACATATGTAAGTGTTTCTCTTCAGTCTAAAACAAGGAGTGAAAATACACATATGGTATATGAGTATTCAATTTATAAGATAATATCAAATATTTTTCCAAAGTGACCAAACTATTTAACAATCCTACCATCAATATGTGTGACATACTTGATTCACATCTTCTGCAACATTGATTATTAAGAGACATTAGTTTAGGTATATGTAAATATTATAGTCTTTTAACTTTTTATTATTTTTATATCTTGATGGCTTTTATAATGCCTTCTCTTAGTTCTAGAAAGATAAAGTTTTTTGGGCATTTTTGTAGTGTGAGATTACTGACTTTTCTCTTTCTCCAATTTTCCTCTTTTCTCTTTTTTGGGTCTTAATATTTTGTAATAAAACCTTTCTTCAAATATTTTATGAAACTTGGGTATTCATTTATAGTTAAGAGTGATGCACTGAAACCCAATCAAAAGCTTCATGTGCTTGGTCGAGATCTGTGTGTTTTGACAGGCCCCACCACAACACAGTTGAGTACAAATCTGGTCATCTAACCAGAGACTTCCAATCATCAGTCTTTTGGGGGTCCAGTTTCTTCAGATGGAATGTATATTTGCTTACCTGTTAAACTGTAAACCTGGTTTTCAGTGTTCTGGAAGGCAAAGAGGAAAAAGAGGACTTGGCATTTCACTAATCAGTACATTGGCTTTCATTAAATTACCCTGTTTCAGAATAGCACCTCTAACCTCTCTTTTAATGTGTCTAGTCTGATGTTCCTGACTTCAGAGGCTCTGTGATTCTACTGCTGCAAGTGCAAGAAAGGAACCCTGAAAAGTAAATTGCTCAATAGGCTACTTTTCAGTCACTCCTGTTTGACCTTCTGTTTCATCCTTGGCTTCTAAAGTAACTGATGCCTCCAATATTTGATGTTTTCTGGCATTCTGTGTCCCAAATTAACCATGTTTGTTTGGTATTTTCCTCTGCGAGCCTTTAGACTCCAGATTTCTCCAATCTCCTAAGTCATTACCATTCATCTGTCAACTGTATATCTTCTTCAATTATGTGGAAACCTGTTACTGTAATATATTTGTATTACTTTTGTGGTTATATATGTATCCTCTTAAAAATTGGTATTTTTACCATTTTATTGGAGATTCTGGAGGTAGCAAATAGTGAAGACCATCTTCAATGTTTAATCAGAAGTTTCAGATCAATTAGTTCTTCAATTTATATTATATAAATCTTATTTTAGACCATGCCCAACACAGATTTCTACATGTGGTTCCTTGGTATCTGCTGCCAAGTACACAATTGGTCAGATTATGAAGTAATTGATATGGTATATTATGATGATAATCTAAATAAATGGTTTCACCTTGACGTAATATGTTTATCTCAAGATACCTGTATAAAAGCATCATTTTTTAGTACTAATCACAACTATTTTTACTACAGATACTCAAATCATTCCTTATTGAGTGAGCCTTCCTATGTAGACAGGATTTTACTTTTATTTTTAGGTCAGATTTGACCAAAAAATAACTTTAAGGATGACTATTAAGTATGCAAATACCCCCATCAGATTCTAATATTACCAAATAAAGTACATTGCAATCTTTTTTCAGTGCAATGTAAGGAAAGCAACAATTATAGGTAATTTTGGATATCTGACTCTCCAAACCTCATGTTATTGAAGCAGGGGCTTAGTCAGAAGTGTTTAGATCATGGGGGTGGTTCCCTCATGAATGTCTTGGTGCTGTTTTCATAGTAGTGAGTTTCTCTATTAGTACTTGCAGATGTCCTCTCAAGAACTGGTTGTCAAAATAAGCCTAGCACCTTCCTTCTTTCTCTTGCCTTCTCTCTTTCCATGTGATCTCTACACATGCCAGCTCCACTTCGCCTTCTCTCATGAACAGAAGTAGCTGTAGGCCCTCACCAGAAACCAAGCAGATGCTGGAACTATGCTTCTTGTACATCCTGCAGAAACATGAGCCAAATAAATTTTTCTTTATATAAATTATCTGGCCTCAGATATTCCTTTATAGCAATACTAAAAAAACTAAGACAGTAGGCAATCAATTTGTGTTTACTGACATTATAAAAATATATTGTAGTTTTATTACAAGAATAATATATGCTTACTCTAATAAATAAACCAATGAGGTGTGTAACTTAAATATTTTTCCCATCTCACCTCTTTTCAGATAACCAATGTGAATAGTTCATCAGCATTTTTTGTGCTCACACAAAGATCTACAATTTTGTGCACATGTGAATATTTTTATCTTTGTTTTTACAAAAATGAGATAATATTATAGCATTATTTTACATAAGCATGTGTTATTGACATCTATGTCAATACGTGTACAGCTTTCTTTCTAATAACTGAAATATATGTATGCATTCTACTATATCTAACCACACAATCTATATTTCTTCATTGCTAATGTTTTGCCCTTAAACCATAGAAAGAGTGGTTTCTGCAAAGAGTCCTGTGCTTTAGAGGGTCTCACTTTAGCACTACTCCAGTTGCTTCACTCCCACAGAGTGAAGAGTTGTAGGATCAACTGGAGGTTCCCACTAAAATCCTGCAACTTCCTTTGAGATGACACTTTGTTCTTCAGGATCCCAGAATTTCCTTGGCAACTTTCCTGAGCCCTCTTCCAGGCCTATCCAAATATCTACCCCAAGATCTGTTTTCCCATCACATACACTACTATACTAAAGGATATTCCAGGGTCATCTGCTTGCGGAGATTGTGATTGGACATGTAAGTGAAGACATGTAATTTTCTACATGTGCATACAAGGTTTCTTTTGAGTGGAACAAAGTCATATGTGGGAAGAAAATGGGAGCGTACCACAGGTCAGGGCACTGGACAATAGTTCTGCCTGCATTTCTATGTTCTGTTGTAGAATTCTGAGAAGTCAGAAATTTTAAATTTGTACCTGATGTTTCAGGTCATTTTAAGAGTATACTTGTTAAAGAAAGTTAATAAAACATTTATGTAAAATTGTGTTAGTCATTTAAATAACACATGTGCTATTTAGGTATACATTTTTTACTGTCTTGAGCTCCACAAATATTGGTGATATGCTTGCAAAATAAACATACAGACTTGTATTTTACATATAACACTACTGTACTCTACACTATTTGTGGGAAAGGGATTTGTTTCATACCACTTTTTATTTATTATGGAGACTAGCATAAAATCTTGCACATAGTTGATACTTAATACATGTCAGCTGAATGAATTTGTGAAGGAATTATCTTGTTTAATACTTATTAGTTTGAACATTGTGGACATTTGATATATGTTGTTGAGTTTATAAATGAATCTGTTTTTTACTATGGGAGGTTTTTTTTTTTTTTTTTTTGCTTAATTGTGTATACCTTAAGCAAAAAATAATATATCCAACTTCTCATCTGGATAATCAGGAAAACTAATTTTTAATTATGGGATACATTCCTTTCTTATAATTCATTAAAAATTATATTTAATTGTAAATGCTAAATTAATCTTTTACAAGAAGTGCTTATACCTAAGGATGTACTTCCCTTGAGGTCATGCTTTCTAATTTGACTAAGAGCAATAAATCAAAGTATCTTCACAGATATAGAGTGAGTTTCCATTCTATTGGATCAACTTGCCATCTCCAGCTTATGATTTTACTAAAAATCGCCTATTTTTACAACTGACAGTTATACTCATGAATAAAAATACCACACTGCCCATTCTAGGCTATTTTGCATAACCCAACTGATTGGCAATGAAATAAAGAAAACCCAACAAATAATTTAAAATATGATTGGGTCTTTGTTTTTATATTTATTTAAGTGTAAACTAAAGTTTAAAAAAGTTTAAAATAATTTATTTTTAAATACTTCATTTTAATTTTCATAAATAATGAGAATATTGACCCCAGCAATGGAAAAAGTATATATCAAGTTGCCATATTTTACAATTGTATTTTTAACTAATGCCTGTGAGAACATCCATTGGTTTTTCAGTCCACTTCTTCTAATAAAATTAAAAAAAAGTAAACAAGAAATATTCAAAGCCACATAAAAGAAAACAAACATAAACACAATAAATTTTTCTATTACATGATAAAAGAAAAGTTCAAGTAGTATCTATCATCTCCTGCTCTTTATCAACTCCCTCTATAAGCCCTGTTCACCTCTTATGTTTTCTCTTCCTTGCAATTTCTTTCCAAGAGAAGAGAAAGCTACTCCTTAAGGGCTTAGAAGTGTTTATTGCTATCATTGTGAGAGTAAGAAAGTGACTAAGCCCGCACTACTTGTATACAAAGATTGTGCTACATCTCATAGGCCATTATGTCAAAAATTTCAAGAAGAGCCCTATTGACTTCTTTACTACCTTTTATATCTAACTTACTGTACTCATTGTGACTCGGCAAAATATCCCATATGGGAATGTAAGTGGTAGATGAATTTGATATTGGAATTACCTGACAAATTTTTCAAGCAGCCATCATATAAATACTTAAACAAACAATTAAAAACCAATGAAAAAATAGAAAATACTAGCACAGAAATAAAAGTTATAAGACAGAACAAAAGGAAAATTATACAACTTGAAATACAATAACCAAACCAAACCAAACAGAAACCTCAAAGTATGGTCACAATGGTAGAGCGGAGGTAGTAGAAGATAGAACTGAGGAGCTTGAATAGAAATTAATTGAATTTATCCAATTTGAGCAATAGAAAGAAAATAAACTGAAGAAATGATTAACAGAGTCTTCAGGATCTGTAGGTCAATAACAAAAGAGTGAATATTCTTAGCATTGAAGTACCTAAAGCAGAGAAAAGAGAAAACATAACTTAGAAAAATATTTGAAGGAATAGTAACAGAAAAGGTCCTAAATTTGGCAAAATATATAGATCTACAGATTCAAGAAGCTAAGTGAACCTAAAAGGATAAAGTTAAATAAATTTATGACAAGATACATCATATTTGAACTTCCGAAATCTGAAGACAAAGAACAAAATTAAAAGTAACCAGAGAGAAATAACATATCACTTACAGGGAAACACTAATTCAAATGGCAATGTATTTTTCATTAGAAACCATGAAGACAGGAAGGAAGTGGCACATTGGTTTACAAGAACTGAAAGAAAAGAACTGTCAACTATAAACTCTATATCAAGCAAAAATTATCCTTAAAGAAAAAGGAGTTTGAAATAAAGACATTCTCAGATAAAGAAAAACTAAGAGAATTTGTTGCCGGCAAACCTATCCTTAAAAAATGATAGAAGAAAGTATTTAAACTGAAAAGGTATGATAACAGGAAAAGGCCAGGAATTTGAGAAACAAAAAGAATATTAGACTAGGTGAAAATATGAGTAAATATAATAAACTTGTTATTATATTTATATATATAAATCACAGTTAATAATTAAAGCAGAAATTATAATGCCTTCTGATATGGTACTGAATCTAATTAGAGAAAATATTGAAGACAATTTAATTTTTAGAATGTATAGGGCCAAGGTTAAATTTTAAAACATGTAAGGCCAAGGAATGTACATTTTTTGTTGAGCTATTAAAATGTTAGTACTGGCAGATTGTGGTGCATTATGCATGTATAAACTAAAGCACTATAAATAAATCAAAGTGAAATCAGAAGAAAATGTATATACAATCCCCAAAAAGGCAAGAAAACAAAAGCAGAGGGGAAAAAATAAGGGAAACACAAAAATCAAACAATAAAATGGCAGTTTTGAGCCCTAATATATCAATAATCACATTATGTGTAATGTGATTTAAATGCACCAGTTAAGAGAAAGAAATTAGTGGAGTGGAAAAATAAGAACAACACTTCATAAGAAATTCACTTTAAACACTACAATATAAATAAGGTTAAAGTAAATTGATTAAGAAATATATATCATGATGCAAACATTAATCTAAAATGGTAGTGTGTATATGTATTCGTTTTTGCTGCTACAACAGAATACCTGACTTGAGTAATTACAAGAAATAGAAATGTGTTGGTTCACAATTCTAAAGTCTGGGAAGCTCAGTGTTAAGATGCTGGCATATAGTGAAGGTCTTCTTAATGCATCATTACATGACAGAAGAACAGGACAAAGAGAGGGTGAGAGAGCAAGAGAGGGCTGAATTCACTCTTTGGTAATAGCATTACTCCTAACAATGATGGAAGAGCCCTCACAGCCGACTCACCTCTTAAAGGTCTCACCTTTTAATACTTTTACAATGGCAATCAAATTTTACCATGAGTTTTGGAGATGACATACAATCAAACCTTAGCATTTTAACCCTGTCTCCACAATACTCATGTGATTCTCACATACGAAATGCATTTACTCCATCCCAATATCCCTGATAATCTTAACTCATTCCAGCATCACCTCAGAAGTCCAGAGTACATAGTCTCATCTAAATCACATGTGCGTGAAACTCAAGACACAATTCATCCTGAGGGAAATTCCCTCACCTTTAGCTGTGAGCCTATGAAATCAAAATAAGTTACATGTGTCCAAAATACAACAGTGAGTCAGGCATATAGGATAGGCATTCCCATTACTAAAGGAAGCAACAGGAAAAAAGAAAGGGAAAACAAGTCCCAAGTAAGTTAAAAATATATATATACAGAATAAAACAGGATTAATTACATTAAGTCTTAAGGCTCCAGAATTATCTCATTTGACTCCATGTCCCTCCTTTTTGCACACTAGTGCATACAAGGCCTCAGGCAGTCCTGCCCCGTGGCTTTGCTAGGCTCAGCATACACAGCAGCTCTCACGTATTAGTCTCTGGCCTACAGTTTTCCAAGCTTGGCATTGTATGCTGGTGGCTCTACAGTTCTAGAGTCCTGGGGGGCCCTTCTTTCACAGCTCCACTAGGCATTGCCCTACTGGGGACTCTGGTGGCACTAGCTCAGGGAGAAAACTGGTTGAACCCCAGGCTGTTCACAACATTGTTTGAAATCTAGATGGAGGAAGCCATGCCTCCACAGTTCTTGCACTCTGCACACCAACAGAATGAGCACCATAAGGGCATCACCAAAGCTCATGACTTGCACCCTCCAGTGCTCTGAGTCAAGTCATACCTGGACTCACTTGAGCCATGGCTGGGGTGGCTGAGGAGCTTTTTGCAGAATGTAGAGGGAGGAGACCCTGGGTATCCCTGGGCAGAGGGCCCTGATGTCCCATAGACATCGCAAACCCATCAACTAAAACCCTTTTGCTTTCACATATCAGACTTGTGAAGGGAGGAACAGCCTCAAAGATGTCTGAAATATTTTTGGGATCATTCTCCCACTGTCTTGATACATAGCACCTGGCTTCTTTTTATCTATACTAATCTCCTTATCAAATAGCTGCTTGGTCATAGCCTTGTATTTCTTTCCCATTTTTTAGTTTTTTTAAATAGCCAGGCTGAGTGTTTTGCAAATCTTTACAATGCACCTCCCTCTTAATTACAAGTTTTGACTTTAAATAACTTATCTCCTCTTGTATTTTACTATAATCAGCTAAGAAAGCCATGCAGTAGTCTGAATGCTTTTCTGTTTATAGGTTTCTTCTGCCTAATATTCTAGTTTATTACTCGTAAGTCCTGCCTCCCACAAAATCCTGGGTACAGACAACATTCAGCCAAGCTCTTTGCCACTTTATAACATGGGTATACCTTCCTCCGGTTTTCAATACCTTATTTCTCATATTTGCCTGAGACCTCAGCAGAATGGCCTTCATTGTCCATATTCCTACTAGCATCCTTTTCCCAATCACTTAAGTAATCTCTAAGATTCAGACTTTTCCTATAGCTATTCTCTTTTTCTGAGACTTCACCACAAACACCTTTAATACCTAGTTCATGTGAATATAGGCTACTAACAAAATCGTTTACTTCAAAGTGCTACAGGCATGAGCGAGGCAGAAAAGCGTCACCCAGACCCCGCAACCCCCAGGAATGTCAGGTGATTGGGTGATGGTTCAACGATTATCACGTTGCCTCTGTAAAATGATAATTTGGCAGCTGGCACCAGGGAGAGACAATCTCCTAATGTGCCACAGCTGCCACAGTAAAGTGTTAATTTAATGTAGGCAGCAGGGAGAAGCAACTTTCTGGCATGTGCATTAAGAGACAAAACGGTAGTATACAACCTTCTGGGGGCACTCCACCAGAAAAAGAAAGAAACAAACAAATTAGCAAAACAATAATAATCATCATCATCCTATCAAAAAGTGAGCAAATGATATGAATAGACAATTCTCCAAAGAAAATATACAAAATCAACAAACATGTGAAAAATGCTCAACATCACTAATTATCAAGCAAATACAAATAAAAACCATAATGAGATACCACCTTACTCCTACAAGAATGGCCATAATTAAAAAATCAAAAAGTAACACATGTTGGCGTGGATGTGGTGAAGAGAAGGGAACACTTTTACATTGCTGATGGGAGTGTAAACTAGTAAAACCACTATGGAAAATGGTATGGAGATTCCTTAAAGAACTAAAAGTAAAACTACTGTTTGATCCAGCAATCCCACTACTGGGTGTCTACCCAGAGAAAATGAAGTCATTATATGAAAAAGATACGTGTGCATGCATGTTCACAGCAGCACAATTTGCAATTCGAAAAATATGAAACCAGCCTAAATGCCCACCAACCAATCAGTGGATAAAGAAAACGTATATATATATACACACACACACACACACCATGGATACTACTCAGCCATAAAAAGGAATGAAATAATGGCATCTACGGCAACCTGGATGGAGTTGGAGGCCATTATTCTAAGTGAAGTAACTCAGGAATGGAAAACCAAACATCATATGTCCTCACTGATAAGCAGAAGCTAAGCTATGAACACGCAAAGGGATAATAATGATATAATAGACTTTGGGGACTTGGGGGAAAGGGTGGCAGGAGGGTGAAGGACGAAACACTACACATTGGCTATAGCATACACTGCTCAGATGATGGTTACATCAAAATCTCAGACATCACCACTGAAGAACTTGTTCATGCCACCAAGTACCACCTGTTCTTTCAAAACAATTGAAATAAAAATAAAAATAAATAAATAAATAAATAAATAATAAAAAGAAAATGACCTTGGAACATACAGATGTCAACCGTTTAGAGAAAAAAAAGCAGGCTTGTTCACCGTCCAGTAGCATATAGGCAATATCTCCCTCCCTGACAAAATTCAAGAAGGTTTGCTTAAAAGCCATCATAAAATATTCCGGTTGGGCCAGGCGCAGTGGCTCATGTCTGTAATCCCAGCACTTTGGGAGGCCGAGGCGGGTGGATCGCGAGGTCAGGAGATTGAGACCATCCTGGCCAACATGGTGAAACCCCGTCTCTACTAAAAATACAAAAATTAGCTGGGCGTGGTGGCGCGTGCCTGTAATCCCAGCTACTCGGGAGGATGAAGCAGGAGAATCGCTGGAACCTGGGAGACCGAGGTGGCAGTGAGCCAAGATCGCGCGCCACTGCACTCAAGCCTGGCGACAGAGCAAGACTTCATCAAAAATATAAAAAATAAATTACATATATCTATATCTATATCTATATCTATATCTATATAGATATAGATATAGATATAGATATAGATATAGATATAGATATGCTGGTTCTTTAAACTCCAGGTTTCTCAACTGTGATACAAGCTTACAATGTGTGCAACATCCAAGTAGGCATCTCTGCATCACCTCCATGGTTGAGGGAAACCTATCTGAATATGAAGTTTACAATATTTGCTATGCCATAAATAATAATTTTTTTTTCTCTCTGACCCAGGAGTCTCATGTCTTCTACCAGCATCCATGAAACTGTGGAAGGCTAGCTCATTAACTTTAGAGTAAAATTTCAGACTCTTGACAGTTCATGACAGTAGTTTTATCTCATTCTTTTTAATGGCTGCATACTTTTACATACACAGGTTATTTAATCAGCCTCTTGTTTTTAGAAAATTAGGATGTTTAAAATATTTTGCTACTGCAAAAATTCTGCAATAAGTATCCATATCCATACATCTTTGTGCATATATGAGAGTGTTTTTGTAGGACAGAGATTTTTTTTTGTAATAGAAATGCTTCTTATTAGATACACTCATTTATGTGCCAAAAAATCATTTACACATCTGTCAATATGCTATGAGAATAACCCTTTGCCTTTAGTTGAAAAATATTATCTTGTTTTAATAATAATCTCTAGATTACTAGTGACACTGATTACCTTGTCATACTTATTGACTGTATTTCTTCAGCCAATGTTTTTTTTTTTTTTTTGTATGTGATACATTTTCTTTCAGGTAATTTATTTTTATTGAATTAGAAAAACTATATATATATATAAACTCTCTTGAGATATATATATATGTGTATATATATGAACTCTGTTTCCCTTTGCTGTATATTATGAAAATATACTTGCCAGTTATATCACTTGTCATTGAGGTATGCTAATAGTGTTTAAGTCGGATAGAAATTTAAAAATTTTATAGTCAAATTAGTCAATCTTTTTTATAGCTTATATATTTTTATATATATAAATATATTATTTTTTTATAGCTTATATATTTATATATATATAAATATATATATATATTTTTCTGTCTTACTTATGAATGACTTTGATAGTCTAAGATTATTCTCCTGTATGCCACTAAAATTTTTTCTATTAATTCTAAATTTTTGTTTGTTTTATGAAACCCAATATTTATTGCAGCAACACACAACCACATATCATCTGTGAAAATGTCCATGTGAGGATTTAATTTTGTGATTATTATGCATCAAAATTATATCATTTCTTTTTTCAACTTTTAAGTTCAGGGGTACAACTGCAGGTTTGTTACGTAGGTAAACTTATGTCATGGGAGTTTATTGTACAGATTATTTTATCACCTAGCCTCCTGGCCATTCGTTATTTTTTTTTTTTTTATCCTCTCTCCTTCCACTCTCCATTAACCAATAGGCCCCAATGTGTGCTGTTAAGGTAGTTCTGAGAGGGAAACTCAGTTCTAAATTCTCACATTACAAAATAGGAAAAGTTCCCCAATTAATAATCAAAATTTCTACATCAAGAAACAAGAAAAAGCAGAGTAAAATAAATTCAAAGCAAGAAAAAGAATAAAATAATAAAGATAAGAGAAATAACCAATAAAATTAATATAGAAAAATAATATTTACAATCAAGAACATAAATAACTTGTTCTTCAAAAACATAATAAATTTGATAAACATCGGCCGGGCGCGGTGGCTCACACCTGTAATTCCAGCATTTTGGGAGGCCAAGGCGGGCAGACCACGAGGTCAAGAGATCCAGACCATTCGGGCTAACACGGTGAAACCCCGTCTCTACTAAAAATGCAAAAAATTAGCCAGGCGTGGCAGCGGGCGCCTGTAGTCCCAGCTACTCGGGAGGCTGAGGCAAGAGAATGGCATGAACCTGGGAGGCGGAGCTTGAAGTGAACTGAGATCAAGCCACTGCACTCCAGCCTGGGCGACTGAGTGAGACTCCGTCTCAAAATAAATAAATAAATTAATTAATTAATTAATTAATTTGATAAACATCTAACAAGACTGGCAAAGACAAAAAAACACAAATTATCAATATCAATAATGCAGTTATGCAAAATAAATAAGTCTGAGAACTAATGTACATGAAAACCATAGTTAATAATACTGTATACTTAAAATTTGCTAAAAGAACACATTTTCAGAGTTCTTAGTACATATCCACACAAAGGTAACTATGTGAGTTGATAAATATGTTAATTTAACTGACTGTTGTAATCACTGCATTACTTACATGTATATCAAAACATTATGTTTTGGATGCAGCTGAAAACCATTATCCTGAATGAATTAATGCAGAAAGAGAAAAACAAATACTACATGTTTTCACTTATAAGTGGAGGCTAAACACTGGGTACACATGGTCATAAAAATGGAAGTAATTGACACAGGGGAATGCAAGAATGGGAAGGAGGCAGGCAAGAAGGATTGAAAAAAACTACCTGTTGGGTATTTTGCTCACTATCCAGGTTACAGATTTATTTGTACTTCAAACTTCAGCATCATAAAATATACCTATGTAATAAACCTGCACATGTACTCTCTGATTCTAAAATAAAAGTTGAAAAAAACCCAAAAAGCTCATTATATGAAAGAAAAATTACCCTGTAAAACACAAATAGATACAATAACAAAAAAAATTAGGTAGAGAATATCATTAAAATCTTGTGTCATTAAGATAAAAATAAAGCGATACTTACACATACTCATAATTTTAAACACATAATATAGCAACTTAGAACCAATTGCTTAAAACCCACAAAGTACCAAATATCAAGCAAAAATGAAAAATAGACAATCTGAATAGCCCTATAACCATTATAAAAATTAGATTCATAATTTATAACCACCCCTAAAGAAAGTCCCTGAACACAGATGATTTCAGTGAAAAATTCTACAAAAATTTAGAGGAAAAATAACCTCAACATTATATAATTAATTCAAGAAAATAAAAAGAAATAGCACTCCCTAATACATTTTATGAGACCGTGATTAGATTGTTACTAAAACTAGACAAAGAGAGTAACTAAAAAGATAATCTACAGGCCAACATTTCTGCTAAACATAAATGTAAAACGTCCTTAATACAACATTTGGAAATTTAATCCACCAATGTACAAAAAGAATTATGTAGCCTGATCAAGTCGGATTTATTATAGGTATGCAAGTCTGCTTTGATATTCAAAATTCAATCAATCCTTTATATCAAAAGGTTAAAGAAGAAAGACTATATATTCTGTCAATTAAGATATCTATTTCCCCAAAGAGGAAATGCAGATGGCAAATAAGCACATGCAAACACGCATTTGGCAAACCTAAAACCTATTTCTGATAGTATCTCAGCAAACTGTGAGTGGAGTGGAGCTCCCTCAATTTGCTAAAGATTATCTGTAAAAGAAAAACACCCTACAGCTAACACAATTAATAGTACAAAACAGGATGTTTTTTTTTAAGGTTAGGAACAATGTGAGGATGTCTTTCTTACCATTCTTATTTGGTGGAATAGTGGAAGTTTACCCACTGCAATATGATATGAAAAAAAAGTAAACACACACATTGAAAAGGATCAAACAAAACTATCCTGCTTGGAGATAACATAATTTTCTGCATTAAAAAAACAATGAACACACAAAAACCTCTTATAATTAATAAGTGAGTATAGCAAGATTATAGGATACGTGATCAACGCACACATTTTTATTATTTATTTTAATTTAAAAAAACTAATGTTTAAGCTTTTATTTTGCATTCAGGAGTACATGTTCAGGTTTGTTATACAGGTAAATTGTGTGTCATGGGAGTTTGATGTACAGATTATTCCATCACCCAGCTAAAAAACATAGTACCTGATAGGTAGTTTTTCAGTCTTCACCCTCTTCTCTCCCTCCACCCTCAAGGAGGCCCAGTGTCTGTTGTTCTCTTACTTGTGACTATATGTACTCAATGTTTAGCTCCCACTTGTAAGTGAGAATGTATGGTATTTGGTTGCCTGTTTCTGCATTGGTTCACTTAGGATAATGACCTCTAACTCCATTCATGTTGCTGCAAAGGACATGATCTCAATCTTTTTTATCACTGTGTAGTATTCCATGGTGTGTATGTATCACATTTTCTTTAGCCAGTCTACTGCTGATGTGCATTTTTGTTGATTCTGATAGGGACAAGAGGCAGAGAATTTCCTGGCAAAAGAGGGCAGGTTCCCAGTGTAAGCCCCACTCTCAAGCCAAAAAGCCTGGAACCATGGCCCAAAGTGAGAACTGACATCCCTGTTTTCCCACTCAAATGTTGTCTTTTCTAAAACCACCCATGGCCTGCCCTGTCCCCTATCCTGTGTCCATAAAAAACCCAGGTTCAGCTGACAGAGAGGAGAAGCAACTGGACATCAGAGGCTACGATCAGAGAGAAGCCACTTACTTCAGAGGAACAGCTTGATAGCATAGATTCAGAGAGGTGTCCGGCCAAGGACAGCCAGATTCTGGGAAAAGATTACCTTCATACTCCATACCCTTTTCAGCTCCCCTTCCTGCTGAAAGCCACTTTCATCAGTAATAAAATCCTTTGCATTCACCACCCTTCAATTCATTTGTGCAACATGATTTTTCCTGGATGCCAAACAAGAGCTCAGGTACCATGGGTGTTGATGCAAGAGGCTGTCATACTGACCCTCTGCCCTCACTGGCAGAAAGCAGCTGCCTCATGTAAAAAGACAGAAGGCCCACTCAGCTGTTAACACTTAAGCCATCTGTGGACAGTAGCGCTAAAAGAGCCCTGTAACACACACCCTCTGGGACTTCAGGGGTTGGGGGCACTCCCCGAGATATTGCTGCGGAGCTGGTATGGAGTTCATTCCTGCTGGCACCCAAAAGCACTAGCCCCAGGTCCTGCACCCACTCACCTGCATGCTCCCTCCCACTACGGATTGAGAACAGAGGGTTTGAGTAAATGGAGTTTGTCCTTGCTGGTGCCAAAGTGGCTGGGTAGCTCCAGTGCCCACACTCGAGTTCCTGCCTGCACGGGAGTCAGGGGAAATTTCTTGCTTCAATTCCATTTGTCTTTGCTATTGAACATACAAATTTTTAAAAAGTAACTTGCATTTCTATGTATCAGTGAAATTGTGGAAACTAAAATTTTAAAATGCAATACCATTTATAATCACTACAAACAAAGAAAATAGGTAGAAAACTAGCAAAACCTGTATAGGATCTGTATGCTGAAAATTACAAAATGATAATGAAGAAAATCAAAAAAGGTTAAATAAATGAAGACATTCTACTTCTGTATATAGGATGATTCAACATAGTAAAGATCTCTATTGTTCACAAATTGATCTATAGATTTAAGATAATTTATTTCAAAAATCCAGCAAGTTTTTTGTACCCAGCAACAAGCTTATTTACAATTTATAAGGAAAACACAGGATGTGGAATTACTAAAAGAGCAAATATTAAAATTTACTATATAGATAGTGTAATCAAGACAGTATGATATTTGTGTAGAGATAGAGACGTGGATCAAAAGAACAATATTGGAAACTTAGAAATTGACCTACATAAATAAGGTCAGTGAATTCTTTACAAAAGAGCAAAAATAATTTAATGAAGGAAAGATAGCCTTTTGAATGAATAGTGCTGAAGCAATTGGAAATCCATAGGCAAAAAGTAAACTTTAACCTAAATCTCAGATCTAATATAAAAATTTACTTAAGTGAATAACAGACAAATGTAAAATAGAAGACTATAGAACTTCAGAAACAAGACATTGCAAATATTCTTTGGAGCTAGAGCTATGAGAAAAGTTCTTAGATTTGACACCAAAAGCATGATCCATAGGAGGAAAAAAATGGTAAATTCAAACTAATTGAAATGAACAACTTTTCCTCTGTAAAGAACTTGTGAGGAGGTTCAAAATATAAACTTGAAACTGGGAGAAAATATTTGCACACTACATATCCAACCAAAGAGTAGTATATAGAATATATAAAAGACTCTCCAAATTCAACAATAAGAAAAAAATCCAATTAGAAAGTGGGCATAAGACACAATTTCACTAAAGAGGACATACAGATGTCAAATAAGCACATAGGAAGATGTTCAACACTGTTACCTGTATTATTAAGGGTGAGGGTTCTTTAGAGAAACAGGGCAAATTAGGTGTGTGTGTGTGTGTGTGTGTGTGTGTGTGGAGAGAGAGAGAGGGGGACAAATAGAGAGAGAAAAGGGAGAGGAAGGGACAAGGAAGTGAGAGAGAGAGAATTTTAAGCCTCATGATTATGGAGTTTGGCAAGTCCAAAGTCCAAAATTGGCAGAGTCGGCACTCAGGCTGGGGATCCAGGGAAAGACAATGCTGCAGTTTTATTTTACAAGCCATCTGCTGGAATAATTCCTTCTTGTTTGGGGGAGGTCAGTCTTTGTTCTATTAAGGTCTTCAACTGATTGGATGAGACCTTCCCACATTATGGAAGTAAATCTGTACTATTAAAAATCCACTGATTTAAATGTTAATTTTATCGAAAAGAAAAAAATAAAACACTCTCACAGAAACATCCAGAATAATGTTTGACTAGATATCTTGGAACAGTGGCCCAGTCATTTCGACACATAAAATTAACCATGACATTGAAATGTAAATTAATACTACAATGTCATATCAGTGCATACATATCAGAATGGCTAAAAAAAAAAATTAACAACACAAAATGTTGGCCAGGATTCACAGAAATTAGATCACTTTTACATTGCTGATGGCAAGATAAAATGTTACTGCTACCCTAGAACATAGTTCAACATTTCTTAATAATATTAAATTATTAATATTTAATATTATTTATTGATAATATTGATAATGATAATATGATAATATTGATACCCAGGAGTGCAATTGCTGGGTAATTTGGTAACTTACCCAGCAATTGCACTCCTGGGTATCAATCCCAGATCAATGAAAACTTTGTTCACACAAAAATTTGTACTCAAATGTCAGAGCAACTTCATCCATAATAAACCAAAAAAAAAAAAGAAACAACCAATATCCTTCAACAAGTGAGTTATTAAACAAATTTAGGTGTATAAATACCATGGAGTACTATTCAGCAGCAACAACAACAACAACAACAAAATGAACTATTAATGAATGCATAAGCTTTGGTGAATATCCAGGAATTATTCTGAGCGAAAAAATGCCAAATCCAAAAACATTGTATACTCTATCATTTCAGTTGTATAAAGTTTTTGAAAAGACAATGTTTTAGAAATGGGGAACAGATTACTGGTTTCCAAGGATTAGAAATGAGAGTGGGCTGATGCAGGAAGGAGGTGCATGTGGTTATAGATGGGTAGTATAAGAAACCCCTGTAGTGATGGAACTCTCTGGAACTTAACTGTTGTGGCAAACCACTTTATCCATGTAATAAAAATTATATTGAACTGAACAACTTCCTCTCTCCCACACAAGCAAACACACAAATAAAAATGAAACTAAGAAAATCTGTATAATCTTGGTAGATGGTATAAATGTCAATATTCCGGATATGCCATAATTTTTAAGACTTTACTATTGAGTGAAACGCTAAAAAGTACATAGAATCCCTCTGTGTTAATTCTTACCACATGTGAATATGTGATAATTTTAAAATAAAAATTTTAATCAAAAAGAAAACAACAAAGGCATTTTCAGATAAGCAAGGTCTTAGGAATACCATACACGGATGGGTGTATTGCATGACATTTGGATTAAATCTCAATAAAGCTGTTTTGTTTTTTTTAAAGCATAGAGATCTAGAAAAAATAAAGCACTCAAAAATCTATTTCAACTATCCAATATACAAATTAAAAAGGTAAAAAAAGGGGAAATTATGTTAGTGAGCATTGAATCCTACCAAAAAAACAATTGTGTCTTAGATCATATTAAGAATTGTGACTTGCATTTCTCTGATGGCGAGTGATGATGAGCATTTTTTCATGTGTCTGTTGGCTGTATAAATGTCTTCTTTTGAGAAGTGTCTGTTCATAACCTTTGCCCACTTTTTGATGGGGTTATTTGTTTTTCTCTCGTAAATTTGTTTGAGTTCTTTGTAGGTTCTGGATATTAGCCCTTTGTCAGATGAGTAGATTGCAAAAATTTTCTCCCATTCTGTAGGTTGCCTGTTTACTCTGATGGTAGTTTCTTTTGCTGTGCAGAAGCTCTTTAGTTTAATTAGATCCCATTTGTCAATTTTGGCTTTTGTTGCCGTTGCTTTTGGTGTTTTAGGCATGAAGTCCTTGCCCGTGCCTATGTCCTGAATGGTATTACCTAGGTTTTCTTCTAGGGTTTTTATGGTTTTAGGTCTAACATTTAAGTCTCTAATCCATCTTCATGTACCCCATAAATATATATACCTATTAATGCATCCACAAAAATTAAAATTAAAACATTTTAAAAGAATGTGAAGAATAATTTAATGAAAATATTATTGTTCAAATTTCCAATGATACCAACGAGGAAATAAAGAAATTGTAAGAGACCAAGTGAACAAAATGGTTCCATGCTAATGTCTTGTTTTCATACACATAAGTTAAACAGCCTCTAATTCCAGATAATTAGAAAGTATGTGTTCATATTTCAAATAAAAGGATGTGTATTGCCAAAATCACAAATAAGATATGTAAAGAGGAATAAGGAAACCACCGTTCTTATATCATAAAATAGAAAACAGAGGTGAAAATAAAAATGTGTAAAACAAAATTACACAACTAAAGCTCTCTAGCATAGGAATTGTAAAAATAAATGCAAGTGGGTTGAACTGGCCTACTGGAAGACAGACTCTCAAATTTAATAAAACACAATATTCAATTATAGATCTTTATAAGATACGCAGCTACAAAAATATGCCTTAGTAAACAAAAATGCGTATGGCCCAAGTTGTATTAGGAAAATGCAAATAAAATAACCAACAAGTCATAATACTTTTTAAACATAATAGTATTTAAGCCAAAATACAATAAACAGAAAGAAGCATATGTAATCATAATGAATAACGGCCTTGAAATTTCATGCACCAATGTGCAACTTGGCATTGACATGTATAATCTTAGGGAAAACAAACACAAAGGCTGAAAACATTGATTATAAACAGGAGAAAATTTTAAAGCACATATCATGTAACCATAATATAAAAAAATAAGAAATTAACATTAATCACAGGTAAATAACCAAACATTTCCAAACACTTTCCAAGATAGCTTGAGCTGTGTATGGGTGTGTGTGTGTGTGTTTGTGTGTGTGTGCGCAAAGAATGTATAAACCCTAAGCTTTTACAATAGAATATATAAGCATGGGCTTACACAAGGTTTTAGTTTTCTTCCTTGTGAATCTGAAATGTGTAATTTTAATATCAGCTTGTATTAACTTTGTTAATGTTTGCATTATTAATTCATCCTATTTTTAATATTATAGCTTCTTGAGTTATAAATGTCTTTTTTAGTGTATTATATTTTAATTTTATAATTAGCTTTTTTGATAAGGATAGCACATAATATAACGTATTTCTATGGTCTGAATGTTTATGTCTTCTTCAAAATTATGGGTTGAAATTTTCACCCACAAGGTGATGGTATTAAGAGGATCATTTGGAGGTGATCAGGTCATGGTGGCAGAGCCTTCATGGTAGGAAATAGTGTCCTTCTAAAATAGTGTCTGAGAAAAACCTCTCCTGCTCTCTACCATGTGAAGTTAGATTAAGAAGAAGGCTGTTTATGAGGAAGCAGGCCCTTACTAGTCACTGATTCTGCTAACACTTCGAACTTCTCAGCTTACAGAACTCTGAGAAACACATTTCTGTTGTTTATAAGCCACCTAGTATATGGGATTTTATTATAGCAGCTCAAACAGACTAAGATACATGCCAAGCAATTCAGAGTTGTAAGAAAAATATAGTAATTTGCTCCTATTCTCCCATAATAATACTAATCTAGTCCTACCTTTCCAAGCAACCTATGTAAACATTTGACAACTATTCTTGTATACTTTCTGTATGACCATTTAATTATATATGAAAATTTATAGGCATATAGAGTTTTTAATAAAAGAGAATCATATGCATTATATGCATAGTTCTGCAATTAAGTTTTCTTACTCCATATACAATAGACTTATTTCCATGTAAACAAATATTATCCTAGTTATTTTAATACTAACAAACTTCATAAAGGACACAATTTATGACAACATTCCTAATGATTTCCTTATTGAGACACACAGATTATTTTCAGGTTTTTCCAATACAATAATTGAACATATGTCCATGGTACAGGTACTTTTATTTTTATTATAAAATATGTTTATTAGATTTTGACTACTGCATAACAAATTACCACAAACTTAGAAGCTTAAAACAACATTTATTTATTAATTCACAACTCTATAAGTAAGAAGTCCAGCATGCTGTTGCTTGGTTATCTGCACAAGACTCTTCAAAACTAACATCAATGTTGGGTTCTTTTCTGGAGGCTAGAATATGGAAGTATCCACTTCAATGTTAGCTTATGTTGTTTGGAAAATCCAGTTTCTTGCAGTTTTAAAACTGAGATTACTATTTTCTTACTGGAGAGGGGAGCATCCCTTTTCTCCTAGAGGTCATTCATATTCCTCATCATGTGGCTCCCACTGTCTTCAAATCCAGAATGTCAATTCCATATAATGCTTTAAAACGCTGAGTTCCTCTGTCTCTACCCAAATTTAAAAGGCTCATTCTATTTGGGCTGGTCCACCCAGAATACTTCCCTTCTGATTGACTGAAAGTCATTTCAATGGTAATTTTAATCACATTTGGAAAATCCCTTTTGCCATATGTGTAACACAATCTTGGAAGTGATATCATATCCATAGGTTCTAGAAACAATCAATAGGGGGAGACTATACAGAGTAAAGCTCATGGGTGACAAGTTTAGAATTCTATCTGCTACATAAAGATTCCCAAACATGCAATTGCCGAGTCTGTTTTAAACATTTATCATTTGGGCTCTATTTTCAATACTTTATCATTTTCTCAGAATCAGAATATATTGGAGATGAGATGTGGAGTATATTTTTTTTTATTAAATTCTATGCCATTTTTGTGGAATGATAATTTATAGCAAGAAAATGTCAAGTGATGCCTATATTTGTATTATAAATGTTTAAAGAACATCGAAGACTCAGATATCAGTGTACATTCAAATCTAAGCGCCACCACTTATTAGCTTTGAGATCATAGTAGAAATGTTATTAAATCTCTCCAACAAAATAGAGATAAATTGTCATAACGTTGTTTAAAGATGAAATGCGACGATGTGTTAAAGACCTTAAAACAGTTCATGGTATTTAGTAATTGCTCAATATATGTTAGTTCTTTCATTCTTCCTCTCATTGTCCTTGTACAGTCCAGGGAAGGAAATTAAGTTCAGCAAATGGTACTCACACTTCAGGAACCATGAGTCCTTAGCAACTGATACAAGCACAGAAGAAATTGTTGCATTTAAAAAATATTCCTCTCCGCAGTGGTCCCCTGATCTGTCCCTACTTTAGGCTGTGTTAGGTTTATTGCTTATCAGTAATGTAGGAACTATATTGTTTCCTATTTTCAAACCTAGTTTGAAAATCTTTCCATGTTTTCTGTGTATTCCCAATACTTTTTCAGTAAATTATCATCTTTTAAAATTAGGCAAGTTTTGCGTGGCTTGCAATGCTTTGTATGGGTATTTTAAAATTTGATAATTAACAATGTTTCTATGACACTGTGTTCTCTTACTCCTGAATATTGTACCTATTACATACTAAGAGAATTATCGTTACCAAAAAGAAAGTATACTTCATAAATTAAAGTTAATATAACAAAAATCAGGAGATGGGGAAGAAATGTGAAGCATGTTAATTAGCTTACTTTTATCACGTGACTTTACAAAATAGACTCAGCAATTCGTAAACACCAGTAATGCATGAAACTTCTCATTTTTCTCAATGCTCATCAGCATGAGGTATTGCAATTTTTAAACTTAAAGTAACCAAACACCACTTGTTCCCCAGAAACTTACTGAAATAAAAAACAAATAAATACATTTTAACCATCTAAATAAAAATAATACCTTATAATTCAAAATTAGAATTTCCCCTACAACTGGAGTCACTGATAATTTTTCACATGGATTATATGCATTTTCCCATTTTCTTTTCATTTTTCTATTGTTTTCATCATTTTTCTCTCACCAGTCTGTAGAAGTTCTTTAAAAAATCAACACTCTTTCAGTCATATGTATTGCTAATACTTTTCTTTAACTCATTATTTTTTAAAACATTTTTTGTGGTGCCATATGTGATGTGATTTTTATTGACAATACACGTTACAAAAAAATTCAAAGAATGCCAAGTAATTTGACAAATATATAAACAAGTTACCATAGACACCATCATCCAGAAACAATAGTAATATGTGGTGAACATTATTCAATACTTACATCTCTCCACACAAATTCAGAATGGCAAAAAGATAGATACATGTATAGAGTTTAATGAGAATGAGCTTCTATCATATCTGATGTTTTTAAACAAAAACATTAAGATACATTCACTTGATTAAAAATAGAAACAATCAATAAATAAAATGAAAGCAATTGTTAAAATACAACTGTTTCTGCAGTGCATAAATTATTAATTATTAAAATATAAAAGTGTAAAGCAGCTGTTAAGATAGGGATGCCATTTAAACACATACTACAATTTTACCAATGGATTGCTTTCCAATATGAAAAATAAGATCATTGGGATGCTTCACATTCCTTTCCCATCTAATAATTTTTGTTATATTAGCTTTAATTTATGAAATATATTTTCTATTTTATAACCAAAATTATTCCAGTATATAATAGGTACTATTTTCAGGAGTAAGAAAACTCAATGTCATAGTGAAATTATTTCTCCCAAATTCATACATGGTTCAAATGCAATTTCAGTCAAAATTCTAATGAGACTGATTTTCTTTATCTTGACAAACTGTAAAAACTATGTGGCAGCTTAATATGGAAAAATGTAAGGTGTGATTTCCTACTAGACATCAAATTATAATAATTAAAGACAGTATAGCAATGAAGTATCAATTAAACACAGTAAAGAACCCAAGCAGGATTCGTGTTACAATTGATATATAAAACAGGTATAAACCACACTGGAAAATAAAGAGCTGTTCTATAAATGAGACTGGGGAAATTAACTTTTCATATAGAAAAAATATAATTTAGATAATTTTCCCACACCATGCATCCAAACAAGTGCCAATAAATAAAAGACGTAAGTCAAAGGTAGAATTTTTTGGAGGCAAGGAGTTAAAAGTATTAGAAAATATATGAATGAGTACTCTTTGTTTTGAGATGTAATTCTCCTCAGTTACATACTATAAAATTCACTCTTTCAAAGTGTACATTTTTTTAGTGAATTTACAGAGCTTTTTTAGTGTATTTACAGAGTCGTGCAACCATCATTCCTACCTAATTACACAACACTTTCATCGCCTCGAAAAGAAACCTAATATCCATTAGCACTTAATCCTTATTTCATTCTCTCTCTGAGCACTGGTAACAATTCATCAGCTTTTTGTCTGTGGATGTGCTTATGCTTGACATTTCCTAAAATTGAATCATTCATATGTAGCCTTTTTTGGGGGTCTGATTTCTTTCACTTACCATTATGTTTTCAAGATTCTTCCAAGTTGTAGCATGTATCAATACTTCATTTTTTATGGCTGAATAATATTTCATTGTATGAATATATCACATTTTATTTATCCATTCATCAGTTGATGGCCATTTGTCTGTTATAATTAATGCTGCTATGAACATTTGTGTATAAGTGTTTTTGTGAACATATATTTTCAACACTCCTGGTTATATACCAAGGAGTGGAATTCCCAGATCATTTGGTAAATCTATATTTAACTTTCTGAAGAACTGCCAGACTGTTTTCCAAAGTGGCTGAGTCATTTGACATTACTTCTAGCAATGTAGTGTTCCAATTTCTCCACATTCTCACCAAGACTTGTTCTTGTCAGATATATAATTTGTAAGTATTTTTCTCCCATTCTGTAAATTGTATTTTCACTTTATTCATGGTGTTTTTTGAAGCACAAATATTTTAAATTTAGATAGATTTCCATTTATCTACTTTTCTTTTGTTTCTTCATCTTTAAACATCACGTCTAAAACATAATTGCCACATTCAAGGTAACAGTGACTTTTGCCTATGTTTTCTTCTAACAATGTTACAACTTTAGCTCTTACACTTAGGCATTTGATCCTTTTTTTTTTTTTGCTAATTTTTGTATAGGGTGTGAGGCAAGAGTCCAATAATTACTTCGTTATTTATTGAAAAGATTGTACTTCCCCAAATTATTATATTGGCATCCTAGTAAAAATAATCAACATAGTTTCTTTCTGGACTCTCAGTTTAACACCATTGATGTATGTGCCTAAGGATATTTTGATGATTTCATAAATGAAGTGGTTTCTTAATTTTATTTTCAGATTGTCTGTTGCTTATAGAGTTATCTTAAGATCCCACAAATTAAATACGTATATATTTGATTAAACAATATATGTAATCTTTGCATTCAAAATTGTATTGAGTGCTAATATATTGAAAATACACAGTCAGGATGGGGCAGTGAGACTATCAAGTCTGGAGCATGAGAGGCAAAGTGAATTTCACTTCCACTGGCCAAGGCTGTTGCACTGGAACTGCCCCCTCTCCCTATGCTGAGAACTCAGCAGAGAGCATTCATCCTCAGTCCGGTATTTTGCCACAAGCCTGAAGACGATCCTGCCACCCCCATCAAGGTAGTTGTCTGCATCTGCCATTGGGGGCATGAGTGCAAGTTTCCAAGGTCCAGCTCTTCCCAGCTTAGTCAACCCTCTCTGAGACAGAGCATGCCACCCAAGCCCCTGAGCATTCCTTGGTCTGACTCACCACCTGGGACACCAGAGCACTTCTCCTGGTTAACAAAGATCAAGCATAAAACCTGCTGTGACCACCACAGCTGGTTCTTACCTACAAGCACCACCTACTGGTCTGGAAGTTGGCCTATACAGCCCATTACAATGACTGCTGACACAAGAGTACGGTGCTGTGGAAGGAGACAAGTTACTTGCAACCACTGGTACCCCAGCTGTTCAGGAGGTCATGAATCTGCTCACCCGCCCTGTACACTGCTACTGCAACCAGCATTTAAAAAAGCCACCATATGAAGAGTAATTACGGCCAAAAAATTTATACAGAGTGTTTGCCACTGCACACACATGGAAGTGAAGACAAACAGCCCTACTCAACATACATTACAGATACATCCTCAAGAAAAATAAGACCTGCCATAATGAAAGTAAATTTAAAAATAACAAGAAGCAATTGTTACTCAATGTGTGTAGAAATCAGTGTAATAATACAGGAAGCATGAAGAAGTCAGGTATTATTACACTACCAAATGAACACTATAACTCTCTAGCAATGGAGCCTAATCAAAAATGAAATCCTCAAAATGCTAAATAAAAAAATTCAAAATATTGATTTTGGGCTTTTTTTTTTTGTTATTTTAATAGTTTTGGGGGCACAAGTGGTTTTTGGTTACAGGGATGAATGGTGTAGTGGTGAACTCTAGGATTTCAGTGTACCCATCACCCAAGTAGTATACATTGTACTGAATATGTAGTTTTTTATCTCTTACCCTCCCTCCCAGTCTCCCCTTTCTGAGTTTCCAAAGTCCATTATAGCGCTAACTATGCTAACTATGCCTTTGCATACCCGTGGATTCAGCTCCAACCTATAAGTGAGAACATATGGTATTTGATTTTCCAGTCCTAAGTTACTTCAGTTAGAATAGTGACTCTCAGCTCCATCTGAGTAGGTGTGAAAAACATTAATTCATTCTTTTTTTGTGGCTGTAGCTGAGTAGTATTCCATAGTGTATATATAGCACATTCTCTCTATCCACTCATTCATCAGTGGACACTTAGGTTGGTTCCATATCTTCACAATTGTGAATTGTACTGTGATTAACATACTAGTGCAGCTGTATTTTTGATATCATGACTTATTTTTCTTTGGGTAGATACCCAGTAGTGTAATTGCTGGATCAAATAATAGATCTACTTTAGTCCTTTAATAACTCTCCCCTACCCATCATAGAGGATGCACTGCTTTTCACCACATCCATGCCAACAATTGTTACTTTTGTTACTATTGATTTTTAACTTTTTAATAATGGCAATTCTTGCAGGGGTAAGGTACTATCTCCTTGTGGTTTTAATTTGCATTTGCCTGAAAATTAGTGATGTTGAGCATTTTTTCATATATTTATTGGCTGTTGGTACATCTTTTGAGAATTGTCTCTTCATGCCCTTTGCCCACTTTTTGATGGGATTATTTGCTTTTTTCTTGCTGATTTGTTTGAGTTCCCTGTAGATTCTGGATATTAGTCCTTTGTCAGATGTATAGTTTGTGAATATTTTCTCTCACTCTGTGGGTTGTCTGTTTAGTCTGCTGATTGTTTCTTTTGCTGTGTAGAAGCTTCTTAGTTTAATTAGGTCCCATTTATTCATTTTTGGTTTAGTTGCATTTGCTCTTTGGGTCTTAGTCATAAATTCCTTGCCTAGGCAAATGTCTAGGAGAGTTTTTCATAGGTTATGTTCCAGAATTTTTATGATTTCAGGTCTTAGATGTAGGTCTTTGAACCATTTAGAGTTGATATTTGTATAAGGTGAGAGGTAGGGATCCAGTTTCATTCTTCTGGATATAACTATCCAGTTTTCCCAGCACCATTTATTAAATAGGTTGCCCTTTACCCAATTCATGTTTGTGTATGGTTTCTCAAAGATCAGCTGGTTTTAATTATCTGGCTTTATTTCAGGGTTCTCTATTCTGTTCTACTCATCTGTCTATGTGTCTACTTTTATACCAGTGCCATGTCATTTTGGTAACTATAGCCTTGTAGCATAATTTGAAGTCAGGTAACGTGATGCTTCCAAATTCATTCTTTTTGTTTAGGATTACTTTGGCTATCAGGGTTCTCTTTTGGTTCCATATGAATTTTAGGATTATTTTATCCAATCCTGTGAAAAATTATGTTGGTATTTTTATAGAATTGCATTGAATCTGTAGGTTGCTTTGGGCAGTATGGTCATTTTCACAATATTGATTCTTCCAGTCCATGAGCATGAGATGTGTTTCCATTTGTTTGTGTTATCTATGTTTTCTTTCAGGAGTGTTTTGTAATTATCCTTTCAGAATTTTTTTATGTCCTTGATTAAGTATATTTCAAGGCAGTTTTTTTGTTTTGTTTTGTTTTGTTTTGTTTGCAGCAATTGTAAAAGGAATCGAGTTCTTCATTTGATTCTCAGCTTGGTCATTGTTGGTGTACAGCAGTGCTACTTATTTGTGCACATTGACTTTGTGACCTGAGACTTTAGTTAATTCATTTTTTCAAATCTAGGAGGCTTTTGGAGGAGCGTTTAGGTTTTTTCTAGGTATATTATCATACAATAAGCAAACGACAATAGTTTCACTTTTTCTTTTCCAATTTGAATGCCCTTTATTTCTTTCTCTTGGATGATTGCTCTGGCTAGGACTTCCCCTACTATGTTGAATAAAAATGGTTAAAGTAGACATCTTTGTCATAATCTGGTTCTCAGGGAGGATGCTTTCAATTTTTCTCCATTTAATATGATGTTGGCTGTAGGTTTTCCTATATTGCTTTTATTATTTTAAAGTACATCCCTTCTATACCTAGTTTGTTTAAGGTTTCTTATCATAAAGGGATGCTGGGTTTTATTTTATGTTTTTCTGCACCTATTGAGATGATTACATGGTTTTTGTTTTTAATTCTGTTTATGTGGTGTATCACATTTATTGGCTTGTGTATGCTAAACCATCCTGGCATCTCTGGGATAAAACCCACTTGATCATGGTGTATTATCTTTCTGATGCGCTGTTGGGTTTGGTTAGCTAATACAAAACATTGACTTTAAAGAGGTTCAATGATACAAGAGAAATCTGAAAGCCAATACAGAGAAATCATAAAATCAACTTGGGATACGAATAAGAAATTTACCAAACAGATAAATTCCAAACAAACAAACAAAATCTGAAAAATAATAATTATGAAAGAAATTGCAAAATACACTTGAAAGCTTGGACAATAGACTAGACAAAGCAAAAGACAGAAGCTGAGTATTTGAAAACAGGCCTTTTGAATTAATTCAGTCAGACAAAAATAAAGTAAAAAGAATATAAAATAATAAACAGGGGGTTAGAGACATATGAGACTACATCAAGTAAATTTAATAATTATTGGTGCTCCAAAGGAGGAAGAAAACTTTTTAAGTTTACAAAATCTATTTAAGGTAATAATTGATGAAAGCTTCCCAAGTCTGACATGAGATATACACATTCAGATACATGAGGCCCGATGATCCTCAGACACACAAATGAGAAAATGGACTTCACCATGCCATATAGACATTATACTGTCTAAAATCGACATGATGGAAAAATTCTAAAATCATCAAAAGAAAAGTATCTAGTTACCTTTAGTGGAAATCCATCAGACAAACAGAGATCTTCTCAACAGAAACCTTACTAGCCAGAAGAAAATAGTTTGATATTTTCAAAGTGCTGAAAGAACAAAACTCAGGCAATAATTTTATATTCAGCTAGAATAAACTTCATAAATGAAGGCAAAATAACGTCTTTACCAGACAAGCAAACACTGAGTGAATTTGTCACCATTGGAACCATCCAACAAGAAATGCTCAAAGGACTCCTAAACAAAAAAACAGAAAGTTGATACTTACCATCAGAAAAAGTACAAAGCTCATAGGTCTTGTGAAACTATCACACAAAGAGGAAGATAAATAATTCAATTGGCAAATTGACTGAATTCTACCTAAACACAAAGACAGACAGAGATATATAAGGGAACAAATAATCCGTGTAACAACTGGATAACAATTAACTTTACAAAAGAAACAAATCTTCACATATCAATATTAATTTTGAATACAAATAGATTAAATGCCCCAATTAAAACATATAGTTTGACTTAATGAATAAAAAAAAAAAAGAAAACATGATCTAACTGTACACTGCTTATAAGAAATTCACCTTGTCAGGACAGGCACAGGGAGACTGAAAGTAAAGGGGT
Organism: Papio anubis; assembly: GCF_008728515.1. Classification (NCBI taxonomy): domain Eukaryota; kingdom Metazoa; phylum Chordata; class Mammalia; order Primates; family Cercopithecidae; genus Papio; species Papio anubis. Next base: position 53,569,554 of record NC_044996.1, on the reverse strand, counting down.
TACAAAAATACTCCATGCAAATGGAAAGCAAAAGTGAACAGGAGTAGCTATAGTTACAACAGATAACAAACATTAAATCAAGAACAGGAAAAAAAAGACAAAGAAGGTCGTTATATAATGATAAAGTAATCATTTAGCAGGAGGATCCAACAACCCTAAAACATATGCACCTACCACAAAAGTACCCAGGTCCATAAGACAGACATTACTAGACCTAAATAAAGAAATTGACAGCAGTACAATAATACTGGGGGACTTCGACACTTCATTCACTGTACTAGACAGATCATCAAGACAGAAAATCAACAAGAAAATATTAGATTTAAATTACACTTCAGACCACATGGGTCTAACACATTTACAGAATATTCCTCCCAACAACTGCAGAATATACATTCTTCTCATTAGCACAGAGAATATTCTCAAAGATAGATATGTGAGGCCACAAAACAAGTCTCAGTAAATTTTAAACAATCAAAATTATACCAAGTATCATCTTAGATCACAGAGCAATAAAAGTAAAAATAAATACCAAGAGGAACTTTGAAAAGTACACAAACAAGTGGAAATAAAGTAACATGCTCCTGAGTAATCTGGACCAAAGGCAAAATTAAAAGGAAAATATTAAAAATTTTCAAAATGAATGAAAATGGAAATAAAATATACCAAAACCTTTGGGACTCAGGAAAAGCAGTGTTAAGAGAAATGTTTATAACACTGTATGTCTACGTTAAAAAAGTAGGAGTGGGTGTGGTGTTCATGCCTGTAATCCCAGCATGCCTGTAATCCTCAGTTCGGAGACTGAGGTGGGTCTATCACTTGAGTCCAGCTGTGTTTGAGACCAGCCTGGTCAACACGGTGAAACCTTGTCTGTACAAAAAAAAAAAAAAAAAAAAAGCAGAGCATGGTGGCACGCACCTGTGGTCCCAGATACTCAGGAGACTGAGCTGAGGAAGGATCACTGGAGCCTGGAGCCAGAGGTTTCAGTGAGTCGAGATCATGACAATACATTCCAGCCTGGGAACAGAGTGAGATCCCATCTCAAAATAAAAAATAATAATAATGAAATAATAATAAAAAGAAAGAAAAGGGAGAAAATACAGTTAAAAAAAAACCAATAAAAATTAAGAAGCAGAAAAATTACAAATTAGCAACTTAACATCACAACTCAAGCAACTAGAAAAAACAATTACAAAACAATTTCAAAGTTAGCAGAAGAAAAGAAATATGAAAGATCAGAGCAGAACTAAATAAAATAAAGACCAAAAAACAATACGAAGGATTAATTAAATGAAGACTGGTTTGTTTTAAAGATAAACAAATGTGATAAGCTGCTAGCTAGACTAACCAAGAATAGAAGAGAGGATCCAAATAAACAACATTGGGAATGAACAATGAGGCATTACAACTGATACCAAAAAATGCGAAAGATCATCAGAGACTTTCATGAACAAGTCTATGCTCATAAACTAGAGAACCTAGAGGAAATGAATACATTTCTGGAAACATACAAGCTCCCAAGATTAAACTAGGAAGAGACAGAAATCTTGAGCATATCAATAATGAGTAGTGAGACTGAATCAGTAATAAAGAAATTTTCCAATGAAGAAAGCTCAAGACAAGACAGATTCACAGCTGAATTTTAACGAACATACAGGAAGAACTAATACCAATTCTCTTGTAACTATTCTGAAAACATTGAGGCTATTGTTACCATAATTCCAAACCCAAAGACATAGCAAAAAAAGAAAACTAAAGATCAATATCCCTGATTAATATAGATGCAAAAATCCTCAACAAAATGCTAACAAACTAAATCCAACAACACACCAAAAAGGTAAAACACCATTATCAAATAGGTTTTGTACTAAGGATGCAAGGATGGTTCTACATACAAAATCAATAAATGTGATATGTCACATCAGTAAAATTAGGACAAAATCCAAATGATCATCTCAATTGATGCAGAAAAACTTTTAGATAAAATCCAACATTCCTTCATGATAAAAATTCTCAACAAATGAGGCATAGAAGGAACATACCTCAAAATAATAAAGGCCATATACTACAACTACCCAGCCAACATCGTTCTGAACTGGGAAAAGTTGAAAGTATTCCTTCTAAGAATTAGAACAAGAGAAGGATTCCAACTTTTACACTACTCTTATTTAACATAGCACAGGAAGTCCTAGTCAAAGCAATTAGGCAAGAGAAAGAAAAGAAAAAGGCATCCAAATTTAAAAAAAGAATGTGAAATTATTTCTGTTCACTGATAATATAATCTTACATTTAGAACACCCTATAGATTCCACAATTAACTCTTAGATTTCATAAATGAATTCAGTAAAGTTTCAGGATACAGCATCAATGTACAAATATCCATAGTGTTTCCATACGCCAATGAAAATCTACTGGAGAAATAAATCAAGAAGGCAATCCATTTTACAATGGCTACCAAAACCCTAGGAATTTATTTAACCAAGGAGAGGAAAGATTTCTACAAGGAAAACTACAAAACACTGATGAAAGAAAATGTAGATGACACAAACAAATGGAAAACATCCCATGATCATGAATCAGAGAATTAATATCATTAAAATTACCATGCTGTCAAAGCAATCTACAGATTCAATGTATCAAAATTCCCATGTAATTTTTCACAGAAATAGGAAAAACAATCCTAAAATTAATATGGAACCAAAAAAGAGCCAGAATAAGCAACACAATCCCAAGCAAAAAGAAAAAAGCTGGAAACATCTCATTACCTGAATTCAAATTATACTACAATGCTTTAGTAACCAAAACAACATGGTATTGGTATAAAAATAGACACGCAGACCAATAGGACAGAACAAAGAACCCAGATATAAAACCATGTGTCCACAGCCAACTGATTGTTTACAAAGTCAACAAAAATATACACTGGGATAAAGTCACCTTTTTAAAATATAGTGCTGGGAAAGTTAGATGCCATATGCAGAAGAATGTAACTAGACCCATATATCTCACCAAATGCAAAAATCAACTAAAGCTAGATTAAAGACTTAAATGTAAGAACTGAAGCTATAAAAATACTGAACAAAACCTAGGGAAAACCCTTGTGGACATTGGGGTAGGCAAAGAATTTATGACTATGACCCCAAAAGCCTAAGAAATGAAAATAAAAATAGGCAAATAAGACTTAAACATACTATGTATACATAATAAAAATAAATAAATAAATAAATAAGACTTAAACATACTAAAAAGCTTTTGAGCAACAAAAGAAATAACAGAATAAACAGACAACCTGTGAATGAGAGAAAATACTTGAAAGCTATGTATCCAACAGGAAACTGATATTCAGAATTTGCAAAGAACTAAAAACTCAGCAACTAAAACAAAGAGCCCCATTAAAAAGTGGAAAAGACATGAATAAACATTTTTCTAAAGAGGACATACCAAAGGCCAATGAGAATATGAAAAAATGCCCAACATTACTAATCATCAGAGAAATGCAAATTAAAACCACAATGAGATATCATCTTATCCCAGTCCGAATTGTTTTTATTAAAAAGACAAAAAATAATGTAGGTTGGTGAGGATGTAGAGAAAAGGGAACACTTATACACTGTTGGTGGAAATGTAAATTAGTACAACTTCTAGGGAAAACACTATGGAGATTTCTAAAAAATGACTAAAAAAGAACCGCCATCTGATCCAGGAATCCCATTACTGGGTATCTATCCAAAGGAATAAAAATCATTTTCATAAAAAGATATCTGTGCTCATATGTATATTGCACCATTATTCACAATAGCAAAGATATAGAATCAACCTAAGTGTTCATCAATGTATAATTGGATAAAGAAAATGTGGTATGTATACACAATGGAATACTTCAGTCATAAAAAGTATGAAATCATGTACTTTGCAGCAACATGGATAGAATTAAAGAACAATATCTTAAGTGACACAACATAGAAACACAAAGTCAAATGCCACATATTTGTACTTATAAGTTGTAACTAAACAATGTGTACATATGAACATAGAGTATGTAATGATAGACATTGGAGAATCAGAAGGGTGAGAGGGGTTCAAGGGGAGTGAATGATAAAAAATTACTTAATGGGTACAATGTACATTTTTCCAAGGATAAATACATTAAAAGCCCAGATTTCACCACTATGCAATAAATATATCCATGTGACCAATTAGCACTTGTAACCGTTAAATATATACAAATAAAAATACATAAATACTAAAATAGTTCATTACATGTCTTTTCTAGAAAGTATACAGTTTGAGTTTCTTCAGTGTCAGTTTTCCTTGACAGGGTTTATCCCTGTATATGGACTATACAATACCATTTATTTGTATATCTCATAATTTTTGAAGAAAGCTTAACAAATTTCAATAATATAATGTGGCAACCCTGGGAATCTGTTTCCCCTTTTTGGCTCCAGGTTATTTTGTGACTGCTTTTTGTTGTTATTGTCCTCATTGTTTGCTTATTGACTTTTCTGAACTATTTTATAACATCTGTATGCTTATGATATGTTAACACTTTAGTGTCTATTTGGTTAGCTTAGTGCTCTAGTAATATTTTACAGGGATTTCTGTAAACATTTTGGCCTGTATGCCTCCCAGATTTTGTAGAGGAGCTTTGTGTGTGTTTGTGTTGTGGTATGCCTTCAATGCTCGGGCAGGCACTTTACATTCTCTCTAGCCTTCACATCCTACTTGTGCAGAGATGCAAGGTAAGCCAGAATTGAGAGTTTAGGGATTTCTCAGGATTTATATGCACAGCATTGGGTATGCACACAGCCCTGCATATGTGCCTTTCTACCTAGATTCCCAGGAATCTGTCAGAAAATTTTAATGCTCCCTATTGACATCTCATTCTCTGTTTCCCTTCTAAGGCTTTTTTTGTCAGCTTCTTGTTTTCCCCAGCTCTTACAGTCACCTAAGCCCCCTGCAATATTGTAGATAGTTACTCATTGTTTTAAACAAATTTCCCCAAAGCAAAAGTTGTGCTGATAGAGCTCTGAGTAAGATTAAGTGAAGACAAGCCCTGTGAGTGAGGGTCGATAAGGAGATACCAGTTAGTTCAAATAATGATAATTCTTTCAGAATGGGGTTTTGGGGAAGATCTAATCCCATTTTGCTTTATTCAGTACTGCTAAACATCTGATTTTTGCCATGGGACTGTTGGTTTTCAAGGAGCTAATCAGAGGGGGATGCAAATAGGAATTTAAATCACAACTAAGCTTACAATTCTCATAAAGATTCAACAGTTTATCTTTAATAAGTGCTCTTTAAATTGTTGTAAGCCTTTTATTAACTTTCAGAGATTTAAAATGGTTGATTTAGCCTTTTTATTTATTTATTTATTTTGGTGGTGTTTTCAGCTTTTATGGAAAAATGGATTTTCAGATGTACTTACTTTGCCATTTCTGATGATGTCAATCCTAGAAGAATATCTTTTATTAATTAGGTTAAAATAATTTCTCCAAAAGTTATAAAATATAAAAAGCATATATCAAAAGGCAGTAATTGGAAAAAATTACATTAAAATTTTAGAAAGAATGACATGTGCCAAGTGATTATTAACAAACTTAAGAGACAACTCACAGACTAGAAGAAGACAATTGCAGCACACAGGACATACAATGGGTTAATATCAAAAATATACACAAATTACTCAAAAAATTTTAAGAAAAAAGACAATTCAAAAGGAAAAAGGGAAGAACAAAATATATGAATAGGCAATTCACAAAAGTAAAAACTGACATATTCAGTCTACATGTAATTATGACCTCCTCCTGACTATTGTACTGATTGGAGTCTATTATTTTAAGCAACAGATTAAAAATTCTAGTGACTATAAGCAAAAACAAATAATGAATGTATGGCTCATAGAATCAATCCCTGGAAGACTGAGGATTAGAAAATAGGCAGAAACAAAGGGAGCATACCCTCTGCCAAGACCCCACCACAGGAAAGTCTTAATAAGGCCCTGCTAATGAAAGAAACACATGTTTTGATCACTGCTAGATGCCAGAGAACTGAGAAAAAAACATCTGTTTCCCCTTCCCACTCTCAAATTTTGTAGTAGGAGGGAGATCTTGCCTTTAACCTATCTTGGTTTCCTCCAAATTTGAAATGGGTTTAGATACTAGAAATTCTCATTTCCCAAAATGAAAAATATCTGTTTCATGGATAATCATGGAAATTGATGTTAAAACAACAATTATATCTCATCTACTGTGGTAGCAAAAATTAAAAGTCTTACAGCACCAGGAGCTAGTTGAAATGTCAGAGAAATAAGGACTCTAATATATCTTTTGGTGGAAATGCAAATTTTTTACTAAATTTTTTATTTTTAATTTTTGTGGGTACATAGTAGGTGTACATGTTTGCAGGCTACACAAAATGTTTTGATATAAGCATGCAACGTGAAATAATCACATCATAGAAAATGGAATATTAACTCCCACAATCATTTATCTTTTGTGTTATGCATCATCCAATAACACTTTTAGTATTTTTAAATGTACAATTAAGTTATTATTGAATATAGTCACCCTGCTGTGCAATCAAATAGGTCTTATTCATTCTTCCCACATTAACCATCCTCATCTTCACCCCCTCCTGCAACCTACTACCCTTCCAAGCTTCTGATAACCATCCTTCTACTCTCTATGTTTATGAGATCAATTGTTCTGACTTATAGATTCCATAAATAAGTGAGAACATGTGATATTTGTCTTTCTGTGCTTGGCTTCTTTCTTTTGCATTGTTTTGTTTTGTTTTTTTGAGATAGAGTCTTGCTCTGTCACCCAGGCTAGAGTGCAGTGGCACGATCTCCACTCACTGCAACCTGTGCCTCCCAGGTTGAAGCAATTCTCCTGCCTCAAGCTCCCAAGTAGCTGGGACTACAGGGGCGCGCCACCATGCCCAGTTATTTTTTGTTGTTGTTGTTGTATTTTTAGTAGAGATGAGGTTTCGCCATGTTGGCCAGGCTGGTCTCCAACTCCTGACCTCAAGTGATCTGCCTGCTTCAGCCTCCCAAAATGCTGGGATTACAGGTGTCAGCCACCATGCCTGGCCAGCTTATTTAATTTAACACAATGATCTCCAGTTCCATGTGCATTGCTGCAAATGACTGGATCTCATTCTTTTTTACGCCTGAATAGTATTCCATTGTGTATATGTATCACATTTTCATTATTCATTAATCTGTTGATGAAAGCTTAGGCTGTTTCCAAATCTTAGCTATTGTAAACAGTGCTGCAGCAAACATAGGAAGGCAGACATCTCTTTGATACACTGAATCTGTAGATTACCTTAAGCTATATGGACATTTTAGCAATACTGATTCTTCCAATTAGTGAGCATGGAATATTTTTTCATTTTTTCGGTGTTTTCTTCAATTTCTTTCAACAGTGTTTTGTAGTTTTCATTACAGAGAACTTTCACTTCCTTAGTTAAGCTAATTCCTAGGTATTTAATTTTATTTGTGGCTATTGTAAATGGAATTACTTTCTTGATTTCTTTTTCAGATTGCTCACTGTTGGTGCATTAGTCTGTTCTCACATTGCTATAAAGAACTACCTGAGCCTGGGCAATTTATAAAGAAATGAGATTTAATTGACTCAGTGCCACAGGCTGTATGGTAAGCATGACTGGCAACATATCAGAAAACTTAGAATCATAGCAAGAAGGTAAAAGGGAAGCAGGCAGGTCCTACGTGGCTGGAACAGGAGGAAGAGAGCAAAGGGGGATGTGATACACAGTTTTAAACAACCATATCTTGTGAGAACTCTATCATGTAACAGCAGTAGGGGGATGGTGCTAAACCATTAGAAACCACTCCCAGGATCAAATCACTTCCCACTAAATCCCACCTCCAACACTGGGGATTACAATTCAGCATGACATTTGAGTGGGGACAGGGAGCCATACCATATCTTTACACCCCTGGCTGTCATATTTGTCAGGGCTCTGAGCCCAAGTTAAGTCATGATATAACCTGTCACCTGCATGTATACATCCAGACGGCCTGAAGTAACTGAAGAATCACAAAAGAAGTGAAAATGGCCTGTTCCTGCCTTAACTGATGACATTACCTTGTGAAATTCCTTCTCCTGGCTCATCCTGGCTCAAAAACTCCCCCACTGAGCACCTAGTGACCCCCACCCCTGCCCGCCAAAGAACAACCCCCTTTGACTAATTTTCCTTTACCTACCCAAATCCTATAAAACAGCCCCACCCCTATCTCTGACTCTCTTTTTGGACTCAGGTCACCTGCACCCAGGTGAAATAAACAGCCTTGTTGCTCACACAAAGCCTGTTTGATGGTCTCTTCACAGAGACACGAGTGAAATTTGGTGCCGTGACTTGGATCAGGGGACCTCCCTTGGGCAATCAATCCCCTGTCCTCCTGCTCTTTGCTCCATTAGAAAGATCCACCTACGACCTCTGGTCCTCAGACCAACCAGCCCAAGGAACATCCCACCAATTTTAAATTGGGTAAGCGGCCTCTTTTTACTTTCTTCTCCAACCTCTCTCACTATCACTCAACCTCTTTCTCCTTTCAATCTCGGCGCCATCTTTCAATCTCTCCCTTCTCTTTATTTCATGTCCTTTCCTTTTCTGGTAGAGACAGGAGACACGTTTTATCTGTGAACCCAAAACTCCGGCAGCAGTCACCGACTCGGGAAGACAGTCTTCCCTTGGTGTTTAATCACGTGGGGACTCCTGCTTGATTATTCGCCCATGTGTCAGAGGTGTCTGACCACGCGGGGATGCCTGCCTTGGTCCTTCACCCTTAGTGGCAAGCACCACTTTTCTGGGAAACAAGCACCCCCCAACCCCTTCTCTCCATGTCTCTACCCCTTTTTCACTTTCCTGGGGGGCAAGCATCCCCCACCCCTTATCTCCATGTCTCTACTCTCTCTTTTCTCTGGGCTTGCCTCCTTCACTATGGGCAACCTTCCACCCTCCATTCCTCCCTCTTCTCCCTTAGCCTGTGTTCTCAAAACTTTAAAACCTCTTCAACTCACACCTGACCTAAAACCTAAACACCTTATTTTCTTCTGCAACACTGCTTGGCCCCAATACAAACTTGACAATGGCTCTAAATGGCCAGAAAATGGCACTTTCAATTTCTCCATCTTATAAGACCTAGATAATTTTTGTCAAAAAATGTGCAAATGGTCTGAGGTGCCTTACATCCAGGCATTTTTCACACTTCTTTCCCTCCGTAGTCTCTGTTCCCAATGTGATTCCTCCCAAATCCTCCTTCTTTCCCTCCCACCTGTCCCCCTAGTCCCAACCCCAAGCGTCACTGAGTCTTTCCAATCTTCCTTTTCTACAGACCCATCTGACCTCTCCCCTCCTCCCCAGACTGCCCATCACCAGGCTGAGCCAGGTCTCAATTCTTCCTCAGCCTCTGCTGCTCCACCCTATAATTCTTCTATCACCTCCCCTCCTCACACCCAGTCCAGCTTACAGTTTAGTTCCGTGACCAGCTCTCCCCAACCTGCCCAAAAATTTCCTCTTAGAGAGGTGGCTGGAGCTGAAGGCATAGCCAGGGTACATGTGCCTTTTTCTCTATCAGACCTCTCTCAGATCAGTCAGCATTTAGGCTCTTTCTCATCAGACCCCACTAAATATATACAGTAATTCAGATATCTAACTCTTCCTACAATTTAACCTGGAGTGACTTAAATGTCATCCTAACTTCTACCCTCTCCCGAGACGAACATGAAAGAGTTTTTCTCTAGCCCAATCTCACGCTGACAACCGCTGGCTCCATGGGCCAGACCTCCAGGAAGGCATTACAGCAGTTCCCCAAGAGGATCCCCAATGGAACTATCAGGCAGATTCCCCAAGTACAGCTAGGCAAGATTACATGATTTAAAAGACAGCTTACAAAACTGTTAATTATGACAAGCTTAAAGAAACTACCCAAGGTAAACACGAAAACCCAGCCCAGTTCATGGCTCGTTTGGCAGCAACCCTGAGATGCTTTACAGCCCTAGACCCTGAAGGGTCAGAGGGCTGTCTCATTCTAAATATGCATTTTATCACCCCGTCAGCTCCTGACATTAGAAAAAAGCTTCAAAAATTAGAATCCGGCCCTCAAACCCCACAACAGGAATTAATCAACCTCGCCTTCAAGGCATACAATAATAGAGAGAGGCAGCCAGACAGCAACACATTTCTGAGTTGCAATTACTTGCCTCTGCTGTGAGACAAAACCCAGCCGCACCTCCAGCACACAAGAACTTCAAAATGCCTAAGCCACACATGCCTCAGCCGCAGAAGTCAAGCATTCCTATAAGACTTCCTCCATCAGGATCTTGCTTCAAGTGTCGGAAATCTGGCCACTGGGCCAAGGAATGCCTGCAGCCCAGGATTGCTCCCAAGCCATGTCCCATCTGTGCAGGGACCCACTGGAAATCAGACTGCCCAGATCGCCTGGCAGCCACTCCTAGAGCCCCTAAAGCTCTAGCCCAAGGCTCTCTGACAGACTCCTTTCCAGATCTACTTGGCTTAGTGGCTGAAGACTGACGCTGCCCGATTGCCTTGGAAGCCCCCTGGACCATCACAGACGACGAGCTTTGGGTAACTCTCACAGTGGAGGGTAAGTCCATCCCCTGTTTAATCGATATGGGGGCTACCCACTCCACATTACCTTCTTTTCAAGGGCCTGTTTCCCTTGACCCCATAACTGTTGTGGGTATTGACGGCCAAGCTTCAAAACCCCTGAAAACTCCCCCACTCTGGTGCCAATTTGGATAACATTATTTTATGCACTCTTTTTTAGTTATCTCCACCTGCCCAGTTCCCTTATTAGGCTGAGACATTTTAACCAAATTATCTACTTCCCTGACTATTCCTGGACTACAGCCACATCCCTTTGCCACCCTTCTTCCCAACCCAAAGCCTCCTTTGCATCTTCCTCTCATATTCCCCACCTTAATCCACAAATATGGGACACCTCTACTCCCTCCCTGGCAACTGATCACATGCCCATTGCTATCCCATTAAAACCTAATCACCCTTACCCTGCTCAACACCAATATCCCATCCTGCAGCATGCTTTAAAAGGATTAAAGCCTGTTATCACTTGCCTGCTACAGCATGGGCTTCTAAAACCATAAACTCTCCTTGCAATTCGCCCATTTTACCTGTCCAAAAACCGAACAAGTCTTACAGGCTAGTTCAGGATCTGCACCTTATCAACCAAATTGTTTTACCTATCCACCCTATAGTGCCCAACCCGTACACTCTTTTGTCCTTAATACCTCCCTCCACAACTCACGATTCCGTTCTTGATCTTAAAGATGCTTTTTTCACTATTCCCCTGCACCCCTCGTCCCATCCTCTGTTTGCTTTTGCCTGGACTAACCCTGACACCTATCAGTCCCAGCAGCTTACCTGGGCTGTGCTGCTGCAAGGTTTCAGGGACAGCCCTCATTACTTTAGTCAAGCCCAAATTTCTTCCTCATTTGTTACCTATCTTGGCATAATTCTCATGAAAACACACGTGCTCTCCCTGCTGATCATGTCTGAGTAGTCTCCCAAACCCCAATCCCTTCTACAAAGCAACAACTCCTTTCCTTCCTAGGCATGGTTAGTGCAGTCATAATTCTTATGCAAGAGCCAGGACTGTGCCCTATAGCCTTTCTGTCCAAACAACTTGACCTTACTGTTTTAGCCTAGCCCTCATGTCTGTGTGTGGCGGCTGCCACTGCTTTAATACTTTTAGAGGTCCTCAAAATCACAAACTATGCTCAACTCACTCTCTAGAGTTCTCATAACTTCCAAAATCTATTTTCTTCCTCACACCTGATGCATATACTTTCTGCCCCTCTCCACTACCTCTCAGCAAGCCGAACTCATTGCCTTAACTCAAGCCCTCACTCTTGCAAAAGGACTACGCGTCAATATTTATACTGATTCTAAATATGCTTTCCATATCCTGTACCACCATGCTATTATATGGGTAGAAAGAGGTTTGCTCACTACACAAGGGTCCTCCATCATTAACTCCTCTTTAATAAAAACTCTTCTCAAAGTTGCTTTACTTCCAAAGGAAGCTGGAGTCATTCACTGCAAGGGCCATCAAAAAGCATCAGATCCCAAGACTCAGGACAACACTTATGCTGATAAGGTAGCTAAAAAAGCAACCATCAAAAAGCATCAGATCCCATTGCTCAGGACAATGCTTATGCTGATAAGGTAGCTTAAAAAGCAGCTAGCATTCCAACTTCTATCCCTCATGGCAGTTTTTCTCCTTCTCATCTGACCACTCCCACCTACTCCCCCATTGAAACTTCCACCTATCAATCTCTTCCCACATGAGGCAAATGGTTCTTGGACCAAGGAAAATATCTCTTTCCAGCCTCACAGGCCCATTCTATTCTGTCATCATTTCATAACCTCTTCTATGTAGGTTACAAGCTGCTAGCCTGCCTCTTAGAAGCTCTCATTTTCTTTCCATCATAGAAATCTATCCTTAAGGAAATCACTTCTCAGTGTTCCATTTGCTATTCTACTACCCCTCAGGGATTGTTCAGGCCCCCCCTTTTCCCTACACATCAAGCTCGGGATTTGCCCCCACCCAGGACTGGCAAATTGACTTTACTCACATGCCTCGAGTCAGAAAACTAAAATACCTCTTGGTCTCGGTAGACACTTTCACTGGATGGGTAGAGGCTTTTCCCACAGGGTCTGAGAAGGCCACCACAGTCATTTCTTCCCTTCTGTCAGACATAATTCCTCAATTTGGCCTTCCCACCTCTATACAGTCTGATAACAGACTGGCCTTTATTAGTCAAATCACCCAAGCAGTTTCTTAGGCTCTTGGTATTCAGTGGAACCTTCGTACTCCTTACTGTCCTCAATCTTCAGAAAAGGTAGAATGGACTAATGGTCTTTTAAAAACACCCCTCACCAAGCTCAGCCACCAACTTAAAAAGGACTGGACATTACTTTTACCACTTGTCCTTCTCAGAATTTGGGCCTGTCCTCAGAATGCTACAAGGTACAGCTCATGTGAGCTCCTGTGTGGACACTCCTTTTTATTAGGCCCCAGTCTCATTCCAGATACCAGACCAACTTGGACTGTGCCTGAAAAAACTTGTCATCCCTACTATCTTCTGTCTAGTCATACTCCTATTCACCGTTCTCAACTACTCATAAAAGCCCTGCTCGGCCGGGCGCGGTGGCTCAGGCCTGTAATCCCAGCACTTTGGAAGGCCGAGGCGGGTGGATCACTAGGTCAGGAGATCGAGACTATCCTGGCTAACATGGTGAAGCCCCGTCTCTACTAAAAATACAAAAAACTAGCTGGGCGTGGTGGTGGGCGTCTGTAGTCCCAGCTACTTGGGAGGCTGAGGCGGGAGAATGGTGTGAACCCGGGAGGCGGAGCTTGCAGTGAGCCGAGATCACGCCACTGCACTCCAGCCTGGGAGACACAGCAAGACTCCATCTCAAAAAAAAAAAAAAAGCCCTGCTCTTGTTTACACTGCCAGTTTACACTGTTTCCCCAAACCATCACAGCTGATATCTCCTGGTGCTATCCCCAAACCACCATTCTTAACTCCTTCTTAAAATAAATAAATAATCTTTGTTGGCAGGGCTATGCTGAACCCCCTTGGGCACTCTCTAATTGGATGTCCTGGATCCTCTCAATTCTTAGTCCTTTAATACCTGTTTTTCTCCTTCTCTTATTCCATTTAGTTTTTCAATTCATACAAAACCATATCCAGGCCATCACCAATAATTCTATACAACAAATGTTTCTTCTAATAACCCCACAATATCACCCCTTACCACAAAATCTTCGTTCAGCTTAATCTCTCCCACTCTAGGTTCCCATGCCACCCCTAATCCTGCTCAAAGCAGCCCTGAGAAACATTGCCCATTATCTCTCCATGCCACACCCAAAATTTTTGCTGCCACCCCCAAAATTTTTGCTGCCCCAATACTTCAATACTATTTTATGTTATTTTTCTTATTAATATAAGAAGACAGGAATGTCAGACCTCTTAGCCCAAGCTAAGCCATCATATCCCCTGTGACCTGTGCGTATACATCCAGATGGCCTGAAGTAACTGAAGAATCACAAAAGAAGTGAAAATAACCTGTTCCTGCCTTAACTGATGACATTACCTTGTGAAATTCCTTCTCCTGGCTCATCCTGGCTCTAAAACTCCCCCACTGAGCACCCTTGATACCCACCCCTGCCCGACAAAGAACAACCCCCTTTGACTAATTTTCCTTTACCTACCCAAATCCTATAAAACAGCCCCACCCCTATCTCCCTTTGCTGACTCTCTTTTCAGACTCAGCCAACCTGCGCCCAGGTGAAATAAACAGACTTGTTACTCACACAAAGCCTGTTTGTTGGTCTCTTCACATGGACGAGAGTGAAAATATCCTTCTCACATTTTAAAATACAGTCATGCCTTCCCAACAGTTTCCCAAAGTCTTAACTTATTCTGGCATTAACTCAAAAATCTAAGTCTAAAGTCTCATCTGAGATAAGGCAAATTCCTTCCACCTATATGAGCTTGTAAAATAAAAACAAGTAAGTTGCTTTCTAGATAAAATGAGGTCCAGGCATTGGATAAATGCTTCTGTTCCAAAAGGGAGAAATAGGCCAAAACAAATGGGGCTACAGGCCATATGCAAGTCCGAAATCCATCAGGGCAGTTGTTAAATCTAAAAGATTTGAAACAATATCCTTTGACTCCATGTCTCACATCTAAGCCACAATGATGCAAAAGGTGGGTTTCCAAGGTCTTGGGCAGCTTTACCCCTGTGGCTCTGCAGGATACAGACCCACTGGCTGGTTTCACAGACTAGCATTGGGTGCCTGCAACTTTTCTAGGTGCGTGCTGCAAGCTTTCTGTGGATCTACCATTCTATGATCTGAAGGACAGTGGCCCTCTTCTCACAGATTCATTAGGCAGTGCCCCAGTGGGGATGCAGTGTGGGGGCTCCAACCCCACACTTTCCCTCTGCAATGCCCTAGTAGAGGTTCTGCATGAGGGTTCTGCTCCTGAAGCAGATTTCTCCCTGGACATCCAGGCATTTCCATACATTCTCTGAAATCTAGGTGGGAGAAACCAAGCCTCAACTCTTACCCTATGCACACCCGCAGGCTTAACACCATGTGAGAGCCACCAAGGATTATGGCTTACACTCTCTGTAGCAGTGGACTGAGACGTATCTGGGGCCCTTTCAGCCAAGGTTGGAGCTAGAATGGCTAGGATGCAAGGAGTAGTGTCTGAAGGTTGTACAGGACAGCAAGGCCCTGGGCCTGAGGCCTGGCCCATAAACCCATTCTTCCCTCCTAGGTATCCATGTCTGTGATTGGAGGGTCTTCTGCAAAGGTCTCTAAAATGCCTTTGAGGCAATTTTTCTATTGCCTTCACTATTAACTTTGTTCTCCTATTTGCTTATGCAAATTTCTGCAGTCAGATTGAATTTCTCCCAAGAAAATGTTTTTTTCTTTTTTACAACATGGCCAGGCTTTAAATTTTTAAATCTTTCACCCTCTGCTTACCTTTTCAATATAAGTTCCAGTTTTAGATCATCTCTTTGCTCACACATATAAGAATACGCTGTTAGAAGCAGCTAGGCCACTTCTTGAATGCTTTGCTGCTTAAAAATTTCTTTCACCACATACCTTAAATTGTCAACTCCAAGTTCAAATTTCCACAGATCTCTAGAACAGGGGCACAATGCCTCCAACCTCTTTACTAACACAAAAAAAAGTAACATTTGCCCCAGTTCCTAATAAGTTTCTCATCTCCATATGAGACCACTGCAACCTGGACTTCATTGTTCAAATCACTATCAGCATTTTGGTCACAAGTTATCAAGTGTCTAAGAAGTTCCAAACTTTCCCTCATATTTCTATCTTCTTCTGAGCCTTCCAAGCTGTTCCAATCTCTGTCCATTAACCACTTCCAAAGCTGCTTCCACATTTCCAGGTGTCCTTACAGCAATGCCCCAGTTTCAGGTCCTAATTTTCTGTATTATGCTATTCTCACATTGCTATAAAGAACTACCCAAGCCTGGGTGATTTATAAAGAAAAGAGGTGTAATTGGTTCGTGGTTCCACAGTCTGTACAGGAAGCATGGCTGAAGTCTCTGGAAACTTACAATTATGGTGGAAGGTGAATGAGAAACAGGCACTTCCTACATGACTGGAACAGGAGGAAGAGAGTGAAGGGGTAGGTGCTACACAATTTTAAACAACCAGACCTCCTGAGGACTCTCTCATGAGACAAAAGTAGGGGGATGGGACTAAACCATTAGAAACCACCTGCATGATCTAATCACCTCCCACCAGGCCCCATATGCAACACTTGAATTACAATTCAACATGAAATTTCAGTGGAGAGACAGAGCCAAATCAGATCAGTTGGCATACAGAAATGCTACTGATTTTTTTTTGTTGATTTTGTATCCTGCAACTTTACTGAATTTGCTTATCAGTTCTAATAGTTTCTTGGTGGAACGTTTCTGTTTTTCCAAATATAAGATCATATTATCTGCAAACAAGGACAATTTGACTTCTTCTATTCTAATTTGGATGATTTTTATTTCATTCTCTTGTGTGATTTCTCTAGCCAAGACTTCAAATACTATGTGGAATAACTGTGATGAAAGTGGGCATCTTTGTCATGTTTCAGATATTAAGGGAAAGACTTTCAGTTTTTTCCCATTAAGTATGAAACTAGCTGTGGTTCTGTCATATATGGCTTTTATTATAATGAGATATGTTTCTTCTATGCCAAGTTTTTGAGGGTTTTTGTCATGAAGGAATATTGAATTTTATCAAATGCTTTTTCAGCATAAATTGAAATGATTATATGATTTTTATCCTTCACGCTATTGACATGAGGTATCACATTGATCAACTTAAATATGTTGAACCATCCTTGCAGGGATTAATCCTACCTGGTTACAATGAACAATCATTTTAATGTATTATTGTATTCAGTTTTCCAGTATTTTGGTCAGGTTTTTCTTACATAAATGTTCATCAGAGATACTTGCTTGTGGTTCTCTTTGTTTGATGTGTCTTTTTCTGGTTTTCATATCATGGTAATACTGGCTTGCAAGAATGAGTTTGGAAGTATTCCCTCCTCTTCTGTCTTTCGGAATAGTTTGTGTAGAATTGATATTAGTTATTTATTAAATGTTTGTTAGAATTCAGCAGTAAATCCATGGGATCTTGGGCTTTCCTATAATGGGACACATTTTATTATGTATTCAATCCTGTTACTTGTTACTGGTCTGTTCAGATTTTGGGCTTCTTTCTAGTTCAATCTTGGTAGTTTGTATGTGTCTAGGGATTTCTCCACTACTTCTAGATTTTTCCAATTTATTTGCCTATAGTTGCTCATAGCCACTAATGATCCTTTGACTTTCTACAGTATCATTTGTAATGTCTACTCTTTTATTTCTGATTTTACGTGTTCAGATCTTCTCTCTTTTTGTTATTTCAATAGGTTTTTGGGGAACAGGTGGTGTTTGCTTATATTAAGTTATTTAGTGGTGATTTATGAGATTTTGGTGTACCTATCCCCCAAACAGTGAACACTGTACCCAATGTGCAGTCTTTTATCCCTCATACCCCACCACTCTTTCCCCCAAGTCCCTAAAATCTATCATCTCATTGTTATGCCTTTGCATCCTCATAACTTAGCTCCATCTCATGAGTGAGAACATACAATGTTTGGTTTTCCATTCCTGAGTTACATCACTTAGAATAATGGTCTCCAATTTCATCCAGGTTGCTGTGAATGCCATTATTTCATTTCTTTTTATGGCTGAGTAGTATTCCATTGCATATACATACCACATTTTATTTATCCACTCATTGATGGACATTTGGGCTGGTTCCATATTTTTGCAATTGCAAATTGTGCTGCTATAAACATGTATGTGCAAGTATCTTTTTTAATATAATGACTTCTTTTTCTCTAAGTAGATACCCAGTAGTGTGATTGTTTGATCAAATGGTAGATCTATGTTTAGTTCTTTAAGGAATCACCACTATTTTCCATGGTGGTTGTACTGGTTTTCATTCCCACCAACAGTGTAAAAGTGCTCTCTTTTTACCATTTTCACGTGAACATATATTATTTGTTGGTTTTTTGATTATGGCCATTCTTGTAGGAGTAAGGTGGTATCACATTGTGGTTTTGATTGGCATTTTCCTAATAATTGGTTATGTTGAGCATTTTTTCATATGTTTGTTAGCCATTTGTGTATCTTTTGAGAATTGTCAATTCATGTTCTTAGCCTACTTTTTGATAGGATTGTTTTTCTCTTGCTTATCCATTTGAGTTCCCTGT
Source organism: Papio anubis (assembly GCF_008728515.1). Lineage (NCBI taxonomy): Eukaryota > Metazoa > Chordata > Mammalia > Primates > Cercopithecidae > Papio > Papio anubis. The sequence continues at coordinate 53,551,177 of NC_044996.1, read as the reverse complement.
AGATTCTGGATATTAGTCTTTTGACAGATGTATAGATTGCAAATATTTTCTCCCATTCTGTGGTCTGTCTGTTTACTCTGTTGATTATTTCTTCTGCTATGTGGAAGCTTTTTCAGTTTAATTATGTCCTATCTATTTATCTTTGTTTTTGTTGCATTTGCTTTGGGATTCTTGGTCATGAAGTCTTCAAACACACCAGTGTCTAGAAGAGTTTGTCTAATGTTATTTTCTAGAATTTTATGTTTTTAGTTTTAGATCTAAATTTTTGATCCAACTTGAGTCAATTTTTATATGTCAAGAGATAAGGATCCAGTTCCATTCTTCTACATGTGGCTTGCCAGTTATTTCTGCACCATTTGTTGAATAGGGTATCCTTTCACCATGTTTTGTTTTTGTTTGCTTTCTAAAAGATCAGTTGACTGTAAATACCTGGGTTTATGTCTTGGTTCTCTATTCTGTTCCATTGGACTATATGCCTGTTTTTATAACAGTACCATGCCATTTTGGTGACTATGGCCTTATAGTATAGTTTGAAGTTGAGTAATGCAATGCCTCCAGATTTGTTCTTTTTGTTTACTCTTGTTTTGTCTATGTGGGCTCCTTATTTTGTAGTTCTGTGAAGAATGATGGTGGTATTTTGATGGAAATTGCATTAAATTTGTAGGTTGCTTTTGACAGTATGGTCATTTCCACAATATTGATTCTACTCATCCATGAGCATGGGGTGTGTTTCCATTGGTTTATGTCATATATGATTTCTTTTAGCAGTGTTTTGTAGTTTTCCTTGTATAGGTCTTTCACCTTTTTGCATAAACGTATTCCTAAGTATTTTAATTTCTTTGCAGTTGTTGTAAAAGGGGTTGAGTTCTTGATTTGATTCTCAGCTTGGTCACTGTTGGTGTATAGCAGGGCTACTGATTTGTGTACATAAATTTTGTATCCCGAAACTTTGCTGAATTCATTTACCAGTTCTAGGAGCTTTTTGGATTAGTATTTAGAGTTTTCTAGGTATACAATCAAATCATCACCAAACAGAGACAGTTTGACTTCCTCTTCACCAATTTGGATGCCTTTGGTTACTTCTCCTTTCTGATTGCTCTGGCTAGGAATTCCAGTACTATGTTGAATACAAGAGGTGAAAATGTGCATCCCTGTCTTGTTCCAGTTCTCAGGAGAATGCTTTCAACATTTCCCTATTCAGTACAATGTTGGCTCTGGGTTTGTCATACATGGCTTTTATTATCTTGAGGTATGTCCCTTCTATTCTGATTTTGCTGGGGGTTTTAATCACAAAGGGCTGCTCAATTTTGTCAATGCTTTTTCTGCATCTATTCAGGTGATCATATGGTTATTGTTTTTAATTCTGTTTATGTGGTATATCACATTTATTGACTTGGATATGTTAAACTATCACTGCATCCCTGGTATGAAATCCACTTGATCATGGTGTTTAATCTTTTTAATAGGCTGTTGGATTCAGTTAGCTAGTATTTTGTAGAGGATATTTGCATCTATGTTCATCAGGGATATTGGTCTGTAGTTTACTGTTTTTGTTATGTCCTTTACTCATTTTGGTATTTGGGTGATACTGTCTTCACTGAATTATGTGTTATCATTTGTAATATCCCCTGCTTTATTTCTAATTGAGTTTATTTGGATCTTCTTTCTTCTTTTCTTGGTTGATCTTGCTAATTATCAATTTTATATATCTTTTCAAAGAACCAGCTTGTATTTACATTTATATTTTCTATTTTTTTGTTTAGATTTCATGTAGTTCTGTTTTGATCTTGGTTATTTCTTTTTCTTCTGCTGTGTTTGGGTTTGTTTTCTTCTTTTTTTCTCTAGTTCCTTGAAGTATGACATTAAATTGTCTATTATGCCCTTTCAGACTTTTTGATGTAGGCACTTAACACTATGAACTTTCCTTTTAGCACCACTTTTCCTGTATCTCAGAGGTTTTGATAGGTTACGTCACTATTACTCAGTTTAAAGAATTTTTAAATTTTTATCTTGATTTCATTGTTGATCTAATGATCATTCAGAACCAGGTTATTTAATGTCCATGTATTTTTTTGGTGTTGAGAGTTCCATTTGGAGTTCATTAACAAATTTATTTTATGGTGATTTGAGAGAGTACTTGCTATAATTTCAATTATCTTAAATTTGGTGAGACTTGTTTTGTGGCCTATCATATGGTCTATCTTGGAGAATGTTCCATGTGCTGATGAGTAGAATGTATATTCTGCAGTTGTTGGGTAGAATGTTTTGTAAATATCTGTTAAGTCCATTTGTTCTAGGGTATAGTTTAAGTCCATTGTTTCTTTGTTGACTTTTTTTCTTGATGACCTATCTAGTGCTGTCAGTGAAGTATTGAAACCTCCCACTATTATTATGTTGTTATCTATTTTATTTTTTAGTTCTAGTGGTAATTGTTTTATAAATTAGGGAGTTCCAGTGTTAGGTGCATGTATGTTTAGCATTGTGATATTTCCTTGTTGGACTAGTCATTTTTTATATAATGACCCTCTTTGTCATATTTAACTGCTCTTACTTTAAAGTTTGTTTTCTTTCTTTTTCTGATATAAGAATAACTATTCTTGCTCACTTTTGGTGTCCATTTCCATGGAATATATTTTTCCACACCTTTACCTTAAGTTTGTGTGAGTCCTAATGTGAAAGGAGAGCCTCTTGAAGGCAGCAGACACTTGGTTGGTGAATTCTTATCCATTCTGCCATTCTGTATCTTTTTAGTGGAGCATTTAGGCCACTTACATTTGTGGTTAGCATTGAGATGTCAGGTATTATTCTATTCATTATGCTATTTGTTTCCTGAATACCTTTTTTTTCATTGTGTAATTGTTTTATAGGTCCTGTGAGATTTCATCTTTAAGGAGATTCTATTTTGGTGTGTTTCCAAAATTTATCTCAAGATTTAGAACTACTTATAGCAGTTCTTGTGGTGCTTGGTAGTGGCAAATTCTCTCAGCATTTGTCTGTCTGAAAAAGACTGTATTTCTCCTTCATTTATGATGCTTGGTTTTGCTGGATATAAAATTCTTGGCTGACAATTGTTTTATTTGTGGAGGCTAAAGATAAGATTCCAATCCCTTCTAGGTGGCAGAATTTCTGCCGAGAAATCTTCTGTTAATCTGACAGGTTTTTTTTACGGTTACTTAATTATTTTACCTCACAGTTCTTAAGATTCTTTCCTGCATGTGGACTGTATATAACCATAATGAATATGTGCCTAGGCAATGATCTTTTTGCAATAAATTTCCCAGGTGTTCTTTGAGTTTCCTTTATTTGGATATCTAGCTCTGTTGCTTTCCTTACTTGTAGATTTCTCTTGTTTCTCAGGAACACCAATTATTCTAATGTTTGATCATTTAACATTATCCCAAACTTCTCGGAAGCTTTAGTCATTTATTAAATTATTTTTTGTTTTTGTCTGATTGTGTTAATTCAAAATGCTTGTCTTTGAGCTCTGAAGTTATTTGTTCTACTTGTTTGATTCTATTGCTGAGACTTTTCAGTGAATCTTTCCATTCATTTCCAGAAGTTGTGATTGTTTATTTATTCTATCTTTTTCTCTGGAGATGTTTCCATTTATATCCTGTATCCTTTTTTTTGTTTTTGTTTTGTTTTTTTTTTTTCGTTTTTTTAAGTTCGACTTCACCTTTCTCTAGTGCTTCCTTGATTGGCTTAGTAGTTGACCTTCTGAATTATTTTTCTTGCAATTTAGAGATTTGGTCTTGGTTTAGATCCATTGCTGGTGAGCCAGTGTGATTTTGGGGGGTGTTAAAGAACATCATTATGTCATATTAACAAAAATTGTTTTTCTGGTTTCTTTTCATTTGGGTAGACTATGTCAGAGGGAATATCTTATACTCAAGGGGTGCTGTTCATATTCTTTTGTCCCATGGGGAGTTCTCTTAATGTGGTTCTCTCCCATTTCCCTTAGAGATAGAGCTTCCTGAGAGTCAAACTTCAGTAATACTTATTTCTCTTCTGATTCTAGCCACCCAGTGAAGCTATTGAGCTCTAGGCTGATACTAGGGAGTGTCTGCAGAGTCCTTTGATGCGATTAGTTTTCACGTCTCTCAGTCATGGATACCAGCACCTGCTCTGGTGGAGGTAGCAGGGAATTGAAGTGGACTCTGTGAGGGTCTTTGGTTATATTTTTGTTAAATGCACTGGTTTCGTGTTGGTTGGCCTCCAACCAGCAGGTGGTGCTTTCAAGAGTGAATCAATTGTGGCAGTATAGGGAGGATGAGGCAGTGGTCAGAGCCATAGGGCTCCCAAGAGATGATGTTATTTGTCTTCAGAGTTCCTTGGCTATCCCACAGAGTCTGCAGTGGCAATCTACCTCCTTCAAAGGCTCTGTGTATTCTCTAGGCTTTCCTGGTATTTTCCTATGGTAGTTCTTGGAGCAAACATTCATAATGTGTGTCTCCAAATGCTGCTCTGTCCATCCAAGTGGCAGTTGCAAGCTAGTCTTGCCTCCTATCTACCATACCATTTTCCCAGAAGTGAATCTTCTTTTTTTTGTGTTTCTTAGTCTAGCTAAAGGTTTGTCAATTTTCTTTAACTTTTCAAAAAAAAAATCAACTTTTTATTTTACTGATCTTTTATGATGTTTTCCTCATTTCAAATTTATTTATGCTCTGATTTTTTTTTTTTTTTTTCTTCTACTAGTTTTGGGTTTGGTTTGATTTTGCATTTCTAGTTCTGTAAGATGCATTTTTAGATTGTTTGAAGTTTTTTCTCTTTTTTGATGTAGGCACTTACAGCTATAAACTTCACTTCTAGTGTTGTTTTTGCTGTATCCCATAGGTTTTGGTATGTTATGTTTCCATTATCATTTGTTTCAACAAATTTGTCAATTTTCTCCTTAATTTCTTCTTTGATCCACTGGTCATTCAGAGGCATATTGTTTAATTTCCATGTATGTCTACAGTTTCCAAAATCCCTCCTTTCATTAATTTCTAGTTTTATTCCATTGTGTTCAGAGAAGATTCTTGAGAGTATTTCATTTTTTAAAAAAATGTTTAAGACTTGTTTCATCACCTTAAATATGGTCTATCCTTGAGAAGGATTCATGTGCAGAGGAAAAGAATGTGCATTCTGCAGCTTTTGGATGAAATGTTCTGTAAATATCTGTTAGATCCATGTGGCCTATAGTACAGATTAAGACTGATGTTTCCTTTTTTGATTTTCTTTCTGGAAGATCTGTTCAATACTGAAAGCAGGAGGGAGTGCAAATTGATGCAATCACTTTGATTAGTAATTTGGTATTATCAAATGAATTTGAAAATATGTGTAGCCTACAAACCAGATATTTTGGTTATTGATATATATCCTTGATTAACTTTTTGTATGTGTGTACCTGGAGATCTATCCAAGGACACAAATTGTAAAAGTGGAAAATTGTAAAACAAATAAATTATGGTTTACTTAATTAATGAACGACCTGACTCACTTATAATGAATAAACTTAATCTAAACATATCCATAAAGGTAGTAATCAAAACATAATTTTGAGTAAAAACCAAGTTGCAGGAACAAATATGGACTGTGATAGCATTTGTATAGTTTTTTAAAATATATACATATAGCACGTCAAGTGTGTTGGCTCATGCATGTAATCCCAGCATGTTCAGAGGCTGCAGTGGGAGGAGATTGCTTGAGGTCAGTAATTTGTGTACAGCCTTGGGAACATAGTGAGACACGATCTGTTCAAAAAACTGAAATAAATAAATAAATAGCCAGACATTGTTTTGCATGACTTTAGTCCTAGCTAATCAGAAGGCTGAGAAAAGAGGATTGTTTGAACCCAGGAGCTCTCCTGGGTCTCTAGCTTTTCAACACACCCTATAGGTCCTGGGATTTGTCAACCTTTATAATGGCATGAGCAATTTCTTAAAAAATTAGGATTTCACTGTTTCTCTCTCTCCCTCTCCCTCTCTCTCAGAATTTACAATGATATCTGAGAGACAATGTGTGTAAAATCAGAGAGAAAGTAAAAGCTATAGATAGATATAGGTAGCTATCTATATGTAATCTAAATCTCTCTATGTATGCATTAGTCAGGGTTCTCTAGTAGGACAGAAATAATTTTATATATATATAAGTTGAGTTTACTAAGTATTAACTTACATAATCTCAAGGTCCCACAATAGGCTGTCTGCAAGCTGAGGAGCAAGGAGAGCCAGTCTGAGTCCCAATAACTGAAGAACTTGAAGTCTGTTGTTCAAGGACAGGAAGCATTCACATGGGAGAAAGTTACAGGCTGGGACACTAGGCCAGTCTAGTCTTCACATTTTTCTACCTGATTGTATTCTAGATATGCTGGCAGCTAATTAGATAGTGCCCATCCAGATTAAGGGTGGGTCTGCCTTGTCCAGCCCACTGACTCAAATGTTAGTCTCCTTTGGCAACACCTTCACAGACACACCTAGGATCAATGCTTTGCATCCTTCATTCCAATCAAGTTGACACTCAGTATTAATCATCACACTGTTTCTCTCTGTATATATATATATAGAGAGAGAGATAAATGGTTATAATCTCTCCTATTGTTTCTGTTTCTCTAGAGAATCCTGACTAATACATTAGGACATATGACATGATCATGAGAGAAGATGCTTTAGGGGAAGTAGGGAGGGAGGATTATGAGATTGGTTAGGAGAACAGCGAAACTCCAACTTTACTTTTATGATATTTGTTTCCAAATAAAAAATTGAAACAAAAATTTAAAAAGTTAACTTTTATATTATGGAAGAATCTTTTATATTATTCTCTGTATATTTCTGGATTTTAAAGATTTTCTTAAAAATGTTTCTCCACATAGTGTTTTTACTGATAATACATTATAAATATTCTGTAATTTTCATTGTAATTTTTTATTTAAACTGTAATTTACTTAGCAGTGCATTTTGGAATTTTAAAAATTCCTAAATATTAGCTTCTAATTCATTTACATCATGTTTAGTAACTTTGATGTGCATGTTACTTATTCTTAGAATTTTGTTAAGGTATTCTGGTATATATGCAAATTTGTAAATCTTCCTTGTGTAACTGAAAAGAGTTTGTGTTCTCTATTTGTTGAGCATTTGATAAAGTTTATTATATTTGCATTTCTAATATTTTATTTATTTACTGATTTTTGTTTCTCTGAGCCATCAGTTTCTAATGAAACTGTGATAACATTACCTACTGTGTGTGTGTGTGTGTGTGTGTGTGTGTGTGTGTGTCAGGTTATCCATGGATCAATAATTATTTTATCCTGTTTCTCTGTGAGCAGTAGGATATTTCCCATATGCATGGCCCAAGCTCATCATTTTGACAATATTGCAAGTAGTAGAATAAAGGAAAGGAGAAAGAAGTGGGGTGTTTACTAACTTTAATGATACATCTCAGAAATTTCATGCCTTACTTCTCATGTCTTTAGCCCAAACTGTTACCTGGCCACACATAGATGTAAATGAGACTGAGAAAATCAGACTTTATTCTTGATAAGCATGTGTGGAGCTCACATTAGTGGTAGTAACACTAAGAGAGATGAGAATCTAGAATTTAAGTAGCAACTAGCAGTCTCTGTTGCAGTCATTTTGGTCAGGAGTTAACTGCTGTGATGAATGAATGCCAAATGTTTTCAGTATTTTTGTCTTTTAGCTCAAGTAGAATTCCAGAGAGGGAGCATCTAATTGCACAGTATGTACTCATTCTTTTGCTAGGGGTGTGGGTGTAGGTGGATGTTGATTTCTTTCCCACCAGATTGCATCTAGTGGGGAAGAGGAAATTGATCAAAATGAAATTGGAGGTCTCTTAGAAATAATAAGTGAATACTAAACAATTAATACTAGGACATATCTAATATAAGAACAGATAAAGTTCATTTGACCATAAAAAATTTGTTAAGCTACTACTATTCACCAGGGATGATGCTCCATGCTTGAAAGAAAAAGTAAAGTGCCACTTCTACTGTCATAAAGCTCATAATCTAATTCAGATGCTCAGGGTTCTGTAATATAAGGAATTTTATAAAGATAAGTAACTGATAATGTGAATAAATAGGCCATGCATATTACCTGGCACAATGTAACCTTTGTAACCATTTTGTAAAGTCTATAGGGGAAAAACCCCTTGGGTTTACTAGAAAATTCAGTTGACTCAGTCTTCAAGCATTTTTTTTCTCTGCAAATCATGAGTTATTGTATAGGCTTATTTTTTAAAATATACACATTATACATTTTGCACTGTTATTTTTTCCTTTTCTATCTTTTATTTTGAAATAGGTTGAGTTACAGGAAGTTGCAAAACTGGTACATCAAACTTCGTTTCCTCAAATGATAATAACCTACAAAATCACATTATACTGTTTGGGTTTCTTTTTGTAAAGCATATTTTTATTGCTGAGAGTACATATATACAAATGTACACCTTAGCTGTCTATCCTACTTTTCTCTTATCATCTTTCTCTGGCAAATTTTAATTACATTAACTGGCATGGTTAGGAATGCAAGAGCTGCATATTATATTTCCTGATTATTAAGAGTTTTGAAAAGAAAATAAGTGAGTATGACTTGGTCGTCTAGCCTGCAGCTTTTCCATTTAGTGCTTGCTCTCTCTCTCTCTCTCTCTCTCTCTCTGCGTGTGTGTGTCTGTGTGTGTGTGTGTGTATGTGTGTGTGTGTAGACACAGAAAGAGAAAGTTCAGAAGCATCAGTCTGGCAGAACCTTCTCTAATTTTTAAAATACATGCATTTTTATGTAGTTTTTGGAATAACTATTTTTTTCTTAAACCCAAACAAGATTATGTAAGGAAAAAAATATTTCAGTTGGAACATAATAGGGAGAGATGTTACTAAATACCTAAATTTTATTATTGCCTGCTCAATAGTTTGTGTGCTTCCAAGAATTACCAAGAAAATATTTATCCTTAGAGTAAAATGAATAAAAGGGTATTGGCTTACTGACTAAATAATCACAGTGAACAACCTACCCTGTTTGAGTAAACCACGGTCTGTGTCAGCAAATATGGCCAAGATGACACTTAGATACTTGTGTGTTCACTGACTCCCTCACCAATTCATTAACTCACATACAGAGGATGTGACTGGGAGAATAATGAAACCATAATATCTGACCTTTTAAAAAAATTTCCTTAGTTATTGAGGAACAGGTAGTACTTGATTACATGAGTAAGTTCTTTAGTGGTGATTTGTGAAATTTAGGTGCACCCAGCACACGGGCAGTATACACTGCACCAATTGGTAGTCTTTTATCCCTCACGGCCTTCCCACCCTTTCTTCCTGAGTCCTGGAAGTCCATTGTGTTATTCTTATCCTTTTGCATCCTCATAGCTTAACTTATACTTATGAGCGAGAGCATACGATATTTGGTTTTCCATTTCTGAGTTACTTCACTTAGAATAACAGTTTCCAATCTCATCCAGCTCACTGTTAATGCCATTAATTCATTCCTTTTTATAGCTGTGTAGAATTTCATATATATATATACACACACACACACATATATATATACACACACATATACACACACACACACACATATATACCACAGTTTCTTTATCCATTCATTGATTGGTGGGCATTTGGGTTGGTTCTACGCCTTTGCAATTGCAAATTGTGCTGCTGTAAACATGTGTGTGCAAGTATTTTTTTCATATAATGACTTCCTTTCTTCTAGGTAGATACCCAGTAGTGAGATTGCTGGGTCAAATGGTATTTCCACTTTTAGCTCTTTAAAGAATCTCCATGCTGTTCTCCATAGTGGTTGTACTAGATTACATTCCCACCAGGAGTGTAGAAGTGTTTCCTATTCATCACAGCCAAATCAATACCTACTATTTTTTGATTTTTTTTTTTATCTTGCAAGAGTAAGGTGGTATCGCATTGTGGTTTTGATTTCCATTTCCCTGATTATTAGTGATGTTGAGCGTTTTTTCATATGTTTGTTGGCCATTTGTATATCTTCTTTTGAGAATTATCTATTCATGTCCTTAGCCCACTTTTTGATGGAATTGTTTGTTTGTTTGTTTTTTCTTGTTGATTTGTTTGCATTCATTGTAGATTCTGGATATTAGTCCTTTGTCAGATGTATACATTGCAAATATTTTCTCCTGTTCTGTGGTTTGTCTGTTTACACTGCTGACTGTTTCTTTTGCTGTGCAAAAGTTTTTTAGTTTAATTAATTACCAGCAATTTATCATTGTTTTTATTGCATTTGCTTTTGGGCTCTTAGTTATGAAATTATTGCCTAAGTCAATGTCTAGAAGGGTTTTTCCAATGTTATCTTCTAGAATGTTTACAATTTCAGGTCTCAGATTTAAGTCCTTAATCAATCTTGAGTTGATTTTTGTATAAGACAAGAGATGAGGATCCAGGTTCATGCTCCTATATGTGACTAGCAAATCATCCCAGCACCATTTGCTGAGTAGGGTGCCCTTTCCCTACTTTATGTTTTTGTTTCCTTTGTTGAAGATCAGTTGTCTGTAAGTATTTTGGTTTATTTCTGAGTTCTCTATTCTGTTTCATTGGTCTATGTGCCTATTTTTATACCTGCACCATACTGTTTTGGTGACTATGGCCTTATAGTATAGTTTGAAATCAGGTAATGTGATGCCTCCAGAGTTTGTTATTTTTGCTTAGTCTTGCTTTGGCTATGCAGCCTCTTTTTTGGTTCCATATGAAGTTGAGAATTGTTTTTTTCTAATTTTGTGAAGAATTAGGGTGGTATTTTGATGGGAATTACGATAAGTTTGTAGATTGTTTTTGGCAGAATGATAATTTTCACAATACTAATTCTACCCATCCATGAGCATGGGATGTGTTCGCATTTGTTTGTGTCATCTATGATTTCTTTCAGCAGTATTTTGTAGTTTTCCTTGTAGAAGTCTTTCACCTCCTTGATTAGGTAAATTCCTAAGTATTTTAATTTTTTCCAGCTGTTGTAAAAGGGGTTCAGTTCTTGATTTGCACTCTCAGCTTGATTGCTGTTGGTGTATACAAGAGCTACTAATTTGTGTACATTAATTTTGTATCCAGAAACTTTGCTGAATTCATTTATCAGTCCTAGGAGTTTTCTGGTGGAGTCTTTAGGGTTTTCGAGGTAATCGATCATATCATCAGCAAACAGTGACAGTTTGACTTCCTCTTTACTGATTTGGATGCCCTTTATTTCTTACTCTTGTCTGATTGCTCTGGCTAGGCCTTCCATTACTATGTTGAAGAGGAGTGGTGAGAGTGGATATTATTGTCTTGTTCCAGTTCTCAGAGGAAATGTTTTCAACATTTCCCCATTCGGTATAATGTTTGCTGTGAGTTTGTCATAGATGGCTTTTATTATATTGAGGTATGTTCATTGTATGCCAATTTTGCTGAGAATTTTAATATAAAGGGATGCTGGATTTTGCTGAATGCTTTTTCTGCATCTATTGAGAGGATCATGTGATTTTTGTTTTTAATTCTGTTTATGTGGTTTATTGCATTTATTGACTTGCATATGTTAAATCATCCCTGCAGCAACACTTTATCATGGTGATCTTTTTGATATATGTTGGATTTGGTTAGCTAGTATTTTACTAAGGGTTTTAGAATCTATGTTCATCAGGAATATTGGTTTGTAGTTTTCTTTTTTGGTTATGTCCTTTCCTGGTTTTGGTATTAGGGTGAAACCAGCTTCATAGCATTATTTAGGGAGGATTCCCTATTTCTCTATCTTGTGGAATAATGTCAACAGGACTGGTATCAATTTCTCTTTGAATGTCTGGTAGACTTCTGCTGTGAATTTGTCCTGGACTTTTTTTGTTGGTAATTTTTAAATTAGTATTTCAACCTCACTGCTTGTTATTGACCTGTTCAGGGTATCCAATTCTTCCTGATTTAAGCTAGGAGGGTTATATCTTTTCAGGAATTTATCCATCTCTTCAAGGTTTTCTAGTTTATGTGCATAAAGGTGTTCATAGTAGCCTTGACAATCTTTTGTATTTCTGTGGTGTCAATTGTAATATTTCCTGTTTTATTTCTTATTGAGCATATTTGGATTTTCTTTCTTTCTTGGTTAATCTTGCTAATGGTCTATCAATTTTATTTACCTTCTCAAAGAATCAGCTTTTTAAAAAATTTGTCTTTTGTATTTTTTGTTTGTTTGTTTGTTTGTGTCAATTTTATTGGATTCTGCTCTGAACTTGGTTATTTCCTTTCTTCTGCTGGGTTTGGGTTTGGCTTGTTCTTATTTCTCTAGTTCTTTAAGGTTTCTCTAAACAATCTAGACCTTAGATTGTCTGTGCTCTTTCTGACTTTTTGATGAAGGTGTTTAGGGCTATGAACTTTCCTCTTATCACCGCCTTTGCTGTGTCCCAGATGTTTTGATAAGTCATGTCACTATTGTCATTTAGTTTGAAAGATTTTTTGATTTCCCTCTCGATTGCATTTTTGACCCAATGATCATTCAAAAGCAGGTTATTTAATTTCCATGTATTGGCATGTTTTGAAGGTTCCTTTTCGAGCTAATTTCCAGTTTTATTCCACTGTGGTCTGAGAGAGTGCTTGACAAAATTTCCATTTTCTTTAATTTATTGAAACTAGTTTTGTGACCTATCATATGGTTTATCTTGAAGAAAGTTCCAGACACTGTTGAATAGAGTGTATATTCTACAGTTTGTGGATGTGATGTTCTGTATATATTTTTAAGTCCATTTGTTCCAGGGTATAGTTTAAATCCATTGTTTCTTTGTTGACTTTCTATATTGATAACTTGTCTAGTTCTGTCAGTGGAGTATTGAACTCCCCTACTATTATTGTGTTGCTGTCTGTCTCATTTCTTAGGTCTATTAGTAATAGTTTTATAAACTTTAGAGCACTAGTGTTAGGTACATATATGTTTAGGACTGTGATATTTTCATGTTGGACAAGGCCTTTTGCCATTATATAATGTTCCTCTTTGTCTCTCTTAACTGCTGTTGCTTTAAAGTTTGTCTTGTCTGATATAAGAATAGCTAACCCTGCTCATTTTTGGTGTTCATTTGCATGAAATGCCTTTTTCTACCTCTTTACTTTAAGTTTGTGTGAGTCCTTACGTGTTAGGTGGGACTCTTGAAGGCAGCAGAGAGCGGTTGGTGAATTCTTATCCATTCTGCAATTCTGTCTTGTAAGCATAGCATTCAGGCCATTTACATTCAATGTTAGTATTGAGATGTGAGGTACAGTTTCATTTATCTTACTATTTGTTGCCTGTATACATTTTTTGGTTGTTTTTAAAACTGTATTTTATGTTTTATAGGTCCTGTGAGATTTATGCTTTAAAGAGTTTCTGTTTTGATGTGTTTCCAGAATTTGTTTCAAGATTTAGAGCTCCTTTTAGCAGTTGTTTTAGTGGTTGCTTGGTAGTGGTGAATTTTCTCAGCATTTGTTTGTCTGAAAAAGACTGTATTTTTCCTTCATATATGAAGCTCAGTTTTGTTGGATACAAAATTATTGGTTGATAATTATTTTGTTTGGGGAGGCTTAAGATAGGGACCCAATTCCTTTTAGCTTGTAGGTTTTCTGCTGAGAAACCTGCTGTTAATCCAATAGGTTTTCTTTTATAGGTTTCCTGGTACTTTTGTCTCACAGCTCTTAAGATTCTTTCCTTTGTCTCCAGGTGTTCTTTCTGCTTCTTGTATTTGAATGTCTAGGTCTCTAATGAGGCCAAGGAAGTTTTCCTCTATTATTCCCTCAAATATGTTTTCTAAACTTTTAGATTTTTCTTCTTTCTCAGGAACACTGATTATTCTTAAGTTTGGTTAATTAACATAATCCCAGACTTCTTAGAGGCTATGTTCATATTTTCTTATTCTTATTTCTTTGCTCCTGCTGAATTGGTTTAATTTGAATACATTGCCTTTGAGCTCTTAATTTTTTTCTTCTACTTGTTCAATTCTATTGCTGAGACTTTCCAGAACATTCTTCGATTTCCATAAGTGTGCCCATTGTTTCCTGAAATTTTTATTTTTTTATGCTATATATTTCCTTGAATATTTCTCCCTTCACTTCTTATATCCTTTTTTGGATTTTCTTACATTGAGCTTTGCCTTTCTCCGGTGCCTCCCTGATTAGCTTAATAACTAACCTCCTTAATTCTTTTTCAGATAAATCAGGATTTTGTCTTGGTGAGCTAGCGTGATTTTTTTGAAGGTGTTAAAGAACCTTGTTTTGTCATATTACCAGGGTTGGTTTTCTGGTTCCTTCTCATTTAGGTAGGCTCTGTCAGAGGAAAGGTCTAGGGCTGAAGGCTGTTGTTCAGATTCTTTCGTCCCACAGGGTGTTCCCTTGATGCAGTACTCTCCCTGTTTTCCTATAGATGTGTCTTCTTGAGAGCAAAGCTGCAGTGATTGTTACCTCCATTCTGGATCTAGCCACCCAGCAAGTTTACTAGGCTCCAGGCTGGTACTGGGGGTTGTCTGCACAGATTTCTGTGATATGAACCACCTGTGGGACTCTCAGCTGTGGATACCAGCACCTGTTCCAGTGGAAGTGGCAGGGGGCTAAAACGGACTTAGTGAGAGTTCTTAGTTTTGGTGGTTTAAGGCACTATTTTTGTACTGGTTGGCCTCCTGCCAGGAGGTGGCGCGTTCCAGAAAGTATCAGCTATGGTTGTATAGGGAGGAACAGGTGGTGAGCAGGACCCTAGAACTCCCAAGAATATATGCCCTTTGTCTTTAGTTATGGAAGTTATGGGGTGGGTAGGGAAGGACCATTAGTGGGGACAGAGCTAGATGTGTCTGAGCTCAGACTCTCCTTGGGTGGGTCTTGCTGTAGCTGAGTATTTGGGGTGTCTCCCCGGGTCCTGCAGGACCAATCTGCTTCCTTTAGTGGGTCTGTGGGTTCTCTCAGGTTTCCTGATTTATTCCTGCAGTCATTCTGGAGCAAATATTTATGATGCAAGACTTCACATGCTGCTCTGTCCATCTGAGTCAGAGCTGCTATCTAGTCCTGCCTTCCATCTGCCATAATCAATACAGCTCGTCAATCCTTGACTTTTGATAACTGTATGAACCAGTAGTTAATATATCCTTCTATTGCTTGAAATGAGCTGACCACAATTACTGTTTAGCTCCCCCTAAAACCTATGCCCTTCATAAGAATTTGATGCCAACTAAAGCAAATAGATATTATAATTAAGATTTTCTAAATACTTGAGTAGCCAGAAGGTAGACTACAGTGATAGGTTTTGTCATTTGAAATGAGTATAGTAATGAGGCCTGTTTCCTATTGGTAGACTTTTGGCAAATGTATACACAAAAGAAGTGATAAGATAAAATGAGTATAGGGAGAACTGTGACAATTTCAATTTATAATAACAAATATAAAATATTAGTATATATAATAGTTTATTTATAGTAATATAAACATAAAATTACCAAATTTATAATTTTATTCTGCCCTACTTATAGTGTATCTATATCAATACTTTTTAACATGCACCTAGACTCTATTGCCTTTGAGAATTATAATTTTTCTTTGATAAGAATGCTTGCGAGTGTGTGTGCACCTGTGTGTGTGAGAGAAAAGAGATAACAGTTAAACCTTTGGTGATCATGAGAAATTAGATTAGAGGAAACCATATGTTTACTTCAAGTAACTGGAGCTTGGTGAGAGGAAGCCCACCTTTGACTCTTTTGCTAGAGATTTTATGCTCCTCAACCAAACATTCTTTCCACTTCATCCATGGCTGTAAGTTTTTATTCATAACTCATATTGTTGGGAAATATATGTTTTCATGATATTATGTCCTATGAATTGCACTTGGCAATAGTGGTCAGCGTAATGGATCCTGGAGAGGAAGCCCAATTCTTAGCTAGAGTAGGGTTTCCCAATAGTTGAAAACTGGTACTGTGTACTCTTTAAAAAGAGAATTATCTTAAAAGACAGTAGAAAGACTAAACCTTGAAGCACAATAATAAGGCTAGGAACTATTGGAGCCCATGAATAATAAACACATGGAGGGAAGGGGAAGCAAGATGGCTGAATAGAAGCTTCCACCTAGCATCGCCACTATGGGAACACCAAATTATAACAGCAAACCACACACACAACAAGCACTGTCACAAGAACTGAAAATCAGATGAGCAATCATAGTACCTGGTTCTAACTTCATATCACTGAAAGAAGCACTAAAGAAGGTAGAAAAGACAGTCTGGAATCACCAACAACACTCATCCCCTAGCAGTGACCACATGGCATAGAGAGAAAAACTGTTCACTTAAGAGAGGGAGAATACAGCAACTGGAGGGCTTGGCATTGAGCTCAGTGCTGACCTGTCATAGCAGAGAGCAAAGCAGCGCTGGGCTCAGTTGGCATCCAGCCACGAAGGGAGGATTTGCAGCATCCTTAGCCAGACGGGAATTGACCATCACAGTGATCAGAACTTGAGTTTCAGCAAGGCTCACCACCACAGGCTAAAGCACTCTGGGGTCCTAGATAAACTTGCATGGAAGTCTGTAATTCCGTAGAAATTATAACTGTAATTGTAATTACAAAAGTCCTAGTCCTGGGATGTGTTTAGAGCCAGCAAACTAGGACAGCACATGACCTGGGGTGACACATGACCTAGGGAGACACCAGCCAGGGTGGCTAAGGGAGTGCTTGCACCACCCTTCCCTCAACCCCAGGCAGTACAGCTTGCAGCAATGAAAGTGAGTCTTTCATTCCGCTTGATGAGAGGAGAGTAAAGAGGAATTTTGCCTTGTATTTGGAAAGCAGCTCAGCCTTAAACACAAAATTATGCTACAGAGGGATAGCAAAACAAACATATAAATTAATAGAACAGTATAGAGAACCCAGAAACAAATCCATACACCTACAGTGAATGCATTTTTGACAAAGTTTCCAAAAACATACATTGGTTGCTGGGGAAACTGGATATCCATACACAGCAGAATGAAACTAAATCCCTATCAGTTGCTATATATAAAAATCAAATACAAATTGATTAAAGACGTAAATCTAATACCCCAAACTATAAAACTGTTTTTGTGAAAACATTGGGGAAAGTCTCCAGGACATTAGTCTGGGCAAAAAATTTTGAGCAATACCCCACAAGCACAGGCAACCAAAGCAAAAATACACAAATGGAATCACATCAAGTTAAAAAGCTTCTGCACAGCAAAGGAAACAATCAACAAGGTAAAGAGACAACCCGCAGAATGGGAGAAAATGTACGCAAACTACCTATCTTATAAGGGATTAATAACCAGAATATACAAGGAGCTCAAGCAACTAACTCTTTAGGAAAAAAAAAATCTAATAATCTGATTAAAAAATGAGCAAAAGATTTGAATAGATATGTTTCAGAAGAAGATATTCAAATAGCAAACTAGCATATAAAATGGTGCTCAACATCATTGATTGTCAGAGAAATGCAAATCACAACTGAAATGAGATATCATCTCACCCCAATTAAAGTGGCTTATATCCAAAAGACACATAATAAAATATGCTGGCAAAGATGTGGGGGAAAAAAAGGGAAATGCTTGTACACTGCTGATGGGAATGTAAATTAGTAAAACCACTACGGAGAAGAGTTTGGGGGTTCCTCAAGAAAACAAAAACTAAGAGCTATAATCTTATAAGCAATACAACTGTTAATTATACACCCAAAATAAAGGAAATCAGTATATCAAAGGGATATCTGCACTCCCATGGTTGTCGCAGAACTGTTCACAATAGCTAAGATTTGGAAGCCACCTAAGTGTCATCAACAGAAGAACGGATAAAGAAAAGGTGATACATACACACAATGAAGTACTATTCCATCATAAAAAAGAATGAGATCCAGCCATTTTCAACAACATGGATGGAACTGAAGATCATTATGTTTGGTGAAATAAGCCAGGCAGAAAGAGACAAATTTCACCTGTTTTCACTTATTTGTAGGTACTAAAAATTAAAACAATTGAACTCATGGAGGTAGAGAATAGAAGGATGGTTACCAGAGGCTGGGGAAAGTAGTTGAGCGGGGAGTTGGGGATGGCCAACTGATACCGAAAGTGATTAGAAAGAATGAATAAGACTACATACTTGATAGTACAAGTGGGGTGAATATAGTCAATAATAATTTTATTATACATTTAAAAATAACTACAAGAGTTAATTGTATTTTTTGTAGTACAAAAGAGAAACACTTGAGGGCATGGATATCCATTTATCATAATATGATTATTGTGTGTTGTATGACTGTGTAAGAGTATCTCATGTGTCCCCTAAGTGTGTATATCTATTATGTGCCCCCAAAATCAAAAATTAATATAAGTAAATAAATAACACACAAAGCACTTAAGATACTTCTCATTTGAACTCTTTATGGTCATACTTAGCATACACTTTTACATTTTTCTTTTGTATATTGTAATTTCCTTTTGTTACTTGCAATTTTTATTAAAGTCTACTATTGTATATTTTAAATACTTAGAACTTCTTTACTGTGTAAATATAATAAAGATTAAGTAAATATTTCTACATCATCTCCTCCATGTAAGCAAAAGTATTGGTAGCAGGGTGACATCAGGGAGTAAATAGTCCCAAATTTCCAGGCAGCACTATGCACCAAAACAAACGATGGTTATTCAGTGAACATAAGAGCAACAAGGAAGAATATATCAGATCAAGAAGTAGCTATTAAGTGGACAATTAAGGAAAGAGTAGAAAGAGTAAAGGCAGAATTTTTTTTCCAGTTGTACTAGATGAAGGTGACTCTTGGTAGGGCTTGGGGAAGAGTTGACTTTGGATTACCAAATCTAGTCCTCCACATTCAGTAACTTTCTCAAATAAACTTAATTTAACGAAGATAGTGACATTCAAGTGATGCACCTTTTTGTGCTTTTTGAAGCTTCCCACAGTCAAGAATAAAATATTCTGTCTCATGAGTCAGTGAGACTGGCCCCAGGACTATCACCCCTATAATGGCAGCTTTGTATCAGGAAAAGAGCTGGGGACCAATATACAAGGCATGATCCAAGGCTGCCTACTTTGCTCAGAACTACATTTTTGCCTTAATTCCTAGTTATGAGCTCAAAGAATTGTAGACTTCCGTGATATCAGCTGTGAACATGTACTAAATGATATTCAACAGTTAAACAGTTCGTTTTCTGATGAATAAAGGAAAAGACACAAGGATTTATCTTCCCTTTTCTATAAAAATTTTACCATGTGGTAACCAATTAGTATATTTGGAGCAGTGTCTTGTTATAAAAACATTGTAACTAATTTAAATGGCTAGATGCGAGTTCCTTTTTCTTTATATACAAGTCCCTTCCCTTGTTATGAACTTTGACACAAAACGGGACCCACTCATTCTTTTCAGTAGCCTTTGACCATTAATATATTCTGCATTGCCATTTGGGGTAAAACCAGGACTAATAAGAACCTAAATAATTAGTGCCTGAATTTAATTAAGTTCTTATTCTATGGTCTATGTTTGTGAGAAAGAAACAAACCACAGGAAAATAAGACAACATCAGGGTTTTATAAGTTGTTTATTTGTTTCTTCTATAGCCCTCTTGCTTGGGAGACATCCAATTCAAAACTCTGCACTTTTTGTACTTAAAAAGAAAAATTCTTTGAGCAAAATACTTAATTTCCTAGATAATATAACCAGCTACCAATCGTTCACTTTTACATTTCATCTTTTTAGGCCCTTCTCTTTTCCCCTCATAAAACATCAATAACACTGAGAGGATATGTGCCTTAAACTGGTTATTTTCTAACATCCCAATTATGAGGTATCTATTGAGTTAACATCCAGGTTCAGACAGAAGCTGGCTAGAAAATAGGCAGCTGCGTAGGGATGGGAGCATGCCAAAAAGAAGATGCCAATGGAGGTCATGGGTATAGGAAAATAGTCAGTGAGAAACTTTGTTTTCTTCATAGTTTTGTTGGCACCCAGGCCCTGTTTATATCAGCAAGAGCTAGTATAAACAATGTTGAGTCTTCTGGGTATGGTGGCTCACATCTGTAATCTCAGCACTTTGAGATGCCAAGGTGGGTGGATCGTTTGAGACCAGTCTGGGCAGCATGGCAAAACCCCATCTCTACAAATAATATTTTAAAAATTAGCCAGGTGTAGTGGTACACATCTGCAGTCCCAGCTACTCAGGAGGCCGAAGTGGGGGGATCACTTCAGCCTGGGAGATTGAGGCTGCAGTGAGTTGTAATCATTCCACTGCATTCCAGCCTGGGGGACAGAGTGAGACACTGCCTCAAAAACAAACAAACAAACAGACAAACAAAATAATAATAATAATAATAAAAAAGATGATCCTAAGGTGACTGATTAATTCCAATACATTAATTAAAAAATTCAGTTTTGTTGGCTAGGTAGTATTTATTAAGGTAAAAGGATGGATACATTACTTTCAGAAGATAATTCTCAGCTGGGCACAGTGGTCCACACCTATAATCCCAGCACTTTGGGAGACCGAGGCGGGCAGATCATGAGGTCAGGAGTTCGAGACCAGCCTGGCCAACATGGTGAAACCCCGTCTCTACTAAAAACACAAAAATTAGCAGGGCGTGGTGGTGCACGCCTGTAGTCCCAGCTGCTCAAGAGGCTAAGGCAGGAGAATTGCTTGAACACAGGAGGAGGAGGTTGCAGTGAGCCAAGATCATGCCATTGTACTCCAGCCTGGGTGACAGAGCAAGACCCTGTCTCAAACAAACCAAAACAAAACAAAAAACCAAAAAAGAAAAAAAAAACCATAATTCTCAAGTCAATCCAAAAGAGACAATATAATTTGTAATGAATCTAAACTAATATTGCTATTGCATTGGGGGACGGGTATATGATCTCTAAAATTTTTTTCTTCCCTTCTGCCACCACATGATGCATGAAATGTGTTTTCAAATATTAATTGCTCAATATGTTTCTGCAGAAAATACTTTAATAAATCCTACTCAACACCAAGTTATCATGTTCTCTTTGAAATTCCATCACAAATAAGCCTTTGACAAAACATCATACACAGAAATTATCTATCACTGCATAGTTTACACCATTTTTCCCATTTAGTATTTTATTTGAAATAGAACAAATATGTCAACATCTTCCACTTTTCAAATGATGATACTGCAATACAGACAGGCTTAGTAACTCATTCAAGTTTACTTGGCTGGTAATTAATAGAACCAGAGTTCAAACTTCAAATCTTTGACTCCAAATTTACCCTCATTTCACCACAAATTGCATTTTCTGTTAATGGTAAAAGATTATCAGAAGAAGGAACTTCAGGGTTTTTTCTTTTTGATCAATATCATTTTTTCTAGGTTGGACCAGAGAGATAATGCCATTTTCAAAGTGAAACGACATTCTATAAAACCTACATGCAGGGCCTTCATTAACTAACTTGAACATACTCTGTTTTGAAAAAGAAAAGGCTAAGCAATGAACTTTCGAGCTAAAGAACAAATGAGGAGTATTGTCAGAAAGCAACATCTACACTAATTAGTGCCCCATCCTTAACTTTGTCACAAAGGTTAAGTTTAACTAGGACCCTGTCCTTGATTTTTATTGTCATCTTGTGAAAACATTGCCTGCCGTATAAGCCTCTTAAATTTACACTTGATTATGAAAGTCAAGCACACTTTCATTTACTGACAGCTACTGATGCTTCTAATGAAGTCAGGTGACTTTAGTTCAAATAAACAAATGATTACGGTTGACAGCAAAAGTGTAAACAAGTTCTAATTAAATTAATGAATATGCTCACTGTTGTGGTTGTCCCCTAGGACACGAAAACTTGTATTTGCTTATCAAGATTTCCACACAAAGGAAAAAAAATGAATTTCCATGGTCAGAAAGTCAGTGCCCATAGGCCAGTGAGTAGGTAAAGGAGTAGAAATCACTGGCATTTCACCAGTTTATAGACTCATTCTATAGGTAGATGGATAGTTATAGTCTCTTGACCTTTTGAGCAAACTGCTCAAAACAATGAGGACTAAAGTCAGGCTTGCATTATACTCTCTCTTTGGTGTTGAGAAAAGAGCACATTACACAGCCCTGGTCATATATTCAAGTAAAATTATTGGGTTTTAAGCAAAAAAGAAGAATAAATAAAAGTCTTATGGGCATATAGATTTTAAAAAGAGCATGTAACTTATAATGAAGTGAAAATTAGATTATCATTAGATATTTTTACAATGCTTTATGGCCATAAGTAAATGGGATGACATATTTAAGGTGCTCAAAAAAAGGAAATGTGGGCAAAGATTTTGCCTCCAGAAGAACTGACTTAAAGAGTAAAGAACAAAAAACGTCATCAACATGTAAGAATTTGAAGAATATCTTTTTCAGATCACTTTCTGAGAAGTCTGAAGAATAAGTTTCAAACAACAAAAATTACTAGGAGAGAGAGCAACATATTTACCAGTGGTAATCATTTAATATATAAGGACCTGTGAAAGTGTGACTAAATGAAAAAAAGTACGTATATAGATGGTTATATATTATATCAATGTAGATATGACACAATTATAAAATAAAATGAAGAGGATATGGGGAGATGACATATACAAAAATTTAAAGATTTTCAATCGGTGACTTCTTCGGCCCCCGCATTTGTGGACCGGAGAACATCACCCGAGAGCGCCGGCGCGACTTCCCTGGCCCCCTACACCTGAGGACCAGAGAACCTCGTCTGAGAGTGTGTGCATATTTGCAATAAAAGACTGCCACTTTCTTATGTACTTTGGCCTCATGTTTAATTACTTAGCTCTCCTAAATTAAGTTACATTAAATTAAATCAAAACAGTTAGTGCCAAATTAATTTAAATTAAAACAGTTGGTGCAGAAACCCGACGCAGGAGGAGACCCTTCCTCAACATCCCCTAAGGGTCTAACGAACCTCCTCCACAGCGAACCGGCTCCCAACCCAACCAGCCACGAACACCAAACAAGTGTTCCAGCTTTCCACTGGTGCCGCTCTGAGAATTTCTTCTTCGGTGAGTACTCCCCTTTGTTAACCATCTCCGTCCGTTTCCGTGTCCTTGGCCTAGAGTCGTACGTATGCCCAAGGACGTAGCCACCCTGTGGCGCAGTGAGGCCTTCAACCCGGAGACGTCCGTCTTGAAGTTCCTCAATTCTCCGTTAGTGGCTCCAGGAGCCCCCGGTCCCCAGCAGCGGCAAAGGACGCTTTGCCACTGCATGAGGTCGGTTTCCATTTCTGGTGGTTAAACAATGGGAACCTCACAATTGAAAATCCCTACGAACACCCCTTTAGGGTGTCTCCTCCAAAACTTGGAAGCCTTACATCTAGCTCAAGATTTAAAACGAAAGCGGCTAATTTTCCTCTCCACTGTGGCATGCCAAAAACCCGGGAGGAGACCCCTCCTCAGGGCCCCCTAAGGTCCGAGGAGCCTCCTCCTTCACGCCGCGGACAGACCAGGACCTAGACATCGCTTTCCACACCTCCAAGTCTCCTAGGGGTGAGTATCTCTTGCCTCCCTCTCATACTCCTTGGCCAGAAGTCCTGCGCAGGCCCAAGGTTTTTTGGTCACCAGGTGACCCACAGGAGAGTTCCCAAAGGTAGAGACGTCTGCCCAAAGGAACTCCATTCCAGTCCGTGTGAGACCCGTCCAGGACGGAGACGTCCGCCTGGAGGTAATCTCCATTCCGGCTCCAGGAGCCTCCCGGTCTCTAGTGGCTCCAAAGGACGCTTTGTAGCCAGGTAGAGTTCGGTTTCCGCCTATAGGTGAGAGAAAGGCAATGGGAAATCCCCAATCCAAAATACCTAGAGACACCCCTTTAGGGTGTCTTCTAACTAATCTCAAAACTTTACAATTACAGCAAGATCTTAAATGAAAGCGACTGATTTTACTCTCCACTGTGGCGTGGCCAGTCTCAACATTGAGACTGACAGCCAGTCTCAACATTGAGACTGACAGCCAGTCTCAACGGCCGCCTGAAGGCACTTTAGACCGCAACATTTTAATTAGATCGCTCTAATTTCTGCCAGAGGCTCGGAAAGTGGTCAGAAATTATCTATGTCCAAGGCTTTTAGGACTTGCGCTCTCGCCCAGACCTGTGCGCCCAGTGTTAAATGGCCCAGGTCTTGTTAGCCTAAACCCCTAAACCCGGCCCTTAGCCCCCACCTCAGCAACTGAGGAGGACTCCACCTCCATTTCAGATGGGGCCGACGGCAGGCGACCTCCCTCCCGACTTTCCAACCCCCCTCCCTATGGACTTTCTACCACCCCTCCTGACGCTCCTCCTTCAGCCACTCCTCTCACCCCTCCCTATGGAGCTCCCACTGCCCCGCCCGACACTCCTCCCTCAGCCACTCCTCTTACCTCTCCCATTTCCATCCACACTCACTCCAAGACCGCGGTAGCGGCCCCCATTAGTCAGCCCTCTACCAGTCAGCCTGCCTCAACCCCCTCTACCAGTCAGCCTGTCTTAACCTACCCTACTGCTCAGTCTGTTCCAACCTCCCCTGCTAGTATGTTGCCCCCTCCCCCACCCCAAGAAGTTGCTGGAGCCAAAGGCGTAGTTAGTCCACGTCCCCTTTTCCTTGGCTGACCTTTCCAAAACTGAAGAATGACTTGGCGACTTCTCAGCCAACCCCACCTAATATTCCAAAGAGTTTCGATACCTAGGCCAGAGCATATAACCTTACCTGGCATGACTTACATGTCATTCTTACTTCCACTCTTAACCCAGAGGAAAGAGAGTGCATTCTCGCAGCCACCAGGCAACATGCAGATCAATGGCATTTAATCGACGCCACTGTCCTGTTAGGAGAGATGGCTGTCCCGTCCATAGAACCAGATTGAGATTACCAACCGCAGCAGCCTGGCCGCCGTAGGAAGGACATTATGGTTCAATGTCTCTTGGCCGGTATGCAGGCAGCCTCTAACAAAGTGGTCAATTTTGATAAACTAAAGGAAATCATCCAGCACCCAGATGAGAACCCGGCTTCCTTCCTAAATCGCCTTACAGAGGCACTAGCCCAATTTACTCGGCTAGACCCCACCTCCCCAGCCGGAGCAGCTGTCCTAGCCTCCTATTTTATCTCCCAGTCAGCCTCACATATTCCAAAAAAGCAAAAAAAAAAAAAGGTTGAAGATGGGCCTCACACTCCCATACAGGAAAATTGGCCTTTAAAGTTTTTAACTCCAGAGAAGCAGCAGCTGAGGCCGCAGAGCTAGACAAGGAAAAAGAAGGGCTGTGCTTCAGGCGCAAGCTCTAGTGGCTGCCCTCCAACCAGCGTTGCCCACTCTGCCGGCAGGGAAGACACAGGGCAAGTCTCCCAGGGGCTCCTGCTATAAATGCGGAGACCCAGGACACTGGGCAAACCAGTGTCCCCAGGCCAAGCCGGCCACTCTGTCTCGTCCATGCTTTAAGTGTGGCACAACTGGGCATTGGGAAAAAAGGTGTCCAAATCCTCGCCTGCCTACCACGCCATGCCCAACCTGCCAACAGGAAGGACACTGGAAGTCTGATTGCCCCGCCAGCAGGGCAGGCATTGCGCCTCAACGTGGTGCCTCTCCTCAAAGGCCGGAAGGCTCCTTCCAGCTCCTACACCTGGACGACGACTGACGGTGCCCACACTCGGAGACCCTGGTCACCCTCGCCGAGCCTAGGGTAACTCTACAGATAGCGGGTAAACCAATTTCTTTTCTCATCAATACGGAGGCTACCTATTCTGTTTTGCCAACCTATGGAGGTCCTAGCCAGCCATCCACTATCTCAGTAGTTGGGGTAGACGGTAAACCGTCTAACCCTCGCCAGACCCCAGTGTTAAATTACTGCCTGGACTATGCATGCTTTGCCCACTCTTTCCTCATCATGCCCTCTTGTCCCACCCCCCTCTTGGGATGAAACATCTTAACCTAACTCAAAACATCTATTCCCCTTCCCTTTCTCCAGGTGGCCAGGTTCTACTCAAGGATCAACACCCTCCTCAAATTTTCTCGCTTCCTCACCATTCTTCATCTTAACTGACTTTTCCTTCATAAACCCCATAGATACCCTCCTTCCCGACCCATCTCCCAACCAGTAGGTTTCCCAACTTTTTACTCTCATAGAAGACCTAGCTTGGCAGGGTGCCCTTTGTGATTTCGGCAATGTTGAACTTACCCTCTACACCTTTGTCATCATTATTATGGTTCACTCTAATTCCCCTAGTTACTCGTACTAATCCTAACTTTGTATGGAGATTCTAAACCTGGTCTACAGACAGATACACTCAATCATGCAGGGCACTGCAGATTGTCCCCCCCCAACCCCCACCCAGGGTTGTCACTCTGCCCTCTCCCTAAATAAAATGTGGACTCATTAGGCCAGGATGAAGGACAGATACAGGGAAGGAGAGGCTGTAACCAGAAGGCAGTAGAGAGCCCAGACCTCCCCAAGGGCCTCTGCTGCACTCAGTCCCTGTTGAGTCAGAGATAGGGAGAAGCCAGGAGGTAGGGGAGTTGGTGAGGGGAGCAGCCTTGGTGAGCGGGAGGTGGAGAGACGGAGATGGAGATGGAGACAAAGAGATACAGACAGAGATAGAGAGAGACAGAGGTGGAGAGAGACAAAGACAGAGATGGGGAGAGACAGAGATGAAGAGAGACAGAGTGAGACAGAGATTCCTTTTTGCTACTCTACGCCAAACTCTTCATGGTGTAATTGCACATAAGCTCCCAGCAGGACCCAGACGGCCCCTGTTGGAGGCTACTTTTGGTGTAACCAAACTCTATCTAAAACTCTTAACCATACCTCCATCACCCAGTCCCTTTGCGTTCCGGTATCTTTAGTGCCTAGCTTAACCCTATATAGCGGAGGAGAATTGTCTGAACTAGCTTCCCAGCTCAGCTCCAGCAATAACATCCAAAAGCGGGCTGTTTTTCTTCCCTTAATTATCGGGGTTTCCCTAGCTTCAACAATTTAATGCCCCCTTAAC
The DNA here is from genome assembly GCF_008728515.1 of Papio anubis. Lineage (NCBI taxonomy): Eukaryota > Metazoa > Chordata > Mammalia > Primates > Cercopithecidae > Papio > Papio anubis. The sequence continues at coordinate 53,524,234 of NC_044996.1, read as the reverse complement.
CCCCAGACCACCAGTATGGCTACTGCCTGTAGTACAGCAGATGCTTCCATTCCTAATTCCCATACTAATCCTCTGCCTTATGTTATGTCTTGCTCCCATTCTAATAAAATTTCTCCAAGCCAAGGTCCAAGAGATCACCTGAGTCACCTTCAACCAAATGCTCCTGCATCCCTACACCCAACTGCCAACCTCAGACCCTAACTACGCCCCTTAACAGCAGGAAGCAGCCAGACAGACCACGGCGCCCTAAATTCTTATAATCAATAAGAGGTTGGACTGTTTGGGTGAAGGAAAAGGGACAAGATGGAGGAAGGTGAACAAGATGGAGCAGTCCCTGTTGCTTCCGGGTTCTTCCTCACCAACTTTCCCGCGCGCGGGAAGATGCAGATCAACCGAGCATGCTCCAGGTGATGTCAATCCGAAGAGATCAAAACTTACCCGGCCACGCCTATGGAGACGCCCCTATCACGCCCTTATCCTGCCCACTGCCCTCCCCCTTCCAGTACCAATGCATAAAAGTCTGCCACTGGCAGGAGCCAGCGTGACTTCTTCGGCCCCCGCATTTGTGGACCGGAGAACATCACCCGAGAGCGCCGGCGCGACTTCCCTGGCCCCCCACACCTGAGGACCAGAGAACCTCGTCCGAGAGTGTATGCATATTTGCAATAAAAGTCTGCCACTTTCTTATGTAAAAAAAAAAAAAAAAAAAAAGATTTTCAATCACTGTATTGGAATGATAGTTTTAATCTTGTTATTCTGGAATTGTTTTTATGTTATTGGATAAAGCAAATGAGCAATTGTGTGAAAGCTCAATTCTATCATCTGCTGTGGTTTTGAGAAGCAGGACTTTTCATGTAGAAAGAAGGAGTTATAAAATAGTAAATAATAAATAGAAGCCTTATATTACTGCATTAGAGTTGGAAATACTAAAATGAAGTCACAATTATGTACAGAGATGGAAAATTGTATGTACAAGTCACATGTAAAATTCTGATACATGCACATTTCACATATTGTGAATATGTAATTTATATATAAGGTACCTTTTCTGTATAAATATTTATAATATGTAATTATACTCTTAAATATAACTTATATATGTTGATCCATATAACACATATATAAATTATATGAGTATAATTATATATTATAAACATATAATTATGTATATATACACACATATATATTATTTCCTCTATCTATAGAAAAGGTCTAGAAACAATGGTCAACACTCTAGTGATGATCTTTAATACAATTTTTCACTAAAATGAAACAGGGCTTTTTGGAGAAATAGGTGATTCCATCTCTCTACACATAAAAGGTCTTGGATAGGAAGGGTACATGATAAGCTTATAATATGTAATTATATCAGATAGCAAGAACGCTATAGGAATCTACTTTGGTTCTGTCAAATTGAACTCAGGAGCAAAATTAAAGAGGCTCCTACTGGGCAGAGATGGGAAAATTTGAGCTTTAATAGAACTAATAATTAAAATGGTATGAAACCCATTAAATATATTTACATTCATAATTTCATAATGATATTAACACATAACAATTAGTAACCTAAATAACAGTTAAACACTTCATTTTCTGGTGAATAAAGGAAAATACACAAGGATTTATCTTTCCTTTTCTATAAAAATTTTACCACTGTGTAACCAATTAGTATATTTGGAGCAGTGTCTTGTTATAAAAACATTGCAACTAATTTAAAAGGAAATGATACAGTTAGAATATCACCATATTGCAAAGGCAATGAATTAACCACCATAGATATTGAGCCTTAAGGGCTCCTAAAAACAAAAAGAGAGATAGTAAGACCTTTTGGGTCTCCTGAGGAAAAACTACAATATGACTGGATTTTGCCAAAGAGATAAAATTTGAGTCTTATCATACATTTGGATTCTGTTGACAATTTTCGAGAAACACTAGAGAGAATATATTAAACGGCACCTTGAGGATGCAATGAACAAAATCTGGACTGTGGTAAACTACATGTCAAATTACCCAAGTTGTGCAACAGATAAATTTTAAAGGACTTTTTTTTTAAATGAAGGAGAAACTTGTAGAATAAAATAGGCTTAAAGGACATATCAAGTATAAAAAATGGTAATGACTGAACAGTGATATCTAGCGATGCACCTTTGGATGATTAAAATAGAAATGTGAGTAATTGTTTTACTTTTGTGGTTACTTTGGGGAGAAGGGGACAATGTGGTTAGGATGAGGAACATGGAGGGGCTACTGAGTTGATATATAAAATATATTTATATTTTATTTATCAAATATAAATGATATCAAAATTTTATGATATCAAAATTTTAGTTTTTGATTTGAGTGGTGGTTTACAAGGGTATTTGCTTTATAATATTTTATTAAGGTGCATTTGTTTGTGTAAATTTGTTTTCTATCTCTGTTTTATTTTATATTGAAAAGGTCACTTTAAAAATGATGACATTCTATGTGAATGCAAGTCCAAAATATTATCAGATTGAGATTTTTAGAAATTTATTTGATGTAGTAACAAATCTCAAATTAAAAGTTAAGTAGCAACCTCTAGGGCCAAAAGAAGAGATTTTGATGGAACAGGACACATGATTGGGTTCCCCAGAAGAAGACTCTGAGATACAGACTGCAGGAGGTTTATTGGAGAGTACTCTTTGGATCTCCACCTGACAAAGGGGAAGGAAGAAAGCAAAACTGAGAAGAATAAGTTGGGCTGTAATGTAGTATCAGGGAAGTCCTCAGGTGACTTCATGGGAATTTTAGAATTTGCGATAGCCATTCAATGTTGTGCCACAGTAGACAAAGGGATCAGGCTTTTGTGTTTCTCCTTAATGGAGGACAAGCTGCTTTAGGGAGGACTGCATAGATTGGACACAGCCAAAACAATCCTGAAGTGGGCTGAAAGATGAGAGAAGTCTGCTCACAACAGTCCCAGAAGCTGAGGCATCTGAGTGGTAGAGCACTGCATCAACTACAGTGATTATTTCCTGCCTCTATAAGTATTTTTTTTCTGGCTTCTATATTTATCTGTCTCTAAACCATGCTACTAATTTTGCAAATACAAGGTTGTAAATCTCAGCATCCTTGCGATTTGGTGAAATCTTGTTTCCATTTTACAGACAAGAAAAAAAAAAAGCTCAGAAAGGTGAACAGTTATAGTAACAATAGTAACACTGCACTGTAGGTTAACTTTGGGCCAGGCATACTACCTGCATTATTTCATTTCGTTATCTCAGTAGACGTATGAGTTAAGCAGAGTTGGTTCCTTCATTTTACAGGTGAGGTAAATGAAAGCTATAGATGTTAAAAGATTATCCTGGTCAGTGGTGGAGCCAGGATTCTGATGAAGTCTGTATGAACCCAACATTGTACTCTCAAGCAATATGTTATATACCTCTGCAGTAATGGTCTAGACTCACAGAAGAAATAAAAGGTCAATCCAGGAATTTAACTCTGATTTCCTATCTCCAGATTTTCAGTCTCTCTCCTATAACTTGTCCAGTGTCCCATACCTTGAGAGAGGGCTTTATTTTAGAAGTTAATTGATGGTTGATGTTGATTTAATATATTACCACTCTTAACTAGCAAATAGGAATCTTTGATAACTTAAATAACTTCATCTAAGGAAATCACAAAGATAAACATTGTTTTCCAACTGATGGGCTACTAGAGAAAAATGTTTTGGAGGTCTTTTGAATTCCTGAGATGCCACCAAGCATTCTGTACCAATTCTTCTTATGCAGAGGTTAACTTTACAGGCCATAGAATAATTAAGGGAATAGAGGGCATAATCAATAAGAAAAACTAAAAAAAGATCAAAAGTCTTCAGTCTGGATGAAATGAAGATCAAAAGTGAATTATTCTAAAGTAAGAAGCGAGATTGCGTGGGAAAATGAGAGCACACGTATCCCTTATGTCTCAGGGCATAAGAAATAAAGGGGAATTTTTTTTTTTAAGATTCAAGAGGTGAATTGGGGCAAATAGAATGAAAACATTACTCTAAACTCTAGGTAGCTAACCACCAAAATTTATTCCATCTAAAAAAGCAGTATAGGCTGTCATAAATTGATTCAAGGTAATTTAAACAAATTTATGGGCAAGAAGTTTAGAATAAGAGTAGTGAGAGATAAGGCCTGAGTGTGAACTTGTGGACAATAACCCTATCCTTCCTTACGTTGCCCATTGGTATATCTGTCTCAGATGCAGTTCTGAACTATGTGGACCATGGTCATGATTCTTGCTATACATGGACTTCCTTTATCTTCCCTCAAAATACCAAACTTCCTGTGCTTAGGGCAGTTACCTCTGCTCAGCATGCCCTTTTCTTCACTTTTGTGTAGCTGGCTCCTTCTCATTCTTCACATCTCAGTGTATTAACAACCTCTTGCTCCCACCCAAGCCCTTTCACTCTTTAACTAGTTGCTTTCTTTGGTTCTCTTCAGAGCACAATCTTTGATTATCTTGTATCCTTTTTACTTGTTTATGATCTGTTTCCTCAAGTAAAATGTAAGTTTTATGAGGACAGGGCACTTAGGAGTTACGTTCACAATCATAGTCTGTCATCTAATCTAGTGCTTAACATAGACATATATATTTATTGAGCATATGAATGAGTGAATAAATAAACAGATGCTTCAAGAATCTCATTTTGAATAAAGTGCAAATACTTCCTAAAATAAAGGCAATCATTCAGAATTTATTTCTTATTTTTGTATCTGTTATATTCTTGAGACTCGTGCTTTTTTGTACTTTTTGCAATATCTAAGAAATCATTTCACTTAATAGTGCACATGTACACACAAATAAAATGACAGAAATCATACTTCCGGTTTAGATGAAAAGCATTGGTGAGGTTAAGCAAATATGCATGCATTAGGTATGCATATTTGGCCCTAAGTGCTTTATTCAACAGTTTTTCTAGAACACTTATTTAAATCAACCACAAATTGACAACATCCAAGGTTCACCTGGCTGTTCAAGAACCTACACAACTAGTGTATTACTGCAGAACATGTTGTAGTTCTTGGCAGTCTCTTTAAAGTACAATACCTAAAATGCCTAGGAAATCTCCTTCCCATAAGAATTCTTCCTGAATTGGAATAGACACCTAATTACTGTGGTTGCCAAAATGCAGGCATCATCTGGTGGCAATAGAGAGCGTTGGCAAGAGATAGTCCTTCAGTTTACAGCAAGTAACTAACTTAAAAACTAAGTAAAAAAGTAAACTAGATAGCGTAAAATAAAAACGTTTCAACTTCTTTGAAATAAAGTACAGAGATCTAAGCATATGTGACTTGTGGATTCTAGAGATTTCAATTTTTCAAAGTGAATTCCTATTTGCTCTTCCCCTTAGGATGGAGCAGCTGTGATTATTTATAAAGAGCAACACTGCAGTTTCTCCAGGTTGCTGCTCACGATAGACAACTCACAGAGCTTTTCAACTCACCAGCAGTCATCTCAGGGCCGGTGATGTGGACATGAATATTGAGAAAGAAATAGGCTTCAGAGAGATCTACCTTCATAATTTTTTCAGTAACAAGCAGCTATACATGCTCCTGTGGGTTCCTTTGTTCTGTAGACTCTGCAGTCCCACGATGCAATTGGAGGGACCTTAGCTCTTTAATGAAGTACACCCAGTGTGCAGTAGTGAGCACAGGGCCAGCCAGGATATTTTAGGCCCTGCTGTCTGGGTGTTAGCAGTTAATTATGTGAAAATGGATCATTAAGAGTTAGCTGGAAAAAAATGCAAATCATTAGCAAGTTCCTTTGGTAAAGAAATGGTAGTACCAATCTGCTGAAGTCCAACCACTCAAAGAAGACATTAGACAAAGTCTGATGGTACGAATGGGACACAGGAATGTCAGGGAAATAGGATATAGAAAAGAGGTTTGACTTTTGTAAAACTTATGCGTTTTATTTCTGCTTGAGCATTTTGCATCACTGAGGGGGTTAAGTAATTTTTATTTCAAATATTGTATGTACTTAGAATCAAATGCTAAAGTTAATGAAAAACTAGGATAAAAGTATTTATAAATTTAAGAGACAATACATTGTTAACAGATCATCTTTTAGTCAAAGAGATGAAAAATGCAGGCAACTGTATTCTAAATTTGAAAGTTACAAGACACTTGCCAACATTGGACAAAACACATGAGAGTGAGTGATAAATTTCTGCCCTGTCGTTACTCAGTTTTGCTGCCCCTTTCAGAGAATCACTTGAAGCTTTCATAAAAAGACAGAAGGAAAGCAAGGTCTTGGGAGAGTGATAATATAAACCCAGTAAGCATCAGTATTTCAGTAAGTGTCCATAGTTAAAGATATATTTTTTTAATTACACACCAGTTCATTCCTCTTCCAATCAAAATGTAAGGGTGGGCAAATACTTCAATTACTTTGTTCCTCAAATATGTTATATTCTATAGAGCATGAAGGAAAAAGTAATCAAGATGATATGTAGTAAATACATGTGCCACTGATAAGACTGGTTGGAATGTTTTGTTCTGTCTAGTGAGAACTCTAAACCCAGGGACTTTGCTCTGGTGTGACGCAGAGCTTGAGTTTGAGCTTATTTCAGAATGTTACCAAGATGTCAAATGCCACTAGAGGCAACACTCTGACACTGGAGACATAACTTTTAAAAATCACTCTCAAATGGCTCCTTGGTGCAGGTAAATCCAATGATACAACAAAAAGCGAATAGCACAACTGCCTCAATCCCCTAGGAGCATCAACCTCAATCCTTTTGAAAAAGTTTTATGCATCAAATACAAAACTAAATTTAGGAATTTGGTGAAATAATTTTGTAGTTATCCCCATGCCGGACAAAATTCTAGGCCCAAAGACAGGTTTTGCCTCTAAATATTCATAGATTTCTCACTCAATATGGAGTCAGTCTGGGGTGAGAATAAAGAGCTCATTACATGTGAAATGATCTATATTTCACCAGTATAACAAACATGTGATAAACAGTCTTGTCCACTCATCTACATGGTATCTTCAGCAGCCGTGTCTGTACTGCCATCACTGGTGTTTTAATGATAAACTTAATTTTCCTCTTTTCCTCTGTTCTTTTCTCTATATTCCCAACACACACATGCACACATGCGTGCACACACACACATACACACACACAAGAGCGAATACGTTTTTCCTAAGGATCAAGGCAGCTTTACTAACTTTCCCCTATTTTTTTTAGATGTCGTAGGACAATTATTCTTTCCAAAATCCTGTCCTCAGCTAATGGTTTATACTTTATCTCTCTGCTGTGCAGAACATAAACTAAAAGAATGAGAGCTGGTGCTAGTAGAGTTGCTGCACCTTCCAGAGAAGGGGAAGGCCTACTAAGTGATCATCAGGAGGCAGATGCTCTTTGTTTTATTACCATATAGAAGGAGCTGAATTTTTCACCTTGGTCCACAAATGCACAGTCTATTCTCTAGACCATAGGGAGGAGAATTGGAGATTCTGCCTTACTGTAATGATGAGGAGCTTGAAGTTGATGGTAATAATGTTGATGATGAGATTATTATCTTGATGACAATGAAGACATCAGAGACAAAAAGTGTCCAAGCCTGTACATGTTCAGTATTCTTATTATACCACAGAGGCTTTTGGCAAAACTGAAATTGGTCTAATTAATGACTGAATCGCTTCTTCTGCCCCTTATACAGATCTGCTTCTATTGTTTTATAAATTGGCTTCATCCTTGGACTTGAGATTTAAGATCATGGCTCTTACTTTCCCTTTCCTGAATCTCTGCTACCTGTCCCAGGTGCTGCCTCTGGTAGCGTGTCCTAAATTCACACCCATCCCATGACCTGGGATGCTACTAGATTCTTCCTCTATTTGTGCTCATCAGACTGAGAATGCTAAATGCTACTGCTTGTATTAATGTCAGTCTCTGCTTGGGAAAAAAGATCCAATAATGTCAACCTCACGCATATAGTCAAAGGTTCCCCTTGTATAATGTTGTTGATAAAGAACAGCATTGCTTTTTCCTCCTGTAGTTGCATGCATGCCATTTCAGTGGCATTTCAGTTCACAGGACAGTTTCCTGAGAATTGTTATGTCTACATCTTTGGAGCCCAGAGCTCTACAATCAATTGCCATTGCGGAAAAGATATATTGTAACAGTCGGAGCCAGTCTGCTAACTGTGTTGTGACTTTTCTGTTACCCCATCTATAAACCATGGGGTTTATACATGTCACCTCAGGAAGGTATTATGAGAGTTAATGAACCAGAAGTTGTAAGGGGGATTTAGCCTGCCGGATAAAAGGTGCTGCTTAAGTATAGAGCATTCCCGTTTTATGTGACCTGATTCTTCAGGGCCAAAGCAACATATCAGGAAGTCACAGTGCTGCTATTAAAGGGCAGAAGGCACTATCAGTACATTCTCAATGTAAGGTGTAAACTCAGTCTCCAAAAGGAGCAGTTTGGGATTTTATAACTTACTGTTCAGTGGTGGCTCCTTTGCTGCAGCTGCCACATCCCCTGCATGATAAAATTAGTCACATTTTGCCCATTTTGTCCTTGGTTCCTTCCCTTGACACAACATGTATTCCCTCAAAATCCTCTCTGGATGAAATGACTGTGGTACAGAAATATAAGACGTACAAATACATCAGCTAAAATGGATGATAAGAGAACAAACCTGCAGGGCAAGCAGTGCCTCTGGCAGGTTTTTGCTGTTCCTTTTGAGATACAAAAGCAAGAAGACATCTGCAGCTAAGACGCATTAAAGGGTTTCCGTTATCACAACGGTGAGAGAAGGTACAGCAAGCCAAATGGGGCACATGTGATATGCCACCTCCAAGTAGCATTGTGAGGCTTGTAGCACAGAAGAGACAAACACTCAGAATATGAGACCTTTCTAAAGACCTCACTTGGCTTACACTATTCAACACTGTGACAGTTCTGCAGGGCCTATTATATTTGACTTGGGGTTCACTATCTGCTTAGCTGATCCCCTTATTGACCACATTACCCCTCATCTGCTCTGAGTTCAACCTTTTCTGTCCTGTACTGGCCACTATCAATAATTCCTCTCAAAAGGCTCCTGTTGAGGCACATAGAGCTTCACTGATGGGACATTTATTTATTAACATATTAAATTATTGTATTTTAAATATATTCTTGCCCACGACCATTAAAGAAAAGTGTGCATTCATAATGGTATTAGCTGGCAGGGGCTTAGAATGCACTTAGTTTTGTTTGCAATTTCTACAGACATTTCTCACTTTCCATAATAAAGCCTGGTTTGCTAACCAGAGGAAAAGATCATAAATATTCACAAATTTGGAAAAAAAATATTTTTTCTGAATAATGAAAGAAAAACCAGCAGTAAGAAAATAAGGAAGTCACAGAACTGTGTTTCATGTTTGTTTGTTTTTTCCCTTCTGTGCAGGGTTCTTGCATTCTTTCCTTTACTTAGCCCTATCATCCTTGTAAGAGTAAGCAAAGCAGAAATAAAAGACTCCCTCTTGGTTTTCCCCCACTCTGAGATACCTTAAGGCTTACAAGATGATACTTTCTCCATTATAGCCAGTTGCTGTAAATCAGCTGTGTGAATAAGAACACCTGAATCCTTCTAGGTCTGCATGTTTACTAAGTTTTACAAGCTGAAAAGCATGGGCTCTTGGGGTATTAGGGATGTTTTAACATTAAAACAGTTCTGCCTGATGCTGTGAATACAGCTACAAAAACACAAAAATCAGTTTTCTCCCTCCTTTGCCATGGAGCTGCAATTTTTCCCAGGAGCCTTTGACACTTTCTCCTTTATGCACCACTTCCTCTGATAGTGCATAATCTCTTTCATATTCTTTTTTGAAACGTTTCTAATGTTCAACATTCATTTACGTTTTAATGGGAAGACAACATAGTTTTGCATGTTTTTCAGGATTAAGGGTATTTTACTCTCAATGATACATAGTTAAACCACTTTTTTATTGCCTACATTCTCTGCTGCAGAGGCTGGGGAGATATCCATAGTGTTACCTCTCAATGTTTTAGGTTTCTATTCTGCTTTGAGGAAAGATTTCAGTCAGCTGTGATGTATACGGAATAGCAGAGTGGAACTTGTCTCTTTTTCAGAGCATGGGGCTTAGGGAACCTGATAAATGACTGAATTTTCAATGAGTCAAATATCAGGAAAGAAGATGTTTCTTTCATTTTCCTTTGCACTAGTTAATTTGCAAAGGTGCTGATTTTTCTCTTCAGATTTATAAAGCCAGGGGACATATTTATGAAAAGGCACAAAAGAATCAGAAGACAGAAAAGTAGCTAACTAAAAAGGAAGAGATGCATATATATCCTAACAGGTAAATTATAGAGGTTGTTTAGGTTTGGTTTCGTTTTGCTTCTGTGGCTATTAAAGTTTAGATCTAAAAAGGTACCCTGTGCTTTTAACCTGTAGATCAAAGTCTCGATGGAGTTGTACCTTTGCTGCTTGGTGCCGTACATGAAACATTAGCAAAGCACTGTTACATTGTGAGTATAATTTCTTTGCTGCATTTAACTCAATTTGAGCATCATGCCATTGGCTTGTATGTTTTTTATTTAAAATTTAAACAGAAAGAAGTGATCTTTCTGGAAAATAATGTACATGAAAGAAACGAGAGGTTACATACCATGTGTCTGACTACTACTCAAGCATCCACTGTAGTTCCTAAGATGAAATCAGGGACCAATCTTCACCAGGGATTCTTGTCATTGAACAAAGAGAAAAAGAAGCTCTGGGTTGATTCATATTTTGGAATGTAAAGCTCTACAAGGATCTCAGATAGAGCTATAAAATGTCCTTCTTAATCTAGAAGGAATTATCTGTTGAAAAAGTAGTCATGGTACAGTACAAGAGGTTTTATTTTTTATTTTCTTAATGTTTGGAAGCACAAATAAGAACTATTCATTATTTTTTAAAGAAATTTATTTATGTGACATTACCATGAATTTATGGACATGTTCTAGTGCCCACTGACTGTGTCCAAGAAAGAAGATATAAAAGCAAACCCTTAACTCCATAACAACAGTGGTCAAATTTGGGAGCTGCAGGTGTGTTTCTTATTCAGTCTACATTCAGCTTTGCTTTCTCCCCCTCTCTCCCGTGTTCCCCTACACTCTCTCTCACTTTCTTCTTTCTTTCCCTTTCTTACAGTTACATGTACATACCTGTTCAACTCACTGTCTTCTCAACAGCCTCGAGACTAGTTCATTAACCAGAGTTCGCAGATACAGGTAAGCAAAACAACATTAAGGGAATGAACACAATACATACAATAGTTTGCTCACAGTCATTGTTCTAACAAAATTTTCAATTTTTTCTGTTTTCTATTCATATTACCAAGTCTCTGTCATTATAACTCCTGAGGTACACCAACTATATGTCTGTTTGTGAGGGTGGATGATGAGAACAGATTTAGGGGATAAAACCTATCGTAAGTCTGTCGGCATTCAGTTAAATGTTGCCGATAAGATAATTCATGGAAATCTGTTAGCACAGTTCCTAGCATATGATAAGCATGCAATAAATGGTAGTAGTTGTTTTTGTTACTGCTGCTGTTTTTTAGGTTTTCATTTTATTCTCCAACATATAACATTTTTATTAGAGGTTCTTGGAGGAAAAAAAGTAAAGGCTATTTATAGACTTACTAGTCTGTTATGTAAAGTTGCTCTCCTTCATTATCCATTGGACATGCCCCTTTACAGTTCTTCATTAGTGAAATTACTGAAGACTTGTATGCACAGCCTGCTTTTCTCTTCCCCATTCACGCATTTGCTCTCTGGCCATTCTATTTTCTCACCATGGGCTTCATCGTATCAGAGGTGAGATGGCAAGTCTAGACAATATACAAGGAAATTTTCTTAAGTCCTCAGACTTAAAACATTGCTTTATTTCTTATCAAACTCTCATTTAAATAAGTGGAAACCTTTCCCAAACTTCTTGATGTTTACTTTATTTTAAATTAAATATTAAATTTAACAATTAATAATCTTGATGCTAAAAAACATTAAACACTGGTAGGTTTTTGTTTGTTGTGTTTTTTCATGAAAAATCTTCTTAGTAACTAGACCACCAAGGAAAATATGATCCACAGGGTTCATTCAACTGAACCAGAAAGTTAGGATCCCTTAATTTTAAGAAAATTAAGGTTACTCTGAGGTTCAAATAAATTCACACTAAGAAGTCCATATATCATTTTATGCTGCTCTGTTTCAAATTACTTCTGAAAATGTAGTAGAAATCCATAAGGGCTTCTACAAAATAGTATCCTGTGCATGTGTATCCAGCATTTTTTGGCTGAAAGCTAACCTTGCATTTAGCTCAAGTATTTCTGCAATAATAACAAGGTCTTAAGATTATAAAAGTGCTGTACCTATGCTAACTAATCAGAGGAGACTTCAAGAGGAACATTTTGGCTACATTTCCACTGGTGTCTAACTATGACTGTTAGTGTTCTTTCCCTGAGTACTCCTCTCAGAAAACATACACTTAATGTTTTGCAATGTTGATTTTTTTGTGGGGGTTTGTTTTACACACCACGAAAAGGAAAGCATTGGACAAAATATTAAAAATAATCAATGGATTTGATTTATCTTCAAGTATAAGGCTTTACAGTAGTTATCCCTGTACTCAACAAATCTGCTTATTAAATATCATCTGTTATACATTAACTTCTATAGAACTCACGGCTTTCTAGCTTTTCACTAGCTCTTTGTCCCTTTGAGAATAAAATTGGGTAACAGAACCAGAAAGTGTAGCTTCTAATGGATGGAATAAAGGAATTTTTAAAATAGAATTTAACTGAGATCAACATTCTCTTGACTCTTGCTATTGAGTTTCTTTGAATTTCCTTCTTCTTTCTTTTCTCTTATGAGGAGCTGATGTAAGATGAGCCTATGAGAGAAGTTGTCTTCTTAACTTCCCACCCCAGCATTAGAGTAGACTAAGCAAGAGCCAAGGAAGGCCCAAGGAAAAAGTAGAGTAGGAGGCTACTGTCTTTTTTTTTTTCCATTGACTTCAACCAATATTTATTATGTACCAACTATGTGCCAAAAACTTATCTAGGCACTGAGATATAGCAGTGAACAAGATCACCAGGGCCTTTGCTTTTCTGAAGCTTAAAGAATACTTAGGAAGATGGGCAAGTCAAATGCTTCTACTCTAGTCCTGAAGCTAGAGAAGAAAAAAAAGGATGTCAATGCTCACATTTAGTCTTAAGCTAGTTGGAGTTCAAAAAATTTTCAACTGGTATTAAGTATTTATTTGCCTATATTTATTTCTTAGTACTTTGTTGTTGTAAGGGAAAAACTAGCTATCTCCAGTAACTCTAGGACAGTGGTCAAAAATTTGGGCAGTTTGGATCTTGATTCTTTTTCTGAAAAATATTGTGACTATGAGTGATGGCTCTGCACCTGCTGAAATTAGAAAGAGTAAATGGGCACCTCCTTTCCTTCTCATGAGGATGTACAGAAGAGCAGTGGTTGAACAGAGGAACGTCATTTTTATGCTTCTAGGTGCTTCTGCTTGTCCTGCCTCTGGCCCACGTGATGCTCCCAATCAAGGTAATATAAATAACAAATGTTTAAAAAATTGTTTAACACTTTAGGACAACTTTTTTAAAATTATTACAAGGAGAGAGAATGGGATTTTATAAACGTATTTTGTTTACTTTCATTCTTTCTGTTGCTTCTTTTAATTTTTTCTTATTAAAAACATATTTTAGGAACTAAACAAGAGTCAGATGTATATTTAATTTTTTTAGAGCATCATTCTCATGTTCTATTGCCCTGTTTCTTTTTTATTTCTTTAAATTCTATCTTCTTGCTTGTGTTGTTTTGTTATTTTATGTTTCTTTGCACTTAGATATCAGAGGCATCTAAGTAAAGATTGTTTTTTCTAGAACTTGTTCATATGAAATCGTTATAATATTAGTACAGGGCCTTTATTCTTTTTAGTCACAAATATGAGGACTTCAATGATACTCTCCTTACTCCTGCATCAACTATTTTTATATTTTAAGCAAGAAATCTTAGTTTTCAAAACACATAACTTTCACTCCTTTAAGTTTCCTAGTTTTGAACATATTGTTTTTCTCATCAGGCTAAAAATGTGAAACTGTTTTATGGGGAGTTAAAAATTTGTATAAAAATGTCATTATTTTATGTGGCTCAATCATTAGAAAATTTACTGCGTGACTTAATTTGGCTCTTTTTCCTACTTGGCTTGCTTTGAAAAACAGTAAGAATATGGTCCTTTTTCAATTGCTAATATAAATAGTGCAATTTTGATTTAAATTTCATAAGGCCCACTTGTGTGTTCACAGTTGCAACAGACAAATAAAATAAACAGCCAGGAAGACAAGATAGTCTTCTACATATTAACGTTTGAGACATGTTACTAGGTGCCCATAACCAGTAGTATCTCCACAAGTGCCTGAAATTTCCACTACATTTCATTCATTCATTCAATGATATTTTTATTAAATTTGGCACTTACCCTGTGCCTTTAGTGATTATAAATTTTGGAGAAAATACAAAGAAAGCTCAGAGTCTAGTAAGGCAGAGAGAGAGAGAGGTAAACAAGTAATGATTCAACAATGTAATTACTATGATATAGGAATAAGGAAGGGTTTTTCAGGTCATGAATGGGTGGTGGAAAAAAGGAGGTTGAGGCTTTTCATAGGAAAATATTTGGATAACTTCATTCATACGTTTTGCTGACTTAAGTGACATACATATAGTTCCTCACTCAACCTTACCCGGACCCACTCCAACCCTCATTTAATTAGTGCTAAATATATTAAAAACTATTACCCAAATATTTTTTTTCATATTAAAAGTTCTAAGTTACCATTTACCTAGAGAAACATGCAGTTATGATTACCCCAAAGGTGGAAATAAACAATCTTACATTTAAAGAAGTCTTTAGAGTGTAAATATATCAATGGAGTACAGTGCTATTAAATACTTCAGTTTTATGGCTTCCTCAACTCAGGACTCCATTAATGTTCTACTCTCTCCTATTGTGAAGCTTGTGTTAAGATCTGGCAGGGTTATGTGATGGAGGATGGGTGTGAAACGATATTTGCATTTGAAACTCAATAGCCTTACTCATCTAAAGAATGCAGTTTTCATTTAATACCAGTAAAAGATACTTTGTGCTGTTTTTTTTTCAGTTGTACATATCACATTTGAGATAAAATTGAGCTCTATACAGACAGAGACCATGTATTATACAGTACTTATTTTTACTCCTCACAGATTGTGTCACAGTCGCTTATACATAGTAGACTTGCAAAAATACCTGTTGTTTTTGGATAACAACCCAAGAAGTATGATATGGAAATAGATTGACTTAAAGATGTGGTCTAAGAGCACAATGAAAAAAAAATAGCTGCCAAGTTTGTCCTTTGAAAATATGGAGGCAGCATTTTGACTATTCCAAGATTCATATTTAGGTTCGTCACATGCTAACAAGAAATCTTTACACTCCATCCACTAGAGGGCAATCAATACATTAGGCACAGACACTTACCCCCACCCTGACCTGGAACCTAGTAACTTTAAGAGGATTAGGTAGACACAAAGAAGAGGGAAATATGCATGGAACTCTTCTCATCAAAAATAGCATTGTAGTCTTTTTTGGATTCCCTTCATTGATAGTGGGCCTGGAAAAAGAAACTAAAAGTAAGCTAGACTCTTCCCTTTGGTGTTAACACTAAGTTTCTTCCAGACACTTAAGAAAACTCACAAGTAAATAAGCCTACCACCTGAGGGAAATGAGATTTCCCTCTAAAGCAAAGCAGCATTTGAGCTTGTCATACAGTTCATGCGTCTGCCACTTCTGCAAGGAGGCAATGGTAATACATATACAGATAAAATGCTGGGCAACCTATCTTGGCGATTAGACTTTTTCACTTTGGATGACTTTTTCTACGATAACATCTCACTAGCTTTTGCTAAGATTGACATTATGAATGCAAAAATAGTTTAGAGACATTAATTTTAGTGCTTTTATGATTGATAAAATACTGAAAGAACTGGGAATCAGGAAAGCACATACGACCTTGTTGTTATTACAGGTAATAATCACATCAAACATGGTTGACCCTGTGGACACTTTTTCTGGAGACTTCAGTAAATTTGTGGCTCTTCTGCTGATTCATTGTAGGGGTAAAGTCCCAAATCGGTTGTGGGTCACTCATTCCTCTTCTGTAAATGGGTACAATATTTTTCCATCTCACACATAGGCTTTAAGAAATTCTCAAAAGTCACAAAGTATTTTGAGGTTTGTAGGAATGCCAAGGAGATATCTTTCTTCAATGTTGGCTATGAAATCCTATGTGCACATAAGATTTTTTTTTTACTCATTGACTTATTACGAAATAGTAGATGTGTTCTTCCACAAGTACCATGCACCGTGATATAGCAAATATTTCTTAGGAATTTAGCAAATCTTTTAAATGTGTGCTTAAAATATATTAAATATACTTAAAAATAAAAAGTAATCATAGTTCTCAAAATATTTTGTAAGATTATGGTGGTAGAACCTATGGAAATTGCTTTGTGAGACTAGTTCTTTACGATTTTTTGACTTAGTGACAGTGTTCCTTCATCCTGAGCCTGTTTACACTTTCCCAGGTATCTTAGGACTCCTTTCTTGGGGAACGGCTGCTAGATTTAATGCAGAAACCTAGTTTCCTAGTTTCCACTGGTACAATATGAATCTCTAAGCCCCAGCTTTTCTCTAGACTTAGCTTATCTAATATTTAGAATTATAGGTGTGTGCTAAAACATCTACTATGCACCCATTCCCCATGTACTCAATGTTTCTAATTTTAAATCTGAGGTAAGGCTTCTAATTTTATTTCTAAGGTAAATGAATATATTATTTTTTGACACGTCCACTATTGGTTCTACATAGTGACTGCTTTCTAAATAGATTTAAGCTCCCAGCTTAACATAAAGTTTACAAAGAGGGAGGAACAGGTGTTTGTGTAATACCAAAATAATCACTGGCTTTACTATCAGACCCATGACTTTTACTCAGCACTACGCTTTACTAATTGAGTGACCTTGGGAAAGTGCCTAGCCTTTCTGAGCATCTTGTCCCTCATTTTAAAATGAATATTATGACACCATTGCATATATATGTATGTTTGGTATATCACAGGATTTAAACGCATACAACAGATAATACATAGTGAATTCTTTCCCTTTGCTAAACACGTGCAACTATCTCAACAAAGGTTTTGTTTGTCTGTCAGTCGTTTTCTACCCCTGCTTTCACTGTCCCATAAAACATTAGGCAAAATTTAAAATTGCCTCATATCTTTTTTCTTCTTCTTCAAAACAAACAAACAAACAACAAAAACATGTTATTGGCTGTCAACAAAAAATAAATGACTGCAAGATAGAAAATCCAATCCTCTTTATTTTTTGTACTTATTTTGCTTAATTGTACAGACTTTATTAAATATCTATAATGTCCAAAAAAAGAAAACACCATGCCAGGCTCAGGACAAAAAAAAATTTCCCCTGCCATTGCAGGAGATTGTGATCTACTAAGGAAAGCTGACATTTGCATTGTGAGTGGTTCAAGGTATACTGGAGTTAAGCATTGTCATATGAGTGCAAATGAAGTGTTTTAAGAGTATGTATCTTCATCCATTTTTAATTTTCAGTGGTGTAAATTTGAGGGGAGCCAGAAGTCAGGCTTTCTTTTCAATTAGAGACACAGAAATTACTATTACGAGTTAGACAAACATAAGGTTGCTTTAGCACCTTTCTATAATTAATGCTTTACATTTTAGTAAAATTACGTATAAAGCATAATATTCTTGTAGTATGATACACTAGTCCATTGACTTTAACACAATGTAGTCTCTCGACCATATCCCCCTGAGTGTCTGAAACCACACTGCCTTCTTCTTAGCAGATGCCTCTGTTGGTATATACTCTTGGTGTTACTCAACACCCATGCAGTGAGTTGGCAATGTAGCATATTCCTATCTGTTCCCACAGTCACCATTAGCTGAAAGGGACAATTCTTAATGTGTAAAGCTAGTGATAGCCTTAGGTGTGGAGGAGACAGTAATCAAATCTGAGCCGTAATCCAGGGAACAGCAGTAGGTGGCATTGAGGGTGTTTAGGCTGTCAGCTACTTACGCTACACTGGCAGCTTCCAGAACTGGCCTGGATTTTCAGAGTTCCAGAGAGTGCAGCTTCTTTTTAGCATTCACAACTTTTTCATGCTACACTGAAAAAAACAGGGCTAAGTTTAGGTGCTTTGAGTATTTTCCCATACCTTTATGTATTGCTAGTACGCTGCTTTGAGTTTAAACAGAAAGGAGAGTGCTTAGAAATTTTGTTTTAGATTTCTGCCTGCCCTCACCAGGAATTTACTTTTATAATAAAAATGTTTTGCATATAACACTTCACATAAATTTAATGCTGTTGGACCATTATACAAGAAACTTAAACATTATTTTTTTAAACTTAAGAAATTGCTGAGAAAAACATGTGTCTAAATAATATGCATAGATCTTCATCTATAAGTATGTATGCATTTCCACATGTATTTGAAAAAAAGATATTTTCAGGCCAAAGAGATTTCTCTTCCAATACTTGATAGTATGTTGATAGTAATTACAAGTCTTGGAGGAGGTCATATGAATTCTCACCAAACTTTTCCTGATGACTGACTACATGGGTCTTAGTTTCCTATCTGACCATAGTAATTTTGGCTTAGCTGCCTCATTGGGTTGTTGTAAAGATCAACCAAGAAATGTTTGTAAAAATATTTGGAAAATGTATGTCTCTGAATAAAATGATCAGAGAGAACGGGAACATCTACCTTGTGCCAGGCAATTATATTTTGCCACCCTGTATAACAATCCCGTAAAGTAAGTGGTGTTATCTTCATTCACAGTGAGGAATTCACAGTGTAACTCGTGTTAGTTTATACAACTAGTATATGAATGACCCAGGTAGAGCTGATTCTAAAGCTAGCTAATACTCCCTCCTAGCAACCAAAACAATAATAATAATAACTGTTTTTGAAGAGAAAAATAAAAGCTACTTTCTTACTGACCATTACTAAACTTCAATCTCTCTTGTTTTTGATGGCAGTATAGCAGGGAGTAGGTGATATTTGGTTTGGCTGTTATTCAAATGGGAATTTAGCTTCAGAGGGTATTATGGTTATATAATGCATACAAAATTAAGATCAAAATGTGAAGATTAAGATATGATAGAGATGTAGCAATGGCACAATGCCTGGCATGCCTTCGTTTACAGAGGGATGGTGAAGTAGAACTTATCAGCATATCAACATATACACCACAAAAGCATTTTTCTCTTTAAAAACCATGCTTACACACACACACGCACACACACACACACATACATGCACACACAAATGAATTTCAGATATGTGCATATGATTACCCTGAAAAAAGTGATCAATGCAATAAAGGATAAAAATAGCCATTTTAATATAGCTCATCATTTTTAATATTAAGTGCAATAATGATAAACAAGGCTTTTTTGAACAAATAATGTGTCACATCTATAGTATCATAGCGATACTAAAACACAGTGGCTGTGTGTTCTCAACATTAGCAAACTACATTCAAAAATACCTTCTAAATATATGCATGTTGCCAATGAGTGGGATGGCAAGAAAGCCGAAGATGAAGAGTTTTAAAAAGCAACAGAAAAACTATCCTCAAACATTTATCATTTCTTTCTGCTAATTACTCTGATTTAATCATTGCACATTGTATACATGTGTAGAAATATCACATTGTACCCCATAAATATCTATCATTATTATGTGTCAATTAAAAATAATAATAAAAGCCAAAAAATCCTGTCCTTATTATCCTGAGATCCAAAAGCAAGTAGAAACCTGAAATCTTCATTTCATGTATAGTGACTCAGTATATGAAGCTAAGAATATTAATTTGTAGAGGGTCTCTAGATTCTTGTCAGAGATTTTGCCTCTTTGGGCTGAATATTTGTTTTCTTAAGTGGGGAATAAGCACGTACAAAGAATATCATTCTTAAGCATTTCACTTCATCAGAATTCATTAGAGCAGATCTGAAGGTTTCATTATTCTTTAAGAGTACATTGATAAAACCATCACACACTTATTTTTAATACTATGCATATAAGTTATTCTGACAGTCTGTTGCAAAGCCAACATTTCAATTCTGAAATTAAAAATATACTAGGACAAATTATTATGTTCCAGCCACCACAGGCCAAGTTGAACAATATGCTCTCTGCTTGGAACTCAGGTTAGAACTATCCCACAGATCAAAAATAATAGTGACCACTAAAGTGGCAAGAAGCTAGAGCCTAATTGGCATCTGAATAAAAATAATTCATTTCTACATATCAAATGTTGTTTCTTTCTAGCCCTGTGGTTTACTGTTCCCTTCACAAGTACCCTCCCAAAAGCAATCTTTCAGCTATGTAACCTGCATTAGGAGTGTCCATTTGTGAAAATCCTGACACAGTGCTTACAGCTTAGACAATGCAGAACGGGCAATGGCAATCTTTTTGCCTTTTGTTTCCCTCTGTGTGTGTGTGACAAACCAGATTAAAAATATTTAGAATCAAAGACTGTTGCTAACTTCTTGCTCCATGAAGTAACATTCCACACTAGGTTGCATCAGTTCTCAAGGCCTAATCTAGCTTTCCCCAGTGGCTCCTGGTGCCTGAGGGAGAGATACTGTATCTGTTCCATTTATGAGTAGAAAAATAAATGGGTTTGCCCTTAATAAATGTAGAGGACTAGATGAAGAGCTCAGGACAACCTGCTTTTTACTCCCTTAAGCAGCAAGACCTTTTTAATTCTCCTCATTCCTCCACGAATTTTGCATGAACTATGCTGTTAGCCACATAAGATGATGAATGTTTGAAATAGTCCAGGAAGGCTGAGCTAATGAGACGGTTGTCATTAAAACTGTGCACTATAGCTAAGAGGCAGTATCCAAGCTTCTGAGGACACTTACATATTATAGTTTTTTTCCCCACTGCTATTGATGCAGCATTACATATTTAGTCCTTTTAAGTGTTGGGGCTGACTTAGTCAATGGGGAAACAATTTCTCACCCAGTGCTAATATGTTTTTGACTGTACTAGCTAGAGTTTTAGCTGCGTTCACTGTGCTATAGGGCTCTAAGTGTCCCTGTACAGCAGCTGTGCCCCAAGCCTGTCTCTACAGTGTCACACTATGAACTGTGACTGTTAACAAAGTATCTACTTTGTCTCCTTTTGAACATGGTTACACTTTATGAGGTAGAAAGGACTAGATGGAGGGGTCAGCGATGAGGCTAAAATGCTTTCTATCTTGTTAGGGAAAATCATGTGACTGTCAGGGAGGCAGTTTCTAATCCTCTGCTTTAATCAGCTAGGACAGAAGAAAACATAATATTAATAGATTAAAATGAGCTGATCAGCAGTAATTATAATCATCAGTTATGTTGGTTTATATATATATATATATATTCGATTTTATAAAGGTACCCATCATTTCACACCCTTTGGGCACAATTAAAGAAGTTAATTAAAGTGTCGTGTTGTAGAAGAGTATTTTTTTCTCTACTTCAATAAATCCTTTCTGTTTCAAGTCATACTAGTAACATAGCTCAACGTTAAGTCTAAATGTTTACTCTCATGGTTTCTGTCTTCTTTTTAAATTTAGTTACCTAGTGAGAAAATAAATGTATATCTGAATACTTGTTTACTCTCTTTTCTGTTTAATCCAATTACCTCCCACAAAGCTATTAGAGTATCATAGAAACAAAGAATGGAAGCCAATGTTTAAAATTCTTCTGATTTTATACATTATGCCACATCAGCATTAAGATGATTCATGAGGCCGGGCGCGGTGGCTCAAGCCTGTAATCCCAGCACTTTGGGAGGCCGAGACGGGCGGATCACGAGGTCAGGAGATCGAGACCATCCTGGGGTGAAACCCCGTCTCTACTAAAAAATACAAAAAACTAGCCGGGCAAGGTGGCGGGCGCCTGTAGTCCCAGCTACTCGGGAGGCTGAGGCAGGAGAATGGCGTAAACCCGGGAGGCGGAGCTTGCAGTGAGCTGAGATCCGGCCACTGCATTCCAGCCTGGGTGACAGAGCCAGACTCCCGTCTCAAAAAAAAAAAAAAAAAAAAAAAAAAAAAGATGATTCATGAGCAACTCTATATAGTCATATACTGGAAAAATATGAGAGTCATCTTAAATAGTCAACCAATCACACTGCTTATTTTGTGGTCTGAATTGGTGAGAGGAAAAGGAGAAAGAGAGAGAAAGGGAGAGAGGGAGGAAGAAGTAAAAACCAAAAGGAATTTTTTCATCATATAGAACTAATTTCAGAAGACTTTCAGATTATCACATTAAAGCGAATTGATGTACTTAGATTAATAATTCTAAGATTGTTATATAAGTCCTTTGATGCCTTAAACCTTTAAATCTATGCATTTCCAAACTTTTCTTCTTCTTTCTTCCTCTTCCTCTCTCTCTCCCCCTCCCTTTCTCTTTTAGGAACCACTATAAGGTTTCTCTAGATCAAACACAGTTTTTGCTTTTGTTTTCCTAGAAGTATACATAGAGTAAAAGAGAAAGAAGCAAAATATGACCTGTTCGGTCATACTAGTGATTTATTATTTTAATTGATCATGCAGCAATCTATATCATTCCTGTGATGAGCTATTGCAGCTGATAAAACTGCTAAAATAATTATATCGATCTGCTATTTGCAATTGTGTTCAACTATGGATATGTTGATATTTAGGCTACAAAGATGCAGCCTGAGTCAACAAAACAAGAAATGAAATGAATAGTTAAATATCAGTCATTCAAGAAAGGCAAGCAAGTTAATTTGGACTTGCGACCAAGGGCCTTCATTATGTACCTTACATAGATATTGATCAAATCAATAATATTCATAAATAACTCTACGGTTTTTTCCTACGACCCAGTCTCACTGAAGATCCAATTTTCTTATCCTATGTCTCTGATTTTCTGTTTAGACTGACAATTCATTTCAATGGTCAAATTAGCTGGATCCATTAAAAACAAAAACATATTTTGCCCTACTAGCCATAGTCTCAGTGGCAATCGAATTATCTTTGTCCAGCTCTCTGTCTTTTCATTTTGCAAGTTTCTTTCAAGTCATGAGTAGCTGGATATGTGGTAAATTGTGTTGTGAGTATCTAATACTGTTGTTAGCAACATATGTAGATGTTTTTGATAATAGTCAATCAAACCATCAGAAGAATCAAAGGGGACATTGCCTCAGCTTTATGAGACACCAGATGACACCAGTTTAGACATTAAAAGTTTTGTAAATAACAATTTGTCACAAATATTCCAATTTTGGTATTCCTATGAAGATCTTTTTAATTTTTTTAAAAAAATCTATTCAGTTTCTAAAAAGGAATATGGATAATTCAATTCAGTCACATCTTTATTGTCTTCATGACAAAGCAAGATTATCAACAAAATGAAAATAATATAGTCTTTTATTTTAAAACTGTATGACCATTCTGGGATCTGCTTATGTCACCTGTTTTGACTGATGCCAATCTGATATCAAACTAACATATCATCAGTTCTTTTGACACCACTCATCTCAGAGGAATAATGTTTTGTAACAGTTGATAGACTGAATTGACTATTTCCTATCAATATTTAATCAATAGTAGCACTTTTTCTATACATATAGAAATATATTCTAAAAGTTACTCTTAAGCTATGGCCATGTATTAGTCAGGGTTTTCTAGAGGAAGAGAACTAATAGGATAGATATGCATATAAAGGGGAGTTTATTAAAGAGTATTGACACACATGATCACAAGGTGAAATCCCACAATGGGCCATCTGCAAGCTGAGGATCAAGGAAGCCAATATGAGTCCCAAAACCTCAAAAGTAGGGAAGCTGACAGTGCAGCCTTCAGTCTGTGCTTGAAGGTCCAGGAGTCCAAAAACTGAAGAACCTGAAGTCTGATGTTTGATGGCAGGAAGCACTCAGCATGGGAGAAAGATGTAGGCTGGAAGACTAAGCCAATCGAATCCTTCCACGTTCCTCTGCCTGCTTTTATCCTAGCCATGCTGGCAGCTGATCAGATAGTGCCCACCCAGACTGAGGGTGGCTGTGCCTCTCCCAATCCACTGACTCAAATGTTAGTCTCCTTTGGCAACACCCTCACAGACACAACCAGGCGCAACACTTTGCATCCTTTAATCCAATCAAGTTGACACTCAATATTAACCATCACAGGCTATAAGGAAAGAAGTGAAACAAAATTAATCTTTTTAGTAGTATTGGCCACTGTAGCATTAAATAAGATCAGATCCAGACTCATGAATATTATTAGATTGTTGTTTAACTAGAAAAATGGCCATATAGTTAGAGATGAGGCTCAATAGTATGCTAGTGCAAGAAAATAATAAACACAAAGATATGAAAACTTATATAGAGGAAGATAATGGCCAACTTTCTAAATTATAACATTTATAACATATATACTGAGATACGATTTTTATTATGTTCAATTTAGTGCTTTCTTATAAAATTCCACAAATTAACATTCAAGGTATAAAAATGTTAATCTAAAGGAAACTACTGTGTGTGACTTCAAGGCTTTGTATTTCTTTAAAAAGAAAAAAAAATTCTAACATTGATTGATTTGCATCATCTTCTTGGAGAGCAATGAAATAATCACATAACTTTAGAACATGAGATTATTGTATAATGGCATTAAAGCCAGGCTCAAAATGGAGGACACAGCTTAGAGAGTAAGCTATTGCATAAAGATCACAGTAACAGTGACTCAAGTACAGTGGTATATTTCCCAAACAGCCCCATTCCGTGTGTTCTGAGGTGACTGTTTTACTGGACCAAGTTACTGTGAAGGCCTGTATATTTTATATCTCTAATGTGTGTTTAAAAATAGCCAGGGATCCTGCTGCTGCTGATATTGATGATAATGATAATGGTGGTGTTGGTGCTGGTGATGTCAGTAAATGTTTGATTCAAAGTCAAATAAACAGAAATATGTTTTTTAAATCAATTTTACTGCATTTGTTGAGATATGTACCAGAAGTTAATGTATTTGGAATTAAGTAAAACTAGATCTCAGACAGCAGTATAGATTGATTTTCCTTTTGCAGTAAACAGAAACTGTTACCAACAAGCACATAGACAGCAAAGCCTATACCCCAATATCTAAACCAAGTTGCTTCCACTGTATGTTCTGATTCACTCTCAGAATTGATTTATTGCACCTAAAAATGACATAGCTAACAAGATAAAGGAAACTTATTCTAGAGTCAATCACTTTCTAAAATATACCTCCTGTTCTTGATCTTTGAGTTTATGTTTTCATTGATGGCTAGCATGCAACTAAAGACAGCAAGATATAACCTTATTAGTGCCTACTTAGAAACTCAAATATATAGCATTTCCAGTGGCAATTTTTTAAGCCTGAGCTATTACCTCATATTTTTTCCAGATAATGCTCCCCACTCACTCACATACTAACATCTGTAGTCATGTGCACATAAAAATAAAAATTTAGAGCAAATGCAAGTGTATTAATAAGTGATTCTTTTTGACTTTTAATTGTTGGTGAGTTTTCAAGTGGATATGACACGTTACCTTTTACTTATATAGCCATGATAGTTAAATATTCTTCACTTTTTGATGGGGTTGTTTGTTTTTTTACATTTCTCAAAAGAAGACATTCATACAGGCAACAGACATATGAAAAAATGCTCATCATCACTGGCCATCAGAGAAATGCAAATCAAAACCACAATGAGATACCATCTCACACCAGTTAGAATGGCGATCATTAAAAAGTCAGGAAACAACAGGTGCTGGAGAGGAGGTGAAGAAATAGGAACACTTTTACACTGTTGGTGGGATTGTAAACTAGGTCAACCATTATGGAAAACAGTATGGCGATTCCTCAAGGATCTAGAACAAGATGTACCATATGACTCAGCCATCCCATTACTGGGGATATACCCAAAGGATTATAAATCATGCTGCTATAAAGACACATGCACACGTATGTTTATTGCGGCACTATTCACAATAGCAAAGACTTGGAATCAACCCAAATGTCCATCAGTGACAGACTGGATTAAGAAAATGTGGCACATATACACCATGGAATACTATGCAGCCATAAAAAAGGATGAGTTTGTGTCCTTTGTAGGGACATGGATGCAGCTGGAAACCATCATTCCTAGCAAACTATCACAAGAACAGAAAACCAAACACCGCATGTTCTCACTCATAGGTGGGAACTGAACAATGAGATCACTTGGACTCGGGAAGGGGAACATCACATACTGGGGCCTATCATGGGGAGGGGGGAAGGGGGAGGGATTGCATTGGGAGTTATACCTGATGTAAATGACGAGTTGATGGGTGCTGACGAGTTGATGGTTGCAGCACACCAACATGGCACAAGTATACATATGTAACAAACCTGCACGTTATGCACATGTACCCTAGAACTCAAAGTATAATAATAAAAAATAAATAAATAAATAAATATTCCTCACTTAAACAAAATTAAAGGGAATTGCTTGAAAAAATCTTAACTTTATATACTAATACTTATTTTGGCTTTCTTCCCATTCTCTGGCAAATTAAAATTCCTATTTTCAGAGTTATTACTCAGACAATCTCAACTAACTTTTTCCAGCTGCCAATTCATTAAGATAAAATGCAGGTAAAAAATGTTCTAATGTTCTTTTAAATGGATATGTGAATCCTAGTGAGCCTGATTTTTCTTAGTTATCCCTGGGAAAGAGAAGGCTAAGTCCACAGGTAGAAAAGATATAAATCTAGTCAGAGGGGAGAGTTTGAGAGTGAACATTAACTGGAAGACACTTATATCCTTTATGTTTACTTCCAATTTCTTTGGGCTTAATCAAGAAAACCAAGCATACTCCATCCTTACAGTTTTGACTTCATGCTTCTGTCTGCAGACTCAGAAATTAATGCCATTACATACCTGTTGCAACATTCCATATTTGTCTCTACTATCAAAATTACTAAGAGCCTTCCCCAACAAAACAATATTTTATTGTTTACCAGAAAAATCTTTTTTATGGTGGCATGACTTAACTGCTAAAAATGTAATGTGACTTATAATTCTGGACCACTTAGACAAAAAGGTACCAGAGGTACCTTTCTACCTGAAATAATCAAAATAACTGGATGACAAAAATAAAGCAATTATTTTCAAGATACTGAAAATCAGGTAACAAAGGACAGTAATTCCTAATGTACAGAAAATACAGAAGATCTGCTCTATGATTTCCCTTGATGAATTTCCAGGCTGCAGTGCAGGAAAGGCTGCAGTGCTCGATGGAGCCCTATGGACTCCCTGAATTGAGAAGACAGAGCTAAGAGTCCGTAAAAGTCAAAGTAGATGGAGGTCACAGGACAGAGAATGAGAGGAGTGAGCTGCACAGAACTTCTGAAATTTGTGGAGGGCCTCCCTCAAGTATTCAGCAGAGCACTCTCCAGTGTTTCTAGAGTGAAGAAACTCCAAATCCTCTCAGAAGGATAAGAAGATAATGGTGCCTATATACACTCAAAGCCAGAAATAGGGTCTATTCCCACCAGCCAGACAGGAAAACCTTATGATTCACAAGGAATTAGGTACACTACATAGTAGGATCTTGCTTCAGTAGTGAAGAATAGTTAAGTAGACTGAGCACTGCTCCAGTTCACATAAGAAATCTTAAAAGTCAAACCAGATAGGATCAGACTGATTCTAAGTACTTTTAGCAGATCCCAGAACAAAACTCAATAATATTTTTGGAATACTAAAATATATAATATGAAAACCTAGCTATGTAATTTACAGAATTCAGCAGAAAACAAAAAGTGGAGCCCCTAGTTAAAAGAGAAGGAAAAAGTGTCATTAATGGCATTAAAGTATAAAGCTTGTTTTTTCTTTCTTTCAATCTTCTATTATGATGTGGTTTGTTTGCCACTTAATGTCTTTCTAAGTAAAGAAAAAATATAATTTTAAATTATTAGCTGAGATTTTACCATTCATATTTATATTGTGCAATGACAGTTTTAAATATAAATATAAGAACATTTGACTCATAGGAAGAATCATCAAAGTTACCCAATTCTTCCTCAAGCCAGTCAAAGCAGACAAATGCAAGCCAAATTCAGAAACGTTGGAAAGAAAGAGGATCCTGCCAGGAATGGAGTCAGACCAAGGGAGCTCTTTCTTAGGCACAATACACCCTTGGGCAAAGGAATGTTCTTTTAGGCACAGAGTACACACCCTAACAGAATTTGGTGGTCTTGTTCCCTGATTTGTGGCGTGCATACTCACTCAGGCCTGATAGCCACTGTGTCTCCCCTTTCATCAGCTGCCAAACTTAGGTATATTAGGTTCTGGGGAAAGCCCTCCAGATATCTCCACTTCTTACAAGTTGCCATTACAATCCACAATGAATGGGTGACTTTCAAGAGTTTTGAAATTTGCTATGCTGGGAGGTACTGGGTACCTGAATTGGGGGTGAATAAGAGATTCACCTCTCCTAGGCATAGCTTCTTCTACCAACCCAGGGAAGGGATGGCTGCTGCCTTTCCCAGCTTAGAGTCACCCCAGGGTGCACATGGCTGACCTCTCCCTAAGCTTATGCTCAGAGCCTCAGCGTTGTGAATTTTAAAAGAAATCAAATGTCTGAAATTGATTAATGTGAAGATTCACATTAATTATTTTGTCAAAATGGGAGGTAGACGTTTTATGCCCTGAAATTTCTCTGAAGAAACCTCAAGGATCCTTAGAAATGTTTTAAAAACATTGCTCTGACCAATGGCAAAAAACCAGGATTCCTAGAAAGGTGCTTTGCACATTGCATTATGTCTAATATTTCCAAGGCAATAGACTCTTCCTCTGTTCTGCATTAGGAGGTAATGTCTTTGTGTTTTGGTACACTTTCCCACACCTTTCATGTGCTTAATTGTTGTACACACTCTGTAGCTGTGCACTAGATATTTTCATCATTAATAGAAGCTGGTTGGAACAAGTGTGGATTAGGCTCTGGGGTTGCAAAGGTAGCATCAAAAGGATTATAGGGTGATCATGAAAGAGAAACTCTGCCTGACTAAGGATGAACTGAGCCAATTTGACTCTGATTTTCAAGAGTGAGAATTGAGAACTAATAAAGGAAGCAGGCATAAACTCAAGGTGAAAGGAAGCATACAAAGGGAACATGAGGTTAGGTAAGGGCCATGAGGAGTCATTATCGAAGAAAGATATGAAATTGAAACTACAAACAACAGCAGAATCAATTTGGTCAAGGGAAAAAGTAAGAATATCTATGTTTCCCACAACCAGAAGAGTCAAACAATCAGATGTCTTTCAGAATCATCAGTGATGACTTCTAGCCATGAGGTACTGATAGATTTCCACCTAGGGAAGATTGAGGTAGAACGTGTACATGACCTGTTGACTCCAGGTCATTAAAGGACCTCCTGTGGGTTCAAATGCAATCCTGGCTCTCAGAATATTGGGGAGTCAGTAAGGGTGAGTACATGAAAAATACTCTTTTTTTCTTATTTCTATGCTTAGGGAAAATATGTTCTCTGGCTTATGATGGAGAACCAGACTCTTTATGTTCTGTTATAGAGGACATCAATATTCTCTCTATGGAGCTAGTTTATCCAGAAGCTTATGATTTAAAATCTCTGTCATCTCTCATTTGGGCCCCAGGCTGTCCAACCCTAGGCAGTATCTTTTCACACTTTGAATCTAATTATTTGATTTGTAGATCAGACATGGTACTTACGCAAACCTCCACAGCAGGTCTTCACATAGAGCACATGGTGGTCACAAGTGGGAAGAGGAGTTAGAGATTGGTGTTAGACATCTAAGAAGTGGAAAGAAAGATAAGAAGTTGGCAGAACTGCTGATCTATACAAGCTGAAGCTGCCCACGTAATTCATATTTCGCAGGGCCATCTCAGACTACTTTTAACTTTGTTTCCTATATTCCAGTCACACTTTTTCCATTTTCTGGAATATGCCATGTTCCCTCCTGCCTTAAAGACTTGAAGTAGTCTTGATCCTGCCCTGGATGTGATTCTCTTCTTTCAATCAGTGAACTTCTACTCATTCTTCAAATCATAGCACAAGAAAGTATTTCCTCAAATTAGAACTTCTGTTACAGCCACCACCACCCTCTTCTAGGTCAGAAACCTTGTTTCATTCTCCCAAAACATTTATCTCCATTTGTAATTGTACACTAATTAGTGTGACTTTAAAAATGTTAATATTTCTCATATTCTAAGCTAAATGACAAGAGAGATGTTTTTGTATGTGTTTGTTCACCATTGCTTTCCTAGGACTGAAAATATATTTGTTGAAAGTAGAAAGGAAGGAAAAAGGGAGGTGCAAGAAAGCTAAGGGAGGAACAGAGAGCAGACAGATATATTATAGAATATATCAACTACAACTATGTCATTACAGATAAAGGATTGGGAGCTAACCAGGGAAAAGATGCTCCTCTTACTATTTACTCGGGTTATTACAGCATAGTCTGTGGTACCAGAAGGCAATAATTAAGGAGCATCTTGCTTCTGCCATAGCACTTTCAGACAACTAAAATGCCCATTTACTCAAACTTCATCTTTATCACTTAATTCACAATCTTTGATACAGTTTTTTTGTGGAAATCATCATTTAATAATGATTAAATTATATTTAGGTGCATTGATAGCAACATGTCTTGTCATGACAACTGATCCATTGACATGTGAAGCTGTTACACATTTAGACTGCATTCTCCTTAATCTCATCTTATTTACTATTTGTACACAACATTTGGTGAAGCACTAGTTTTGGAAAAATACAATACGTTTTTATTAGAGCCATCTTTTTTCTTTCAATACAAACCCATTTAGGGACATTTTATAAAATATTATTTTTCTTAAAAGAGACTCTAATGATTTGTTTAGAGTCATCACAAGCCTTCAAGTCTAATGTTTCCTACATAATAAAGCAACTTTGTTTTCAATTACCTGATCTCCTACTGCCCTATGCTATAGAAGATGACTTCAAAGCAATGAAGATTTTTTTTTTTTGTATTATTGTACTAACACAAATTACAGAGTGATATTTTCAGTGTGAAAAGATTAACAATACTTTTAATTCTAATTACCCACAGTGACAATAAAGATAGTAGTGACTGTATGAATGTTCTAGAGACCAGGTTGTCTAGGCCAAAATCTCAGCTCTATCATTTATTAGCATAATAATCTTGGGGAATTTGTTTAACCACTCTGTAATTTGTTCATCTATAAAATAAGTATAGTAATAACATTAATCTCCAAGGTTGATTTAGTAAATGATATAATATGGCTGTGTCCCCACCCAAATCTTATCTTCAATTGCAGCTCCCGTAATCCCCACATGTTGTGGGAGGGATCTGGTGGGAGGTAATTGAATCATGGGAGTGGCTTTTTCCTATGCTAGTCTCATGATAGTGAATAAGTCTCAGGAGATGTGATGGTATAATAAATGGCAGTTCCCCTGCACATGCTCTCTTGCCTGCCACCATGTAAGAGGTGCCTTTGCTCCTCATTCACCTTCTTCTATGATTTTGAAGCCTCCCAGCCATGTGGAACTGTGAGTCTATTAAACCACTTTTTCTTTATAAATTATCCAGTCTCAGGTATTTCTTCGTAGAAGTATGAAAATGGACTAATACAGTAAATTGGTACTGAGAATAGGGTACTGCTATTAAGATACCTGAAAATGTGGAAGTGACTTTGGAACTGGGTAACAGGCAGAGGTTGAAACAGTTTGGAGGGATCAAAAGAAGACAGGGAGATGTGGGAAAGTTTGGAGCTGCAAAAATTTGCGTAAGTAATGAGGAGTCAAATGTTAATTGCCAAGACAATGGAGAATATGTCTCCAGCACATGTCAGAAGTCTTCACAGCAGCTCCTTCTATCACAAACCAGGAGACCTAGGAGGAAAAAATGGTTTAGTGACTGGACCCAGGGCCTTACTGATTCATGCAGTCTTGGGACATGGTGCCCTGCATTCCAGCCATGGCTAAAAGGGGCCAATGTACAGCTCAGGCTCTTGTTTCAGAGGTTGCAAGTCCCAAGCCTTGGTGGCTTACATGTGGTGTTGGGACTGTGGTTTCAAAGAAGTCACAAACTGAGGTTTGGGAACCTCCATCTGGATTTCAGAGGATGAAAGGAAATGCCTTGATGTCCAGGCAAAGGTTTGCTGCAGGAGCAGAGCTGTCATGGAGAACCTCAGCAAGGGCAGTGTGGAGGGGAAATGTGCGGTTGGAGTCCACACACAATGTCCCTTCTGGGTACTGCCTAGTGGAGCTGTGAGAAGAGGACCACCATCTTCCAGACCCCAGAATGATAAATCCACTGACAGCTTGCCCTGTGAGCCTGGAAAGTCCAGACACTCAATGTCATCCCATGAAAAAAGCCAGAAGGGGGTTGTACCCTTCAAAGTCACAGGGGCAGAGCTGACCAAGACCATGGGAACCCATATCTTGCATAAGCATGCCCTGAAAGTGAGACATGGCGTCAAAGGGGGTCATTTTGGATCTTCAAGATTTTATTGCCCTGCTCAATTTCAGACCTGCATGGGTCCTATAACCTCTTCATTTTAGCCAATTTCTTCCATTTGGAATGGGTGTATTTACCCAATGCTTGTACCCCCATTGTATCTAGAGAGTAACTAACTTGCTTTTGATTTTACAGGCTCATAGGCAGAAGGGACTTGCCTTGTATTAGATGAGACTTTGGACTGCAGACTTTTGAATTAATGCTGAAATGAGTTAAGACTTTTGGGGACAGTTGGGAAGGTATGATTGGTTTCAAAATGTGAGGACATGAGATTTGGGAAGGGCCAGGGACAGAATAATATGGTTAGGCTGTGTCCCTACCCAAATCTTATCTTGAATTATAACTCCCATAATCCCCACGTGTCATGGGAGAGACTTGACGGGAGGTAATTGAATTATGGTGGAGGGTTTTCCCCATGCTGTTCTCATGGTAGTGAATAAGCCTCATGAGATCTGATGGTTTTATAAAGGGTGGTTCCCCTGCACAAGCTCTTTTGCCTGCCACCATGTAAGATGTGCCCTTGCCCCTCCTGCACCTTCCATCATGATTGTGAGGCCTCCAAAACTATGTGGAACTCTGAATCTATTAAAGCTCTTTTTCTTTATAAATTACCCAGTCTTAGGTATTTTTTCATCATAGTATGAAAATGGACTAATACAGTAAATATTCAATAAGTTAATAAGTTTGAAAAACTTAGGACAGTGACTGACACAAAGCAAGGGACTCAGTAAATATTAGTTACCTTCATCATTATTAATGGTACATAAAGTGGTACCTGGAAGTAAGATAAATTTTCATAAATAAACTAAAATTATGTTGGATGGATAGAACTTGTAATTTGATGACATATTTGAGGAGTTTTCTTACTATCTTTTGCCAAGTGCAAGAGTATTGAACTCAGATTCCAGAGAACATGGTGGTTGAATGATAACTAATTTGTTGCAATTTATATAACCATCTGAGTTTTAGTTTTTTCCTTTCTCAAAGGAAAAATGTAATTCACCCTGTCTGTCATAAAGACTTGGGAGAACCATGTAAAATAATATCTATGAAAATACTCTGTGTACAGTAAAGGTCTATACAAATTATAGGTGTTATCAAAATGAACTTAACGTCAATTACTCAAAGAAACATTGAGCCATTCAATGAAATACAACATATGCATTCCTGTGATTGCACCTTCAGTTTGAAATGACTTTATCCTCCCTTGTGGGGTAAAAAAAAATCACCAGAGTGACAGTTGATCAAGATTTTCTTCCTTGTACTGTCATGAATTAATTGTGTGACTTGGGAAAAGTTATGTACCTTCTCTATGCCTCAGTTTCCTCATGCAAAATGAATACTTGGAGTTAGTTAATCTCTAAGGTACCTTCCAGTTCTGACATTTTAGAATATTAATTAATCCCTGTGATAACTTCTGATATATTTTTAAAGAATAGAGAGGGGATAGTATCACCTGGAGTGCTTCTAAAGCCAGCAGTAAAAGTAAATTTTTACTTGAGTTCTTGAGTTCCGTCAATTTTGATAGTCAAAAGGGTACATGCAAAATTTATTCAGGAAACCTCTTTTGGTAGCCATTTCAGGCTCTGATTATGCTCCAAGATTTGACCAGTGCCTAGGTAACAGAGCCAGTTTAATAAGTCTCCAACAAGTTTCACATATTGGAGGAGACTAATAAAGCCATTCTTATATTTTATTCATGGATAGCTAAAGATGTGTAGTCCCCTTGATGCTTCCCTCATGGAATTAAAACCAGGTCTTATTTAGTGCTACTGAAGCTATATTCATGGGAGCTCATTATGTGCTAATCCCCCCAGAACAGTATTTCTGTCTGAGCCTTCAGGTGGTGGGCAACTTGAATGAGGAAGTTAAATATTGCTGGCTGCCCTGCTGAAGTTTTGCTGGGCCTTCCACAGTGTATGGGGTAAGTCATTTGGGGACTTGAGGCTCTCGGTTGTCCTCTTAGAATAGTTGGAGCAATTACTTTAGCAGCAAATATGGACTAATCATTTTGAAATTCCAGTTTAAGTCCACAGCCTTTTTGAGTTACACAAGCACTAAAATGACCACAAGAGATTCATGTCTCAGGGCCTGGTGACAGCCTACAGCCCAGCACTGCTGGCAAATCTTTCAGTGCCACAAATGTGTAAAAGCGCTTTTCTTTGCTTCCCCACTCTAAAAGCATATTGCTAGTGCTCCAAGTAGCTTTAATGGTGGGAACTATACAAAAAGAATAACTCTAAACTCAAAAGGAATATCTTCAGTTCTGAATAGTTTTTAATAGAAAAGAGACATCCAGGCATATTATTTAGCTCTGATAAGACTCATCACTCATGACTCTGAACTTACTAGATATATCATTTGATTTATAAACTCATTAGTGAGTCCTACATCTAGAAGAATAACTTCACTACCCACTCTTACAGTACACAATATTGAACAGGGATGTTAAAGTTAATTACAAGCACTTCAATAATGGAGCCCTCCTCTAACTTAGAAAATGTCATGGTAGTCTCATTCTCATGAGGGAAGCATCCAGTTATAAACATGAAAGGAGGTTAAGTGTACATTTCTGTTGTTTTGGTGGAAGGGAACAATTCTTGTTTTAGGCACCAGAATGGGAACTGGGAAGTAGCCCTAAAGTGGCAGAAATGGGTATTTCAAGGTTTGGCTGGCCCAGTGAAAAACAGTGTGGGGTTTTCAGATGGGGGCTGCTAAAAATTAATTTTATACCTTCAGAGCATTTCCTCCACAAACCCTCCCCTGACAATTCAGGTACCCATAAAAATATACTTTGTCTAACTCTAATTAAGTCTCAGCTTTATGACCCAAGAGTTACTTTACTACGTTTTTTTGTTCCTTAATTGTTTCATGAACTTTTTTATTGTTTCTCTAAAGCATGGGCAGCTTTTGAGAGGGAACATTTTGTGCTTCCTGTTTACACTTGTTGCAGTGGTGCTGAGCACATTCTTTGACACATGGTAGTGTGAAAGAAAAGTATCTTGGGCCCCCAAAGTCACTAAGCTAAAAAGAAAACTCAAGCTGGTAACTGCTTAGGGAAAACCTGCCTCCCATTCTGTTCGAAGTCACCCCTGTGCTCACTGAGTCAAGTGCATATATGATTGCCTCCTTTGGAAAGGCTAATCAGAAACTTTCAAAAATGCAGCCATTTATCTCTCACCTATGTGTGACCTGGAAGCCCTTCCCCGCTTCAAGTTGTCCCACTTTTGCTTTGAGCTTTCCTGCCTTTCTGGACTGAATCAATGTTCATTTTACACATGTGGATTGGTGTCTCATGTCTCCCTAAAATGTATAAAACAAAGCTGTACTCGAACCACCTTGGGCACATGTCATTAGGACCTCTAGAGTCTGTGTCACAGGTGTGCATCCTCGACATTGGCAAAACAAACCTTCTAAATTAACTGAGAACTGTCTCAAATTTGGGGGGTTGACATTTGGTAACCACAGAGGGATTCAGAATGGAGATGCCCCTGACCTTCGACAAATCTCCATTGGTGCTTGGTACCAACATTAGCTAAGTTTATAGCTCAAATCAATAGGACAATTTGCTGAGGTCTGAGAGCATCCGCTCCAGAGAATCCCTTATCTCCTAAAATTTGGTCAAGATCTAAAGTTTATTTTGCTGTACAACTCCTCTTTTTTTCAAGTTTTAATTTTTCCAACAAGGAAGGCAAGATTTCCTATTTCAATGATGATGGAAGGCAGGCAACTCCTTTATGGAATTTGAACTCACTTCTAATAGATGAGGGTTTTTTTTTTTCTGCTTCTAGGATGTTAGAGAGCAGTCTACAGTCTGAGACACATCCCTAGGTAAGTAACTGAATTGGGGTTTGTCTTGGCTAAAGTTAAGTTTAAACAGAGACGGCCGGTCTCTGTTTGCAGATGACATGATAGTATATTTAGAAAATCCCATCGTCTTAGCCCCAAAACTCCTTAAGCTGAGAAGCAACTTCAGCAAAATCTTAGGATACAAATTGAATGTGCAAAAATCACAAGTATTCCTATACACCAAAAACAGAACAGCAGAGAGTCAAATCATGAGTGAACTCCCATTCACAATTGCTACAAATAGAAAAAAAGTACCTAGGAATACATCTTACAAGAGACATGAAGGAACTCTTCAAGGAGAACTACAAACTACTGCTCAAGGAAATAAGACAAGACACAAACAAATGGAAAAAAAAAATCCATGCTCATGGAAGGAAGAATCAATATCATGAAAATGGCCATACTGCCCAAAGTAATTGATAGATTCAATGCTATCCCTAGGAAGCTACCGTTGACTTTCTTCACAGAATTAGAAAAAACTACTTTAAATTTCATGTGGAACCAAAAAAGAGACTGAATAGCCAAGACAATTCTAAGCAAAAAGCTGGAGGCATGACTTCAAACTATAATACAAGGAGGCTACAGTAACCAAAACAGCATGATATTGGTACCAAAACAGATATATAAACCAATGGAACAGAATAGAGACCTCAGAAATAATACCACACATTTACAACTATCTGATCTTTGACAAACCTGACAAAAACAAGCAATGGGGAAAAGATTCCTTATTTAATAAATGGTGCTGTGAAAACTGGCTAGCCATATGCAGAAAACATAAACTGGATCCTTTCCTTATACTTTCTACAAAAATTAACTCAAGATGGATTGGAGACTTAAATGTAAAACCTAAAACCATAAAAAAACCCTAGAAGAAAACCTAGGCAATACCACTCATGACATAGGCATGGGCACAGGCTTCATGACTAAAAGATCAAAAGCAAGTCCAACGAAAGACAAAATTGACAAATGGTATCTAATTAAACTAAAGAGATTCTGCACAGCAAAAGAAACTATCATCATAGTAAACCAGCAACCTACAGAATGGGAGAAAATTTTTGCAGTCTATTCATCTGACAAAGGCCTAATATCCAGAAACTACAAGGAACTTAAACAAATTTACAAGAAAAAAAAATCAAAAAGTGAGCAAATGATATGAACAGACACTTCCCAAAAAAAGATATTTATGTGACCAACAAACATGAAGAAAAGCTCATCATCACTTGTCGTTACAGAAATGCAAATCAAAACTACAATGAGATATCATCTCATGCCGATTAGAATGGCGATCATTAAAAAGTCAGAAAACAACAGATGCTGATGAGACTGTGGAGAAATAACAATGTTTTTACACTGTTGGTGGGAGTGTAAATTAGTTCAACCATTGTGGAAGGACAGTGTGGCGATTCCTCAAGGATGTAGAACGAGAAATACCATTTGACCCAGCAATCCCATTACTGGGTATATACCCAAAAGCTTATAAACATTTCCAGTATAAAGACACACACACTCATATGTTTATTGCAGCACTATATACAATAGTAAAGACTTGGAATCAACCCAAATGCCCAACAGTGATAGACTGGATAAAGAAAATGTGACACATATACACCATGGAATACTATGCAGCCGTAAAAAAAAATGAGTTCATGTCCTTTGCAGGGACATGGATGAAGCTGGAAGCCATTATTCTCAGCAAACTAACAAAGGAACAGGAAACCAAGTCCTACGTATTCTCACTCATAAATGTGAGTTGAACAATGAGAACACATGGACACAGGGAGGGGAATATCACACACCAAGCCTGTTGCGGGGTTGGGGGCAAGGGGAACCAGAGCATTATGACAAATACTTAATGCATGTGGGACTTAAAACCTAGATGATGGGTTGATAGGGGCAGCAAACCACCATGGTACATTTGTATGTATGTAACAAATCTGCACGTTCTGCATATGTATCCCAGAACTTAAAGTGAAAAAAAAAAAACAAAACCCAGCTGGTCTTAATTTCTAAGTACCATTAGAGCACTCAGTAATCATATAAGTATATAAGTTGGGCAATCATTTATTTTGCTTAACTTTTTGTTTGTTTGCTCTTGTTTTGTTGTTTTGTTCTTTCTCCAATGGGGTTTGACCAACTCTATCTGACTTTATCAAGCCCAAAGGAAGGCTCTACATTATGTGGAATAAGGCCTCTAAAGTGGTTAAATTCCCACAAAAATAGTGGTATGATGGGGGGAGAAAAACAGCTATCAAAAGAAAAAAAAACACAACATTTGATATTGACTACTTAACAGGCTTTATTTACATTACAAGGCCACATTTTTGCTAGCCAAGCCAAACTGAAAGACCAATTGACGTCACCCCACACTGCAGTCTGATAGCTAAGGCCCTTCTTTTTTTTTCACCGTGACAGACTGGGTTTGGTTTCTAAATCAAGCCCTTTCTGTTTTGATACTTAGTGCTTCTAAAGTAGCAGCAATTTGTCCTAGCTAAAATATGGTAATGAGATTTAAAATGATTTTTTTTAAAGGAGCTCAACAGTTAAATGTCAGCTTAATTAAAAAGCTAACATTCAAGATGTGTATGTGTATTTGTGCATGTGTGCATGTTTGTATTTAAAAGGCCTTCATATTTTTTGTTTTTTGTAAGTTTGTTTGTTTGTCTCTCCTAGGACCTCGTCTTTTTTTGAGCAAATTTGTTTTTTTTCTTCTCAGTCAACTGAATTGTGTTTTCACCTGATGTTTTGACTAAAATAGTTACTGTAACAGAGGCTACTCTTGAGTTTTTAAGGAATAGTGTAGTTTAGACACTTAGAAATGTTTTTGTTTAAAAAACTTCTATGTGTACTGTAAAAGCATCACATGGTCTAGTCTCATAATAATTCTCCCTTTTTGGAGACCCAGGATTTAGTGTGGGCTCTGCTCAGAGCTCACACTTACAGTTAAAAAAAAATAGGTAGTTCCTATCTAAATAAAATTGGTCTCCTTATACAATCCCATGATAAATTTCTATAATTTGTGTTTGATTTGGTGTCCATCTTTAATCTCCCTCTAGCACCATCAGACTTTTTCTCTCTGTACCTTAACATGTAAATTTTGCTATTTAACTTTCACCTGAGTTGTTTCCTTTTCTATGCAAATTTAAGGCTATTTAGCTGACAACTGCCTAGGTTTGTGAAACAGGTTATCAATAATCTGAAAGTCTAAGACAGGAAAAAAAGTTTTTATGAATCTATAAGATATAGTTCTATTGGCATGCCTAATACATCTATGTATTTATGTGTTGTGTACACAATATTTTACTACTGAAAATATATAAAAGAACTCTAATTAATTCGCTCAAAGAAAAATAAAAGCACTTAAATCAAATACTTTATCAGGAAAAAAAGAAAAGACTGGTCAAATGCTTTTTCAAACTTATATGACTTAAATAGAATCTTTAATAAATAAGCTAGCTTTAAAATTATTGGTAGAGTAATATCAGAAATGTCTTAAGAATTGCCAGCATACACTTTTGTTTGCATTTATTAATCAAGCAATTTCATATTTATCCCTGCCAAGTACCATAAGGTATCAAAATTTGGCATAAAGGTTATAAAATTATAAACCCAGCCCAAAACAGAATGATTTTTGCTTGTGTAATTTTTAATAAATAAGACATTTATATTGGTTTAATGAAAATAGCTACATCTTGAATTGAGTAAGAATACCATAACTTCTAATCCTGTGGCTTTGGGCAGTCTATTACACAGACAGTAAGGAGATTTGTTTTGTTGAAGGACTGTTATTGTCTTTGTTTCAAAGCTAACATACAAACTGAGTTCCTCCCAAAGTTAGTTTGGCCTATGC
The DNA here is from genome assembly GCF_008728515.1 of Papio anubis. Taxonomy (NCBI): domain Eukaryota; kingdom Metazoa; phylum Chordata; class Mammalia; order Primates; family Cercopithecidae; genus Papio; species Papio anubis. Next base: position 53,483,868 of record NC_044996.1, on the reverse strand, counting down.
CCGGGAATGAACAAGGACAACTTGGAAGTGAAAAGCAAGATGGAGTGAATTAGGTCAAATCTGTTTCAGTGTCTCAGTTATAATTTTCCAATGGTGGTTTTATAACTTTGAATCATGACTATCATGGTTTTCATAAATAATCTAAGTAAACAATTAAAATAAAATAATTAGGTAAATGTGGTGGGATACTATTTACAGACAAACTAGTTGTAATACAGAATATCAAGTTATATTAAATTAAATAACAGATATTTCATTACTTGGGTATCTTGCAATAAAAATATATTGTAGGAAAACTTTCTAAAAGATATATCCTTTGTTTAAAAGGGTGAATAGTTTTTGTCTATTTCAAAGCTTATTTAAAGGTTATATATAAAACAAGGTAAAACCAGGAAATAAGAGAGATGAAAAGAAAGTTATAGAAATAAAGAGGTATTTCTTTTTTGTAGAAAGCTTAAAGATAAATAATGTTATATTAGAAAGAATCTTTTATGGTAAATTTAGACCTAGAATGAAATGACTGGTTGTTTAAGAAAGAGGGATGTTTAGAACAAACCAGAAAGTCCAAACATGTCATGAATGATCTGCATAAGTCACAATAAGAGGACTTAAAAAAAAACACTTTTATATTATCAAGTTGTCTATAATTAAAGGAAAATTATAATGGTCTTTCTAAAGTTTAGATATGATGTAAAAAACACTTCTATACTGAATAATTGGTTAGAACAATAATATTTTCTTAAGGGATTGATTTATTCTTAATAAATTATAAAATATTTTAATTTTTCAACCCAAAGTTCAGTTTTTATTGCATCTCTCCATGTTCAGTTTTCTCTCCCCTTTTAAAGAGAGTAAAATAGTAATTCTCTTCTTGAACACATTTTCAGCTTATGTAAATATTTTTTTTCCCTGGAGTTCTGTTGCAGTGGCCTGATGCTAACGATGTTTTCTTAAAGGTTTAAAGGAAATGTTTTCTCCAATATAATATTCTGTGCAGTGCAGAATGTCTGTTGCCGTTTGGTAGCTGGCCTAACAGATTTACCTTTCATCAAAACAATTCTTATGCCATTATTACTAAGTATTTTTTTTTTTGCTTATGAAAAAGACAGATTAAACTTTTTAAAATTAAAGTTATTACATCTGTGTATCTCTCTGTATGTGTTTGTAAAGTACTTGGGACATTGAGTTATAGAGCTTTGACTCTGGGTCTAAAAAGGACACCAAGTTCTGCTAAAGTTTAAATGCTGACAGCAATTAGAGCCCCATCTTCAGGCCCCATAGAAAATGCCCATCAAAATAAACTGTATTCCTGAGACACAGGGCCAGAAATTAAAGCTATTTCAACTCAAGGCCCAGGTACTATTGTGGAAGAGGTGGGAGTGTGAAATCGTATGAGCATATTTTGAAAGATAAAATAAATTCCGTTTCTCTATAAATTAATCATTAATGTTAAAGGCACACTGATGCAAGACCAGCATATTGGCCCCTGCGTCAAATTGACAAGGTTTTCTTGAAGCATTAACCAACTCTTTAATAAAGGTTATAAATGTTGTAGAAGGCTTATGGAAGTTATATCTTATAGTCAAGATTAAAATATAGTTTGTATCTAAAATTTTGAAAAACAAATCTAATTTGCTTCCTGCTGTTTCTATTAGAGCTTATTGTTTGGAATATTAAGTCTTCTCTCTCAAAGAATGAAGGTTTATGCCATTATTTGAAATCCTTGAATTATCACTTTGCTTAAATGAATGACTTATTTTACAATGGCATGTGATCCCATTTTGTGATATCAAGTGTTTTAAACCTTTGGAATTTGACAAACTTTCCAAAATCAAATTATACATTATGCCTTTTTCTGACGTAATGAGTCCTTTAAGATATTAGGTTCCCTGAAGTCCAAAAATGACATAATTAGGCTTATTTAGTGTAAAAATTATACAGGAAGCATTGTCAAATGTGAAATGGTGTTTGGTTTTCTTTAGGCTATATTTGTTTAAATATGTTATTAGTATGTGTTCCAAAATTATGGGAAACTCCTATAATTCTGATATAATTTAGTGTACATTATCAGTAAAAATTATAATTGTTATGGTAAATTATTGCATGACACAGAGGTAACAAATTACCTTGTAAATTGTTTCTTTAACGATGGCTCCCCTAAACTTTTGTCATCCATAGAAAATTGTCTTGTTTTGGTCCTTCTCTCAAAGGTGGTTTTACAATCAGCTATAAAACTCTAACAGGTGCTCTTGAATGCAGGTTTCTGATAACTTTGGAGATTGTGACATCAGAGTAGAGGAAAAACTTTCAGGACTCATTTAGAGCTAAAATGTTGATGAATATCAAGCAGAATAGGAATTAACTGCATGGACTAAACTAATATTTTTCTACTTTTTGCTTACAATATTGCTGATCTTTTGTTTTGTTTTTCAGAGTCTTGGAACTTTTGAGCTATTGACAATTTTTAACAATTTAGTATACTCTTATGAATAAAATTTGGAGCCTATTTGTTTCTCTCAGCCTGATTTCTCCAGAGTTTGGAGACTATTTGTGAATATTTTTAACTTATGGCAATACCATTATTTGCATAAGTGCAATAAGAATCTGTTTTCATTTGTAACAAGGCACAATTGGAGAAACTGGTTGTTTCACTATGGCTTTGACTAGAATGGTGTGCTTTTCTTTAAGAAATCAAACTTGACATATGGATCCAAGAAAAGCCACTGGGAAAACTGGCCTCATATTTCATGTACACAGTCCCTGTAGAGGGTTTCTGACCTGTGGTAAGTAAAGAATGTTACTTTCTGACAGACCCGGGAGCCCCAGTTTCATATTGAAATCTCAAGAGGAGAGGATCACCCAACTCATAGATATTTGATGGAATAAAACCATGGCAGGACTGGGCTTTAAGAAAGTCTTATCTGAGGTCCCTTCTACAGAACAAACTTCCAGCAAAGTCTATTTAAAAAGTATTCTTACTGCACTGTATACAAATAATTAGGCCAACTATAATAAAGCAAACCAGTCCCACCATGATTTATCTTTAGCAAAAATGGGAAATTGGAGAGAAGTTATGTTTCAGAAATTATAGTACACTTGTCGTTAGATTCTAGTCTTGTCCAAAGGTTTTTCACATTTTATTATTTTCCACAGTTTAGACAGAATTCTCATTTTTCTTGGCTATGAGTCTTTGAAATAATGTTTTCATTTTTTTCCTTTTTTTCCCATTTTTTCTAATTTGGAGTCACTGAAAACTAAGCTGTGTTTTTGTAAAGCCCTATGAATTGAAGCTAGACAACTTAAACTTCAGAAGAAAATAACAACAACCTATTTACACATATAAGTCACTTTCATAACTGCCTACTGATATATAGACTTCAGAGTAATGTGGCCTATATAAAAGTCTCAGGATTGTCCTTGTGTTTGTTGTGGTTCTTCTCCCTCTCTCCCCCTATTTTCTCTTCATAGGACATTAGACTTCACAATCTTCTAAAAATGAGTTTCTTTATAACTACCTGTACAGGAATAAATGATTGTAGTCATGATAGAGCAGATGAAACCTGAGTCCAGAGACTCATTTCCTTCAAAAATCCTTTCTCCAAAGGATTTTAAAGGAAAAGGGGGGAAATATGAAAGAAAAGTATCTTGGGCCTCCCAAATCACTAAGCTAAAGGGAAAATTCAAACTGGAAACTGCTTAGGGAAAACCTGCCCCTCATTCTATTCAAAGTCACCCCTCTGCTCACAAGATAAATGCATATCTCATTGCCTCCTTTGGAAAGGCTAATCAGAAACTCAAAAGAATGCAACCATTTGTCTGTCACCTGTGCATGACCTGGAAGCTCCCTCCCCACTTTGAGTTGTTCTGCTTTTGCATCAAGTTGTCCCGCCTTTCTGGACTGAACCAATGTTCATTTTACATATGTTGATTGATGTCTCATGTCTCCCTAAAATGTAAAAACCAAGCTGTGCTCTGGCTACCTTCTGCACATGTCATCAGGACCTCCTGAGGCTGTGTCTCAGGTGTGTGTCCTCAATCTTGGCAAAATAAACTTCTAAAATTAACTGATAGCTGCCTCAAATTATTAGGGATCACAGTAAATTATGAATAAATCTCTTCTGGGTGAATGCTTTTCTTCATACGTATAACCTAGGAGCTATATCGAATTGGATAATCTAGGGAGTTTATTTACATTTGAAATTCTAATTTCTGGACCAATTCTTATTCAGATTTGGCTTCTCTGATGGAATTTACTCAGAAGAGAAAAAGAGAAGCTGCTCTTTTCTGAGGTCATTTGATTTTACAATCTGCTTCTTCCTGAAACAATGATGTGGAAACTCTTTTATCTGACAGGTTTTCTAAATGCTAAAAACTTGCATACAATTGTATTTAATATAAAACACCCTCTTTTCTGGAAAGGATGTTGTTATTCTAATTCCATGCTGATGGGTGCAAGATTCTGTTACCAGATCAGTTAGTGCACTGTAAGGTATTCTGTTACTGGCTGGATCTCAGTGCCTGAGAGTAAATGGCAAACTGAAAGTCATTCAGTTCACAAGATTTTAATCATGACTGGCTGGCACTTATGGGTCTTATGCCAATAAAGGAGTTCAAAAATGACAAATATAACTGGATCAGAGAGCATCTGTCTCCCATTCATTATCAATTAGAAACAAAATTATAGATTCTGGATTTTTTTCTAAATTGCTGTGTATTTCAAATTTCTAAACCCACCAAAACAATCTCTGCAATGCAATTAGAAGAGATGTTTGAAAACTCATTCAGGATGAGGAGAGAAGGCAACTTTATTTTCTCTCTATATGCATTTCTAGATGGTTTTTGCGGTCTTCCTTTCCAAAGTTTAATATTTTCCTCTTAATAAAAACAGACTTGAGTGAAGAAGAGGAAACAAATTTTTCACTTGACTTCCAAAGATGCAATACAGCATGAAGAAAAATAGGTGAAGGATTTGAGCTCTTTGTGAACAATTATGACAAAGCTAAATCTTGTGGAATGTTTCAATTCCTTTCTTTTGTATTGTTACTGACAACACTAGTCCCCAAAAGATAGAGTCTTTCCTTGTTTGGTGTTGCAAAGTCAATAAATAAAACTGAAAGTGAGTGCCAAGAAATACAGGGTTTATTTAATGGCCATGGAATTGAGAAGTGAGAATATCGTTCACAAATCAACTTCTGCACTAGTGAGGGGTGAGGGAGTTATAATATAGGACTTCTCTAATGAAGGGGTTGGACATTAAAAGCAAGTGGGGGAATATTTATGTCTTTTCTAGAAATGGGCAGTGAACGTCCCAGAACCTGAATGTTACCTTCCGTTTTGTCTTTTCATAACTTCTTCTGATCACTGTCATGGCAATTGTCAATTGTCATGGCACTGGTGGGAATAACATTTAGCATGCAAATTAGATTAAAATGAAGACTGGGGTCTTTTTATAGTCATTTGGTTTGCTATCTTAGTTCTAACCCATCTCAGCTGGTCTGGTTGCCACGAGAACTTTTTACCGCAGGTGTCATGTTTCTTAAAAATAAGCAGAGTTAGGGCAGGGTAGAAATTTAGCTATGTCATATATGCATTAAACTGGGTAACAATATCAATGACTGGTTAAAATTTAGTGATATATTTTAACTGTTAATAAACATAGCTCTATGTATTATGGAGGCACACCTAAACAATATAAAATTTAATTTCTGTCCCTGCAGAAGAAAATAATGAGATTTGAGAGAGAAAGAGGAACATTTAAAGATAAGCTAATCAATAAGTGCAGATTCATATTTGGCACTGGGAAATGAATGTAAATGGAATTCTTAGGGAACAGAAGGGGGATCAATCATGGAAGGCTTTTTAAATATCTGTTGAATTTCTTACCTTCTATCTAAACCTACCACCAGGACGCTAGTCCAGTTGGCCATTGTTTCACATAGGCTACTGAAAAAGATGCCTAACTGGTTTCAATTTCTCTTGTTCTGCATCCCTACTGATTCCCCACATGGTAGTCAAACTAGATTTTCTACAATACAAATTTTATACACTTGTCACTCCCTTTCTAAAACCCTTATAGAGCTTCCCATTTCTTCCAGGATAAAGTTCCAGCTCCTTATCATCTGCCTCCCACCAAACCTCAAAAAAATTCATTTATGGTATGGTCATAAAAAGCCTACTTATTCTTCCTTATGTCTTAGTTTTCCCATTTTTTGTATTTGCTTAACAAATATTTATTGAACACCTACTATGTGTCTGTTTTACATGCTATTTACAAAGCACTGTTTTACATGCTGAAGATACAACAGATATAAAAACATTTAAAAAATATTCTATTATCACTAACATTACATTCAAGTAAACAGAGGAAGAACAGAAACAAAAATAAGGACCTAAAGCATTTAAGTTCCCAGATGGTGATACATTCTGTGTAGAAAAAGCATGGAAAAGGCATTGAAAGCATCAATATAAAAGGGTTACAATTAAAAGTAAAGCATGACTAAAGAGGTGACATTTAACAAAAGACTTAAAAGAAGTACAGCTATGTAGATGAAGTGCATTCCAGGAACAGGAACCTGCAAGTTCAAAACCTTTTGGTTTTGAAAATATTTTTGGTATATGTAATAAAGAGCTAGGGGCCAGTTTGGTTGGAGAAGCATGAGTGAGGGTGACAGTAATAGGTGAGATGGTCAGAGAGGGGGCACTTTGTATAGGACCCTGTGGGCCATTATGATAACTTGGCTTTTCTTCCTAGTGAACTGGCGATCCATCACACATGTTGAGAAAAAAAATGATATGATCTGACTTGCTTTTTAAACCTTGCTTCAGGATGTTGGAGCAAGGTGGTGGAATAGAAAGTTCCACCGATCATCTTCCCCAGAAAGACACCAGTGTAACAACTATATACACAGATAAAACACTTTCATAAGAACCGAAATTCAGATGAGCACTTATAGCACCTGGTTTTAGCTTTGTATTGCTGAAAGAGGCACTGAAGAGATAAAGAAAACGGTCCTGAATATCTGATGCTACCCTTCCCCCATGCCCTGCAGTGGTGTTGTGGTGCCTAGAGCATCTTTGGGCACTGAGGGAGAGAGAACACAGAATTTGTAAGGCACTGAACACAGTGCTATCCTATTAGAGCAGTAAGGAAACTCAGACCAAACTCAGCTGATGCCTGCCTAAAGGATAATTTAAACCAGCTCTAGCCAGAGGGGAATTGCCTATCTTCATGGCCCATAGTGGAGGGCTAAAGTGCTCTGTGTCTCCAAGTTTACTTGAAAGGTAGTCTGGGTCATAAGGACTGCAAATCTTATTAAGTCCTACAGATGAATTAGGCCCAGGGACCGTGAACTGGATGGAGGATGGGTTGTGGGGGTAGAATGCAACATACTGAGACACCAGCTAGGGAAGCTAAGGAAATGCTGTCATCACCCTTCCCCTAACCCCAGGTAACACAGATCATGGCTCCAAAAGAGACCCCATCCTTCTGCTTCAGGAGAGGAGAGGGAAAAGTAGGGAGAACTTTATAGTACAGCTAAGATATCAGCTCAGCCGTAGCAGGATAGGGCACTGGTCAGAGTTGTGAAGACCCCACTCCATGCCCTAGCTCCCAGATGACATTTCTAGACACACTCTGGGTCAAAGAGAAAGCTGCTGCCTTGAAGAAAAGGACCCAGTCCTGGCAGGATTCAGAGTCCTTGGTCTCTGAATAACTAGGAGTGAAACACAGTTATTACACTGAGGGTCTTGAGTGAGGCTCTGAGGCTCATTGACTTCAGGTGAAACTCAGTACATTACCAGCTGTGGTGGCTATGAGGCAGAACTTCCGCTTGAGAAAAGCAGAAGAAAAACAGAGGGGACATTGTCTTGCACCTTAGATAGCAGCGCAGCCACAGTGGGGTAGAGCAACAAGCGGGGTCTTGATGTCCCCAGTTTCAGAACTTGACCCCTGGATGACATTTATGGACCTGCCCTGGACCAGAGAGGAGTCCACTGCTCTGAAGGTAAGTCCCAGGCCAGGCAGAATTTACCACAAGCTGATTTTAGAGCCCTTGGACCTTAAGGGAACAGCAGCAGTAGTCTGTCTGTACTCTTCTTAGCCTGTGGCTATGGGGTAAGACTCATTTGCCTTTGGGAAGGGAAGAATGAGAAGGACTGCATCTTCTGATTTCAGTTTGAGCTCAGCCACAATACAGTAAAACATTAGGTAGATTTCTAAGGTTTTTGACTCTAGTCCCTGACTCCCAGAGGGCACTTCTGCAACCTCCCAGGGCATTGGGGAGGTCATCATCCTGAAAAAACAGAAACGGCCCTGTCTGACTTTGCCACCTGCTGACTGTAGAGCCCCAAGGCCTTGAGAGCACATAGGCAGTATCTAGAGAATGGTTACAGCAGGCCTTGGGCAAGACCCAGTGCTATGCTGGCTTCAGACCTGAATTAGCACAGTCATAGTTATGGTGGCCCCAGGGGTGCTTGAGTCACTCCAACCCCAGCTTTAGATGGCTTAAAAAAGAGAGAAAAAGAGAGAGAATCTGTATATTTGGAAAAAAGGAAGGAAAGATAACAAGAGTCTCTGCCTGGTAATCCAGAGGACGCTCCCAGATCTTGTCCAAGATCATCAGCTCTTCAAGAACCACAGCATTACTGGGCTTGCTGAGCCCCCTAAAGAAAATACAGCTTAGATCACAACACCCAAGTCCTTTCAAATATCTGGAAAGCCTTCCCAAGAATGACTACAAATAAGCTCAGATAGTGAAGAATACAATAAATTTCCAGACACTGAAGAATATCCACCAGCATCAACATCATCCAGGAAGATATGTCTTCACCAAATGAACAAAATAATGCACCGGGGCAAATCCTAGAGAAACAGAGATATGTGACCTTTCAGACAGAGAATTCAAAAGTGCTGTGCTGAGGAAACTCAAAGAAACTCAAGATAACACAGAGAAATAATTTAGAATTCTTTTGGATAAGTTTAACAAAAATATTGAAATAATTAAAAAGAATCCGACAGAAATTCTAGAGCTGAGAAAATGCAATCAGAGTACTGAAAAATTCATCATGGTCCTTTAATAGCAGAACTGATCAAGCGGAAGAAAGAATTAGTGAGCTTGAAGACAGATTATTTGAAAATATACAGTAAGAGGAGACAAAAAATAATAAAAACAATAAAGCACACCTAAAAGATCTATAAAATAGGCTTAAAACAGCAAATCTAAGAATTGTTGAACTTAAATAACTGGCCCTTATTGAACTTAAATAACTTGGCCTTAAAAAAAGAGGTAGAGAAAGAGATAGGGGTAGAAAGTTAATAAAAATAGATAATAACAGAGAACTCCTTAAACGTACTGAAAGATACTAATATTGAAGTACAAGAAAGTTATAGAACACCAAACAGATTTAATTCAAAAGAGACTACCTCAAGTAATTTACTAATCAAACCCCCAAAGACCAAGGAAAAAGAAAGGGTCTTAAAAATAGCAAGAGAAAATAAATAATTAACACAAATGGAGTTCCAATACATCTGGCAGCAGACTTTTCAGTGGATACCTTACAGGTCAGGAGAAAGGGACTTGATATATTTAAAGTGCTGACAGGAAAAACAAAAACAAAAAACTTTTAGGATAGAATATCCGGCAAAAATGTTCTTTAAACATGAAGGATATGTAAAGATATTCCAAGGCAAACAAAAGCTGAAGGATTTTATGAATGACATACCTGTCCTATAAGAAATAGTAAAGGGACCACTTTGATCAGAAAGAAAAGGACATTAGCGAGCAATAAATGATCACCTGAACGTACAAAACCCACTGGTAATAGTAAGTACACAGAAAAGCACAAAATACTGTAACACTGTAACTGTGGTGTGTAAAACACGCGTATCCTACATAGAAAGACTAAACAATGAACGAATCAAAAATTATAACTCCAACAACTTTTCAAGACTTAGCCAATACAATAAGATATAAATAGAAAAAAAGTTAAAAAGCAGGGAGGGAGGGTTAAGTCATAGAGTTTTTTAATCAATTTTCTTTTAGCCTGTTTGTTTTATATGCAATTGTGTTAAGTTGTTATCAGGTTAAAATAATGGGTTATAAGATAGTATTTGCAAGCATCATGGTAACCTGAAACCAAAAACTTAAAATGGATACATTAAAAAAAAAGAGCAATAAACTAAATCATATCACCAGAAAAAATCACCGTCACTAGAGAAAGAAAGGAAGGAAATAAATAAGGAAGAGAAGACCACAAAACAACTGGAAAACTAATAACAAAATGCCAGGAATAAGTTCTTAGTTATCAATAATAACATTGACTGTAAATTGATTAAATTCTCCAAATGATATAGACTGGCTGAGTGGATGAAAAATAGACGCACTGATCTATTTCCTATAAGAAACACAATTCACCTATAAAGACACACATAGACTGAAAATAAAGGGATGGAAAAAGGTAATCCTGCCAATGGAAACCAAAAAAAGAGCAGGAGTTGCTACACATATATCAGACAGAATAGATTTCAAGGTAAAAACTATAAGAAGAGACAAAAAAATATCTTTATAGAATGATAAAGGGGTAAATTCAACAAGAGGACATACCAATTCTAAATATATATTTACCCAACACTAAAGCATTCAGATATATAAAAAATATTATTGGAGCTAAAGAGAGAGATAGGCCCCAGTGCATTAGCAGCTGGAGACTCCAGCACACTTTCATCATTAAACACATCTTCCAGACAGAAAACCAACAAAGAAACATCAGACTTTATCTGCATTATAGACCAAATGGATCTAATAGACATTTACGGAACATTTAATAAATATAATAATAAATATTTAATATGCCTGCAGGGGTATCTCTTTGTGGATTTATTTTGCTGTTTTCTAATAAATGTCAACATCTTTTCATATTATTGTGGGAAATCCATATGCCTTTTTTGGTGAAGTTTCTATTCAAATCTTCAGCACACTTTGTTTTATTATTTTCTTAGTAATGCATTTTGAGATTTTAAAATATATTCTAGGTACAAGTTCTTTATCAGATATGAGTTTTACAGCATTTTCTCCCATTCTGCAGTTTGCCTTTTTATTTCTTAAAACTATATTTTTATTTAACAACTTATTGATGCATAATCTGCTGGAAATAGACTGAATGTATTTAAAGTATACAACTCCATAAGTTTGGACAAATGTATACATATGTGAAACAAAACCATTACCACATTTGATATGGTGAACATACCCACCTGCATCCTTTTGTTACACATTCCTTCCATCCACTACTGCTCCCCAATCCCAGGCGACCACTGATTTGTTTTCTGTCACTGTGAGTTTCAGAATGTTATAAAGTGGAAGTATACAGTGTTGACTTTATAATTTTCTGGCTACTTTAACTCAAATTATTATTTTGTTGTTCATTCGTGTTGTTTTGGGTATCACTAGTTCATTCTTTTCTATTAGTTTTAGTTTGTTAAATGGATATGCCACCATTTATTTATTCAGTCATCTGTTGATGAAAATTTGGATTGCTAAGAGTATCTTGAAAAGCACAATTTTTTTATCTTAAGGAAATTCAAGTTTATTATTTATTTAAAGCTAGGGATTTTACATTTTGTTTACCATCTAAGGAATTGTTGCCTAATCCGGGATAGTAAGCGCATTCTCTTACATGTTATTTTTGAAATTTAATAGTTTTTGATTTTACATCTAGTTCTAAAATTCATTTTCAGCTAATTTTTACGTGTAGTACAAGGTATAAATTAAATTTTTATTTTTTTGCATATAAATTTTTATTTATTCGAGTACAATTTTTCGAAGAGTATTCTTTTCTCATTTTATTGCCTTTGCACCTTTTTTGAAAACTCATTGAATACAACACTATCTTAGATATAGAGTCCTACAATGTTATTTTCCTCTTTCAAAATTATTTTGAAAATTTTAGATCTATTGTTTTTCCATATAAATTTAATAATCAGGTTGTTTATTTTCATAAATTGTGTTGAATGTATAGATCAGGCTGGGGAGAAATAGCAATATTGAGCTTTCCAAACTATGATTACAGTATATTTCTCCATATATTTAGTTCTCTATTGACTTTTTCCTCAGAGCTTTGTTTTTTACAGCATACAGAACTTGCACACATTTAAAACATTTATAATAGAGTGATTTATGGGGTTTGATGGTATTGGGAATGGTGCTATTTTTTACATTTTAATTTCCACTTGGTCATTGCTAGTATTTAGGAATACAATAGATTCTTACATATTAGCTGTGCATCCTGAAATTTTGTTACACTAAATTATTAGTTCTAGTTGCTTTTTTATGTACTCTAGGATTTTCTACTCAATTATGTCATATGTAAACAGAGATAGTATTATTTCTTTCTATCTAATTTGATTTTTTAAAATTTATTTTTATTTGTCAGGATCTTCACTAAAATGTTGAAGAGGAGTAGTGAGATTCCGCATCCTTGCCTTCTTTGTGATCTTAGGGAGAAGGATTCAGTCTTTTACCATTAGGTATAATGCTAGATATAGGGTTTTTGTACATATCTATTATTATGTTGAAAAAGCTCCCTTTTATTTATTTTTTATTGAGATTTTTATGATGAATAAATATTGAATTTCAATATATGTTTCTTCTGCATCCATTAAGATGATAATATAGCTTTCCTTGTTTACTTAATATAGTGAATCATATTGATTTTTGAATATTGAACACTATTGCATTTCTGAGATAAATTTCTCTTGCTTATGCTATATAATCTCAGATATATTTCTGAATTTAATGTGCTAACATCGTTTAAAAAATTTTTGAGTTTATATTCATGAGGGATATTTTTCTCTGGTTATCTATTTTGTAATGCTTTTGCCTGGTTCGAGTATCAGGATAAGATTGATCTGAAAAATATGTCTACTCTAATTTTCTGAATATTCATCCAAGTCATTGCATGTATTAGTAGTTCATTCTTTTGGTTCCTGAGTAGTAGTCTATGTTAGAGATGTACAACTGTTCTTTTGACCATTCACCCCTTGAGTGGCATTTTGGTTGTTTCTGAGTCTTGGCTATGAAGAATAAAGCTACTATAACAAACAAATGAAAACAAAGTGTTTACTCAAATTCTATTTTCTGGAAATTGTAAATTTGGGATTATTTTAAAAATGGTTGGTCGAATTGCCTGTGAAAGAATATAGACCCAGAATTTTTTCTTTAATTGGAGGTTTTTGTGTAAAATCTTAAAAATGGATATAAAATTATTCAGGGTATCTATTTCTTTCTGGAGTAAGTTTTGGTAGTTTGTTTCTTTTAGTACATTAGTCTATTTGTTCCGAAATGTAAAATTAATGGGCATAAAGTTGTTCTTAATATTCTACTTTTATTCTTTAAATATCTGTAGGCTCTTTTGTAATGTTCTGCATTGTGTTTCTCATATAGTTGATTTATATATTTTTTCTTTTTTAATTGTGATAGAAATGTATGAATTTACTAATCTTTTCAAAAAGTCATTGAATGACTTCATTGATTTTCTGCTTTCATTTTCATTGATTGATGATATTATCTATATTGTTTCATTCTGTCTGATTGCTTTGGATTTATTTTGCTCTTATTTTTGTAATTTTTAATGTGGAAGTTTAGGTCATCGATTTGAGGCATTTATTTATTTATTTTTTACATGAGCATTTAGTACTATAAATTGCTCTTAAAACACTGCCTTACTTTGCATTCCAGATATTTTGAATTGTGTTTTAATTTACATTGAACTGTAAATATTTTTAAACTTTCCTTGGGACTCTGCTTTGACCCATGAGTTACTTTTTACCGGGATAAGATAGATATTTAATGAATTTATATTGAGAATTTAAAAAAAGTTGAGCTAGTGGATTTGTAAAAATTATTATACGTTCAGGAGGTGCAGGTTTGTTACAGGGATATTGAGTGATGCTCAAGTTTGGGCTTCTAGTAAACCCATCCGCCAAATAGTGAAAGTGGTACCCAACAGGTATGTTTTCAGCTCTTGCTTTTTTCCCACCTTCCCCCACTTTTGAAGTTCCCAATGTCTATTTTTTTTTTTTTTTTTTTTTTTGGAGACGGAGTCTAGCTCTGTCTGCCCAGGCTGGAGTGCAGGGGCACTATCTTGGCTCACTGCAAGCTCCGCCTCGCGGGTTCACGCCATTCTCCTACCTCAGCCTCCCGAGTAGCTGGGACTACAGGCACCCGCCACCATGCCCGGCTAATTTTTTTAGTTTTTTTAGTAGAGACGGGGTTTCACCGTGTTAGCCAGGATGGTCTCGATTTCCTGACCTCGTGATTTGCTCGCCTTGGCCTCCCAAAGTGTTGGGATTACAGGCGTGAGCCACCGTGCCTGGCCCCGAGTGTCTATTATTTTTAATGTAATGACCACATGTACCCATTGTTAAACTCCCACTTGGAAGTGAAAACATGCAGTACTTCATTGTCAACTTCTGAGTTATTTCACTTAGGAATAATGCCCTCCGGCTCCATATATGTTTGTTGCAAAGAACATTATTTCATTATTTTTTACAGCTGAATAGTACTCATTGGTGTATATGTACCACATTTTCTTTATACAATCCACCATTGATGTATATTTAGGTTGATTCCATGTCATTGCTTTTGAGAATAGTGCTTTGATGAACATTTGAGTGCATGTGGCTTTTTGATCAAATGACTTTTTTTTCCCCTTTGGATAGATACCTAGTAATGAGATTGCTGGGTCGAATGGTAGTTCTATTTTTAATTATTTGACAACTTTTTATATTGTTTTGAATAGGAGTCGATCTAATTTACATTCCTACCAACGTGTATAAATGTTACCTTTTCACTACATCAGTGCCATTTTTTTAAAACTTTTTATATATTTTCATTTTTATTATTTACTAAAAGTTGTTATGATAAGATTATCAACCAAGCATATGGAAAATTTTCCTTTTACCTTTTTCCTCTCCCTTTTTCAGCAGCTGATTCAGCTCTAGTTTAAGGAAGGGAATTTGCAAGCTCCAGTATGTTATTTGGCAGTCATCGTGGGCTAGATTCCCTCTCTTTATGAAGGCATCATTCAGAATCATACTCTCATTAAGAAGGACTAAGTGTGTCTGTGGGTTATGTCAACTGTTGTTCCTAACACATATCACTTTAATCCCCAGTCTTCGTCACTCATCCCAGCTGCTATATTTGTATGTCACACTTTCTGTAGGAGAAAGTTCTACGTTTGAAGGTAACCTTGGTGACAGTAGTAAAGCTTCCTTTTCAACAGGTGTGGTAGTTGTTTCACACCTCCTCCTGAGTGCTATACTAATTAATCAACTTCCTGTCTCCTTCTTAATAAAACGGAATAACCCTGTTGAGTTCACCATTGCCACTGGTGACAGCATCCTCAGCATGTTGATCACCTCAAACAAATGGGAAGTGGTTTCTAAAATCCTGCCGTCATTTTACCCATTCGAAAATTTTAGAAATGTAGTTTTATATTTCATTGAATAGGATGGCATGTTAGTGTGGTGTAATACAATCCTGATGATCTTGCAGGATTTAAAAAAAACTTATATTTTAGGTTTATGGGCATCTATGCAGGTTTGTTATATAGGTAAGCTCATGTCACAGGAGTATGTTGTACAGATTATTTCATCACTCAGGTACGAAGTTTAGTAGCTAATAGTTCTTTTATTTTTAATCTTCTCTCTCCTCCCACTCTTCACCCTCAATTAGGCCAAAGTGTCTGTTGTGTCCATGTGCTCTTATCATTTAGCTCCCACTTATAAGTGAGAACATGCAGCATTTGGTTTTCTGTTCTTGCTTCAGTTTGCTAAGAATAATGGCTTCCAACTGCATTGATGTCCCTGCAAAGGACATGATCTTGCTCTTTTTTATGGCTGCATAGTATTCCATGGTGTATATGTCCCATATTTTCTTTATCCAGTCTACCATTGATGAGTATTTAGGTTGATTCCATGTCTTTGCTGTTGTGATTAGTGCTGCAATTAATGTATGCATATGTGTGTCTTTATGACAGAACAATTTATATTTCTCTGGGTATATACAAAGTAATGGGATTGCTGAGTCAAATGGTAGTTCTGTTTACAGCTCTTTGAGAAACTGCCACACTGATTTCTAGAATGGGTTGAACTAATATGCAGTCCCACCAACAGTGTTTAAGAGTTCCTTTTACTCCACAACCTCGCCAGCATCTGTTATGTTTTCATATTTTTGCAATAGCCATTCTGACTGGTGTTAGATGTTGTCTCCTTGTGGATTTGATTTGCATTTATCTAATGATCAGTGATATTAAGCTTCTTTTCATACACATGCTGGCCACATGTATGTCTTCTTTTGAAACATGTTTGTTCATGTTATTTGTCTATATCTTAATGGTTTTTAAAAATCTGTTTAAGTTCTGTATAGATGTTGGATATTAGACCTTTGTCAGATGCATATTGTTGAAATATTTTCTCCCAGTCTGTGGTTTGTCTGTTTACTCTGTTGATAGTTTCTTTTGCTGTGCAGAAACTCTTTAGTTTAATCAGGTCCCGTTGTTAATTTTTATTTTTGTTGCAATTACTTTTAAGGATTTAACCATAAATTCTGTGCCAAAGCCTGTGTTGAGAAGTGTATCTGCTAGGTTTTTCTCTAGGATTTTTATAGTTTGGGATCTTACATTTAAATATTTAATAAATCTTGAGTTAATTTTCTTATATGATGAGAGACAGGGTGTCCAGTTTCATTCTTCTGCATATGATTAGACAGTTATTGAATAAAAAGTCCTTTCCCCATTGCTTTTTTTGTTGATTCTGTTGAAGATCAGATGGTTGTAGGCATGCCATTTTCATTCTGGGTTCTCTTATCTATTCCACTGGTCTGTGTGCTTATTGTTATACCAGTACCATGCTATCTTGATTACTGTAGCCCTACAGTATTGTTTGAAGTCAGACAATGTGAAGCTTCTGGATTTTTTCTGTTTGCTTAGGATTCTTTTGGCTATTTGGGTTCTTTTGTGGTTCCAAATGAATTTAATAATAGTTTTTCCTAAGTTTATGAAAAATGATGTTGGTATTTTGATAGGATTAGCTTTCAATACGTAACTTGCTTTGGGCAGTATGGCCATTATAATTATAGTGATTCTACCAATCAGCAAGCATGAAATATTTTTCCATTTATTTGTTTCATTTCAGATTTCTTTCAGCAGTGTTTTGTAATTCTCCTTGTAGACATCTTTGATCTTGCTGGTATGATAAATTCCTATGTATTTCGCTTTCTTTGTGGCTATTATAAATAGGATCATGCTCTTAATTTGGTTCTCAGAAAGTCTTTATTGTATAATAAAGCTACTAATTTTAGTACATTGTTTTTGTATCATGAAACTTTCCCTGGGTTCATTTATCAGTATCAGGAGACTTTTCCCAGAGTCTTTAGGGTTTTATATGTTTAAAATCATATCATCAGCAGAGAGAGATAGCTAGTCTTTTTTTTTTTTTTTTTTCTATTTGGATGCCTTTTATTTATTTCCCTTGCCTGATTGCTCTTGCGAGGACTTCCAGTACTATAATGTATAGGAATGGTGATAATGGGCATCCTTGTCTTGATCCAGTTTTCAAGGGAAATGGTTCCAGCTTTTTCCCATTCAATATGATGATGGCTGCAGGTTTTTCATGGATGGCTGTTGTTATTTTGTGGTATGTTCCTTCAATTCCTAATCTTTCAAGGCTTTCCAAAAATTTCTGTCATGAGGGGATGTTGGATTTTACTGACTGTTTTTTTTTCCTGTATCTATTGAATAATCATATGTTTTTTATTGTTGATTCTCTTTATACAGTGAATTATCTTTATTGGTTCACATATATTGAACAAATCTTGCATCTCAGACATAAAGACTATTAGATCATGGTGAATTAACTTTTTGATATTCTGCTGTAAATTGTTTGCTAGTATTTTGTTGAGGATCTTTGCATTTATGCTCATCAGGGATATTGGCCTGAGGTTTTGTTTTTTCATTGTGTCTCTTTCTGATTTTGGTATGACGATGATGCTGGCTTTATAGAATGAGTTAGGGGGAAGCCCCTCCTCCTTAATTTTTGGAGAAGTGTCAGTAGAATTGGTGTAAGTTCTTCCTCATTGGTTGAGTAGAGTTCAGCTGTGAATCCATCAGGCCCATGGCTCTTTTTGGTTGGTAGGATTTTTTATTACTGATTCAATTTCTGAACTTGTTACTGGGTGTTCGTATTTGCACATTCTTCCTGATTCATTCTTGGGCGGTCGTGTGTTTCCAGAACTTCATCCATTTTCTCTAGACTTTATAATTTGTTTGTGCAGAGATGTTCCAATAGTCTCTGAACATCTTTTCTATTTATTTTTTCTCTGCCAATCTAGCTATTGGTATATCAATAAAGTTTATTTTTTTGAAAAATGAAACTTTTGGTTTCACTCACCTTCTGTATGGACTTTTGGGTATAATTACATTCTGCTATTCTCTAATTTTAGTTATTTATTTTCTCCTACTAGCTCTGGGAGTAAATTGTACTTTATCTTCTAGTTCCTCCATTTGTGACATTGGGTCATTAATTTGATTTTTTTTCATTTTTTATGTTTAAGTTTTGTGGGTACATAGTAGGTGTATGAATTTGTGGGATACATAAGACGTTTTGCTGTAACCAAGCAATGTGAAATAATCACAGCATGGAGAATGGGGTATCCATCCCCACAAGCATTTATTTTTTTTGAGTTATAAACAATCCAGTTACACTTTTTAAGCTGAATTCTATCAGACTTTTAAAGAAGAATTGATAAAAATTATACTTAAATTATTCCAAAAGATAGAGAATGAGGAAATCTTCCCTAAATCATTGTATGAAGCCAGTATTACCCTAGTACCAAAACGAGGGAAGGACATATCAACAACAATCACAACAACAACAAATACAGACCAACATCCCTGATGAACATAGATGCAAAAATCCCCCAAAAAACATAGATGCAAAAATCCACAAAAAACATAGATGCAAAAATAAGAAGAAAACAAACATTGTGTGTTCTCACTTATAAGTGGGCGCTAAGCTATGAGGATGCAAAAGCATAAAAATTATACAATGGACTCTGAATACTTGGGAGGAAGGATGGGAGTGGGGTTGAGGGATAAGACTACATATTGGGTACAGTGTACATTGCTCTGCTGATGTGTGCAGTAAAATCTCAGAAATCACCACTAAAGAACTTATCCATGTAAACAAACACCACCTGTTCCCCCACAACTATTGAAGTAAAAAAAAAAAAAATCAGAATTGTCAGAAAATGATTTTCTTGTTAACTGAATACTGGAGAATGTTGGATATTCTATTGCCAATAACGTATATTTTTAATACATGTCCCAAATTATTCTGAAAGGCAGTCTTATTTGCAAATAACCACTGTACATCATATACTAATGGATCCTCAATTTTTGAAGAAAAATTGAAATATATATCACTGAGAAACAGATATTTTAAATATACAATTAACTTATTATTGACCATAGTCACCCTGTTGTGCTATGAACCAGTAGGTCTTATTTATTTTTTCTAATTATTTCATTGGTATTCATTAACCATCCCTACCTCCCCCAACATACTTCCAGTACCCATCCCATCCTTCTATGCTCTAAGTCCATGAGTACAATTGTTTTGATTTTTAGATTCCACAAATAAGTGAGAACATGTAAAGTTTATGTTTTTGTTCCTGGCTTATTTCACTTAATATAATGATATCTGGGTTCATCTATGTCATTGCAAATTATTGTACCTCATTCTTTTTAAGACTGAAGAGTACTCCATTGTGTTTATATACCACATTTTCTTTATCCATTCGTCTTTTGATGGACACTTAGGTTACTTCCAAATCTTCGCTATTGTAAAAGGTGCTGCAACAAACATAGGAGTGCAGATATCCCTTCACTATCCTGATTTCCTTTATTTTGGATGTAGACCCAGCAGTGGCATTGCTGGGTGGTATGGTAGCTCTATTTTTAGTTGTTTGATCAACCTCCAAACTGCTCACCATAGTGGTTGTACTAATTTACATTCCCAAACCAGCGTACAAGAGTTCCCTTTTCATCCACATCCTTGCCGGCATTTTTTATTGTGTGTCTTTTGGATATAAGCTACTGTAAATGGAGTGAGATGGTATCTCTTTGTATTTTTAAAATATTTTTACTTTTAATTTTTGTGGGTATGTGATAGGTGTGTATATTTATGTGTTACATGAGATGTTTGGATACAGGCATGCAATGTGAAATAAGCACATCATAAAGAATGGGGTATCATCCCCTCAAGCATTTATCCATTGAGTTACAAACAATTTGGCTATACTCTTTAAGTTGTTTTAAAATGTACAGTTGTTACTGTAATCACCCTGTTGTGCAATCAAATAGTAGGTCTTACTATTCTAAGTATTCATTCTAACTATTTTTGTATACATTAGGCATCCCCACCTCCCCTCCAGCCACCCTCTTCCCCTCCAAGCCTCTGGTAACCATCCTTCTACTCTTTATATTCATGTGCTTAATTGTTTTGAATTTTAGATCAGACAAAAAAGTGAGAACGTGTGATGTTTGTCTTTCTCTGCCTGGCTTATTTAACTTAACAGAATGATTTTCATTTTCATTCATGTTGTTGCAAATGACTGGATCTCATTATTTTTATGGCTGAGTAGTACTCCATTGTGTATATGTACAACATTTTCTTTATCCATTCATCTGTTGATGAACACTTAGATTGCTTCCAAATCTTGGCTATTGTGAATAGTGCTGGATTAAATACGGGAGTGCAGATATCTCTTCAATATACTGATTTCCTTTCTTTCGGGTATAGACCCAGCAGTGGAATTCCTGGATTATATGGTAGCTCTACTTTTAGTTTTTTGAAGAACTTCCAAACTATTCTCCACATTGGTTGCACTAACTTACATTCCCACCAACAGTGTATGAGACTTCCCTTTTCTCCATATCCTTGCCAGCATATTTTATTAACTGTCATGGATATAATTCACTTTAACTGGGGTGAGATGATACTTCATTGTTATTTTGATTTTTATTTCTCGATGATCAGTGATGTTGAGCACCTTTTAATATGCCTATTTCCCATCAGTGTGTCTTTGGAGAAATGTCTAATTCAAATATTTTGCCCATTTTTAATAGATTATTTTCTGTTAGGTTTGTTTGAGCTCCTTACATGTTCTCATTATTAATCCCGTGTCAAAAGGGGAGTTTGCAAATATTTTCTTCCAATCTTTAGGTTGTCTCTTCACTAAGTTGATTGAATTCTTTGCTGTGCAGAAGTTCTTAACTTGATGTGATCCCATTTGTACATTTTTGCTTTGCTTGCCTGTGCTTATGGGATATTGCTCAAGAAATTTTTGCCCAGGCCAATGTCCTGGAGAGTTTCTCCAATATTTTTTGTAGTAGTTTCATAGTTTGAGTTCTTAGATTTAAGTCTTTTGTCCATTTTGAGTAGATTTTTGTACATGTTGCAAGATAACAGTCTAGTTTTATTCTTTTGCATACAGATATCCACTTTTCACAGCATCTTTTTTTGAAAAGACTGACTTCCCCTGTGTATCTTCTTGGCAACTTTTTAAAAATGAGTTCACTCTAGGTATGTGAATTGGCTTCTGGGCTCTGTGTTCTGTTTCATTGGTCTATGTGTCTGTTTTTATGCAAGTACCATGCTGTTATGTTTACTACAGCTGTTAGTGTAATTTGAAGTCAAGTAATGTGATTCCTCTAGTTTTGTTCTTTTTGCTCAGGATAACTTTGGTTATTCTGCATCTTTTATGGTTTCACATAAAATTTAGAATTGTTTTTTCTACTTCTGGGAAGAATGTTATTAGTATTTTGATAGGGATTGCATTGAATCTATGGATTGTTTTGGGTCGTAGCAACATTTTACAATGTTGATGTTTTCAGTTCATGAATCTGGAATAGTTTTCCATTCTTTGGTGTCAACCTCAGTTGTTTTTTTTTTTTTTTCATCAGTGTTTCATAATTTTCATTATAGTGATCTTTCACTTCTTTGGTTAATTTCTAGGTATTTAATTTTATTTGTAGCTATTGTAAATGGAATTTTTTAAGTTTCTTTTTCAGATTGCTCACTGTTGGCATATAGAAATGTGACTGATTTTTGTATATTGATTTTGTGTCCTGCAACTTTACCGAATTTGTTTATCAGTTCTGATTGTTTTCTGGTGGAGTCTTTAGTTTTTCCAACTATAAGATCACATCATCTGAAAACAATGATAATTTGACATTTTTCTTTCCAACTTCGATCACGTTTATATTTTCCTCTTATCTAATTGCTCTATATAAGATTTCCAGTACTGTATTGGTAGCAACAGTGGGCATCTTTGCCACGTTCCAGATCTTAGAGGAACGTCTTTCACTTTTATCCCATTCAGTATGATGCTAGCTGTGGGCCTGTCATATATTGCATTTATTATGTTGAGATATGTTCATTCTATCCCCAGTTTCTTAAAAGTTTTTATCCTGAAGGGATGTTGAATTTTATCAAATGCTTATGCAGCATCAATTGAAATGATCATGATTTTGTCCTTCATTCTGTTGATATGATGTATCACATTGATTGATTTGCATATGATGAAACACTCTTGGTTTGCAGGAATAAACCTCACTTTGTCGTAATGAATGATATTTTGAATATATTGTCATATTCAGTTTGTTAGTATTGTGTTGAGGATTATTGCATCAATATTCATCAGAAATATTAGCCCGTGGTATTCTTTTTTTTGATTAGTCCTTGGTTCTAGTATCAGGGTAATACTGGAATTGTTGAATGTGTTTAGAAGTATTTCCTTCTCCTATTTATTAGAATAGTTTTAGTAGGATCTTCTGTAAATGTTTGGTAGAATTTAGCGGTGATGCCATCAGATCTTGGGCTATTTGTTACTGGGAGACATTTTATATTGGCTTTGATTTTGCTACTTGTTATTGGTCTGTTCATGTTTTGGATTTCTTCCTGATTTGATTTTGGGAGGTTGTGTATATCTAGAATTTTTTTTTCATTTTTTCTAGAATAACCAATTTATTGGCACATAGTTGCTCATAGTAGCCACTAATTATTTTTTGATTTTCTGCAGTTCAGTTGTAATGTCTCTTTTCTTTTCATTTCTGATTTTATTTATTTGGATCTTCTCTCTTTTTTTCTCAGTCTAGCTAAAAGCTTATCAATTTTGTTTAACTTTTCTAAAAGCCAACTTTGTACTTCAGGATAATTTGTATTTTTTATTTTAATTTTATTTATTCATGCTCTGATATGCATTATTCCCTTTCTTTACTAATTTTGGTTTTGATTTGCTCTTTATTTTCTGTTTTTTTTTTTAAGATGCATTATTAGATTGTTTAACTTCTTCTTCTCTTTTAATGTAGGCACTTACAGATATAAACTTCCCTCTTAGTACTGCTTGTGCTGTGTCTCATATATTTTGGTATATTGTGCTTCTATTATTATTTGGTTCAAGAAGTTTTTCAATTTCCTTTTTTGTTTTCTCCATTGAACCAGTAGTCATGCATGCATATATTCTTTAGTTTTTCTATATTTGTATAGTTTCCAGTAATCCTCTGATAGTTTTTGTTTACTATAGTTTTTGATTACTAGTTTTATTTCATTGTGGTCAAACAGGGAAGATGCATGATATCTTTTCAATTTTTTTCAATGTCTTAAGATTTGTTTTTTGGTTTAACATGTGGTCTATCTGTGAGAATAATCAATGTGCTGAGGAAAAGCATATGTATTCTGAAGCTCTTGGATAAAATGTTCTGTAAATACCTATTAGATCCATTTGGTCTAGAGTTCAGATGAAGTCGGATGTTTCTTTGGTGATTTTCTGTCTGGGAGATCTGTCCAATGCTGCAAGTGCGGTTTTGAAGTCTCTAGCTATTATTGTTTGGAGCCCTAGATTTCTCTTTACCTATAATATCATTTTCTTTATATATTTGGATGCTCCAGTGTTGTGTGAATATATATTTAAAATTGTTATATCCTCTTGCTGTATTGACACCTTTATCATAATATAGTGGCCTTCTCTGTTTCTTCTGATAGTTTTTGTTTTGAAATCTATTTTGTCTAAGTATTGCTACTCCAGCTCTTTTCTTTCCATTCCACACAATATCTTTTTTCATCCCCTTACTGTCAATCTATTTGTGTCTTGAAGAAACACACTCTTCAAGCATGTTCACTGTAGGCAACAGATCAATAGGTCTTTTCATACATTCAGTTAGTCTGTTGATTGAAAATTTTGATGGGTTACATTCAATGTTATTATTGACAAATGTGGACTTACTCCTGCCATTCTATTGTTTTTTGCTTGTTTTGTTGTCTTCTTTTTTTCTTTTATTACTGTCTTTTTCTAGTGAAGGTGATTTTCTTTGGTGATATGATTTAGTTTATTTCTTTGCATTTTTGTGTGTGTCTATTTTATGTTTTTTGTTTGGAGTTTACTGTGAAGCTTATTAAGTCATTGAGACTTTTCCTCTTAATGAAGGCATTTAGTACTATAACTTTTTCTCTTAACACTCCTTTTGCTGTAGTCCAAAGGTTTTGGTAAGTTGTATCTCTATATTTATTAATTTCCAAGCTTTTTTTTAAAGTTCTGTCTTAATTTCATTTTAAATCCAAGACTTATTCAGAAGCAGGTTATTTAATTTTCTGGTTTTTGTGTGTTTTGTGAGATATTATTGATATTGATTTCTATTTTTATTTCACTGTTGTCTAAGTGCGTGCATGGTAAGATTTGGATTATTTTAAATTTATTGAGACTTGCTATATAGCCAAGCATGTGGTTCATCTTAGAATATTTTCTGTGTGTGGATGAGGAGAGTGTATATTCTGTGGTTGTTGGGTGGAATACTCTGTAAATGTCTATTACATCTAATTGGTGAACTATTGAGTTTAAGTCCAGAATTCCTTTGTTTTCTGTGTCAATAATCTGTCTCTTCTGTGGATTGTTAAGGTCTGCCACTATCCTTGTGTGTCTGCCTAAATCATTTTTAGGTCAAGGTGTTGGGTGCATATATATTTAGCATAGTTAAGTCTTCTTGTTGAATTGAACACTTTATCATTATGTAGTGCTCTTTGTTTTTCCTGATTATTGTTGTTTTAAGATGTGTGACATCTGATAAAAGAATAGCAATTTTTGCACTGTTTTGTTTCCCATTTTCTTGGTAGATCTTTTTCTATCCCTTTACTTTAAGTCTGTGGGTGTCATTATATGTGAGACGCATCTCTTAAATACAGCAGACAGTTGAGTCTTATCTTTTTATTCAACTTGCCACTCTTTGTCTTTTAAGTGAGGAGTTTAGACCATTTAAATTTTGTATTGGTGTCTATATATGAGGTTTTGATCCTGTCATTATGTCATTGGCTGTTTGTTTTGTAGACTTCTTTATGTAATTGCTTTACATTATCTGTGGACTGTGTGCTTCAGTGTATTTTTGAAGCAGCACGTTTCTATTTTCTGTTTCCATATTTAGCACTCTCTTAAGGACTTCTTGTAAAGGCAGTCTGGTGGTAATGAGTTCCCATAGTGTGTGCTTGTCTGAGAAAGATTTTCTTTCTCCTTCACTTCTGAAGTTGAGTTTGGTGGGATATGTAATTCTTGGTTGGCATTTCTTTTAAGAATGCTGAAAATAGGCCTCCAATCTCTTTTGGCTTATAGGTTTTCTGCTGAGAGGTCTGCTGCCAACCTGATGGGGCTCCCTCTCTAGGTTACCTGACATTTTTCTTTAGCTTCCTTTAAGATTTTTTTCTTGTGCTTTGTTCTTAGTGAATCAGATGACTATGTGCCTTGGGGATGGTTGTCTTATGTAATGTCTTGCAGGGGTCCTCTTTATTTCTCAAATTTGTGTGTCCTCATCTCCAGCAAAATTGAGGAAATTTTCATGGACTATTTCCTCAAATATGTTTTCCAAGTTTCTTATTCTTTTTTCTTCTCTTTCAAGAATGCCAACAAGTTGTAGATTTGGTCTCTTTACATAATCCCGTATTTCTTGAAGATTTTCTTTATTTCTTAAATTATTTTTTCTTTCTTTTTGTCTGAGTTTATTCAAAGAATTCATCTTCAAGCTCTGAGATTTTTCTTCTGCTTGATCTATTCTGCTATGGGTACTTGCAATTGTATCAATTGTATTGTGAAATTCTTGAAGTGAATTTTTTAGTTCCAGAATTTCAATTTTATTTTTTCTTAAAATGGCTATTTTAACTTGTGGATTGTTTTACAAGGCTTTTTTTTTTTTTTTTTTTTTTTTTTTTTTGATTGGGTTCCATCTTTTTCCTGGCTCTTGATGATCTTCATTGCCATTCAGATTCAGAATCCTATGTCCTCATATCAGTCATCTCAATCTGGCTAAGAACCATTTCTGGGGGAACTTGTGTGTTTGTTTGGAAGTAAGAGGACACAATGGCTTTTTGAGTTGCCAAAATTCTTGTGTTAATTATTTCTCATATATGAGGGCTTTTATTCCTTTAACTGTGGTGTAATTTGAGTATGATCAGTTGATTTCATTTTTGGGTGTTTTCAGAGGTCAGGACACCACAGAATCTTTGTTTCAGGCCAGATCTTTGCCTTGGTTTTAACAGATGCTGTATGCTGGTTAAATATGTTGGTGTTGTATTTTGGGCTGCAATACAGTAGGTGAAGGTTAAAAGTCTTAGCCAGGAGATAAACTCTTACTCAGATACAGTACTCTTTTGTATTTTGGCGCAGTTGGCAATAGTGCTGCCTGGTAGTGGGGTGGGAGAGATGACTGCCTCATCAGGTTCACTTCTGAGAGTTGGAGGAGTCCTCTTCAATCACTGGCTATATGCCTGTGTTTCTTTGTTAGATGTTCTTGTCCACTGGGCATGATCACTCGGGCAGGAGTCATGATTTTCAGGCAGGGCATACCCTTCTTGGACTGGCCTTGCAGAGGGAGGCACAGCCCACTTTTCTGCCTGCCCAAGAACCTGGGTGTCTCACTCCTCTCAGTGTTCCAAGTGAGGGCTCCCACTTGCTTAGGTGCTGCCCCAGGCAGCAAGTCCCACTCAACTGAAAGCAGCAGGGGTAGGTGGAATCACACACACTGCCACTTGAGTGCTTTCCAGGGGAAGACAGAGATGCACCTGCGTGCAGTGCTCAGTCAAATGTGGGTCTGCTGTGTTGGAATGTCTGCATCCAATGTCTGCATCCATAGCAGAATAGATCAAGCAGAAGAAAAATCTCAGAGCTTGAAGACTAGTTCTTTGAATCATGTCCAACTGGCATGTCTTGCCCAGCTAGGAGGAGCAGGAGCAGTTAGATCACCCAATTCACTGTTTGGATGCTTCTCAGGAGAACACGGGGCTGTGCTCACCCACAGAATTCAGGCAGAAGCAGGTTTGCTATGCTGGGAGACCCAGCCAGTATAGTCCGCTCAGCTACAAGTGGTGGAGATTGGTGGAGTCACCAGCTCCACATTCTGGGTGCTTCCTGGGGTGTGCCCACTTATAAAGTTCAGGCAGAGGTCTGCCATGCCAAAAGACCCAGCAGGCATTACCTGTCTGGGTATAAGTGGCAGGGGTGGGTGGAGTCACCTACCATGCCATCTAGATGTTTGGCAAAGTGGGGTGGAGCAGTAGCAATCTTACTGCTCCCCAGCACCACAGCTGTGTCCTCTACTGGTTCTGTGGTTCTGGAACCAGTCTATTCTGGGGTTCAAGGCTTGTAGAAGTCCCTGTGGACTTGAGTATTGCCTCCACAAAAGCTCTGGGCAGCTATCTGTGTTAACTTAGAGGCCTCTGGGTATCCAGGGAATTCTCCTATTCTCAGACTTGCACAAGTAGCTCTTGGAAGTGGAATCCCCCAGGAGCTCCCACTCACTCACACTTTCCCCATGTTGGGGAACTTTTGACTCCATGCTGATGTCAGTTGTTCTGCTGCCCAGCTTTACTGCTCTCTGCTTTCTGTATCTCCTCACTGCCTGGATGGATCCTGACATGGTTTCTTAGATAATTGACTTGCTGAGTCAGTATTCACTAGTTACTTTGTTTCCTCTGCATGAGAGTGGCCCACATGAGCTGCTTATAGTCCACTATCTTGGCCCTCCTGGCTCTTTAATAATAGCCATTTTGACTGGTGTAAGGTCATACTTTATTGTAGTCTTAATTTGTATTTCTATGACTAGTGATGTTGAATATTAGTTTATGATTGTTGGATGCTGATATGTCTTCTTTTAAGAAGTGCCTGTTCATGTTCTTTGCCCTTCTTTTAACAGGGTTCTTTACTTTTGTCTTGTCGAGTTGTTTAAGGTCTTTATAGAACCTGAATATTAGTCCTTTTCTGGATGTATGATTTGCAAATATTTTCTCCCATACTGTAGGTTGTCTTCTTACATGTGACTGTTTATTTTGCTGCGCAGATGGTTTTTAGTTTAAGTCCTATTTGCCTATTTGTGTTTCTGTTACATTTGTTTTTTGGGTCTTAGTCATAAATTATTTAATAGGAAGACAGATAATATGATACATTTAGCTTTATTATTTTGCTTAGAATTGTTTTGAATACCTGGGCTCTTTATTGGTACCATATAAATTTTAGAATTAATTTTTCCTGATTCTGTGAAAAATTGTGTTGGTAATTTAATAGAAATTGTGTTGAATTTGCAGATTGCTTTGAGAAGTGTAGCTATTTTAATGATATTGGTTCTTTTTATCAAAGAACATGAGATTTTTTTTTCACTTGTTTTTTCCATCTACAATTTTTTTTTATCAGTGTTCTGTAATTCTCCTTGCAGAGCTCTTTCATCTCCTTGGTAAAATCTATTAGTAGGTAGTTTTCATGTGGCTATTGTTAATGAGCTGGAGCTCCTGATTTGTTTCTCAAATTTAGCATTGTTGGTGTGTAGAAATGCAACTGATTTTTGTGTGTTAATTTTGTAACCCAAAACCTTACTGAAGTAGTTTATCAGGTCTACTAGTCTTTTGGAGGAATGTTTAGAATTTTCTAAGTATAGGATTGTCATCAACCAATAGAGATAATTTGACTTTCTCTTTTCCAATTTGGATGTATTTTATTTCTTTCTCTTGCCTGATTTCTCTGGCAGATACTTTCAGTATTGTGTTGAACAGGAGTGATGAGAGTGGGCATCCATGTCTTGTTCCATTTCTTAGGGAGAATGTTTTTGACTTTTCCCCATTCCGTATGATGTTGGTTGTGGGTTTGTTATATATGGCTTTTATTATTCTGAGGTGTCTTTTTGGATCCCCCATTTGTTGAGAGTTCTTATCATGAAAAGATATTGAATTTTATTGAATGTGTTTCCTACGTCTATTGAGATAACCCTGTGGTTTTTGTTTTTATGCTCTTGTATAGTGTATTAGTCCATTCTCACATTGCTGTAAAGAGCTACCTGAGACTGGGTAATTTATAAAGAAAAGAGGTTTATTTGGCTCACAATTCCACAGGCTATAAAGGAAGCATGGCTGGGGAGGCCTCAGGAAACTTACAATTATGGCAGAAGGTGAAGAGGAAGGAGGTATGTCTTCTATGGCAGAAGCAGGAGGAAGACAGAGCAGGGGAATGTACTACACATTTTTAAACAGCAGATTTTGTGACAACTGACTCACTATCATGAGAAGAGCAAGGGGAAAATCTACCCCATGACCCAATCACCTCCCGCCAGGCCCTTCTTCCAATACTGGGAATCACAATTCGACGTGAGATTTGGGTGGAGACACAAATCCAAACCATATCATGTAGGGAATCACATTTATTGATAAGTGTATGCTGAATCATTCTTGAATACCAGGAATAAAATCCACTAGATTATGATGAATTAACTTTTTGACACACTGCTGGGTTAATTAACTAGTATATTGTTGATAATTTTTGCATCTATGTTCATCAGGAATTTTAGACTCTTGTTTTCTTTTTTTGTTCTTGTTGTGTGCTTGCCAGATTTTCATATCAGAATGATACTCGTTTTGTAGAATTAGTGAGGGAGAAATCCATCCTCCTCAATTTTTTTGGAATAGTTTTAGGAATACTGGTACCAGCTCTTTGTATGTCTGGTAGGGTTTGGCTGTGAATCCATCTTTTTATTTTTCTTTCGTTTTCTAGTTGGTAGATTTTTGTATTAATTTTATTTCATCACTAGTTATTGGTCTGCTCAGGATTTAATTTTTTTCTTCTTTAAACTTGGGAGGTTGTTTTTCTATAAATTTATTCGTTTATTGTAGGCTTTATAGTTTGTACACATATAGATGCTCATAGTAGTCTCTGAGGAAATTTTGTATTTCTGAGGTAAAAGTTGTAATGTCTTCATCATTTCTGATTGTGCTTATTTGAATCTTCTCTTTTTTTCTTGGTTAATCCAGCTAGTTGTCTACCAATTTCATTTATCCTTTCAAAAAAAAACTTTTCATTTTATTAATCCTTTATATGACTTTTGGTCTCAATTTTATTTAGTTCTGCTGTGATCACATTACAGCTTTTCTCTGCTAGCTTTGAGTTTGGTTTGATCTTGTTTTCTAGTTTTTTAGGTATGACATTTGGTTGTTAATTTGAGATCTTTCTCTTTTTAATGAAACAGTTCTGTAAACTTTCTCTTAACACCTTTTTTGCTCTATCCCAGAGGTTTTCATCTGTAGTGCTTCTATTTTAATTTGTTTAAAAAATGTTTTGACTCCTACCTTAATTTTTATGAGTTTATTATATTTAAATTCAATGAATTGAGCCCTTTACCATCATACAATGCTCTTTGTCATTTTTAACTGTTTTTTGACTTAAGGTCTGTTTTATGTGATATAAGAACATCAGCCACTACTTTTTTTGGTTTCTCATTTACATGATAGATTTTCTCTACCTCTCTGCTTTGAGGCTGTGGGTGACATTACCTGTAAGATGATCTCCTGAAGGCAACAGATTGTTGGGTATTGTTTTGCTTTTAATCCAATTTGCCAATCTATGTCTTTTAAGTGGCACATTTAGGGCTGTTTACATTCAAGTTTAATATTATTATGTGAGGGTTTCTTTCTGCCACAGTTTTGTTAGCTTGTTGATGTGTAGTCTCAATTGTGTAATTGCTGCATAAGATCTGTGAACTTGTATTACTTGTGCTTTTATGGTAGCGAATGTTGTCTTTTTTCATGATTAAAACTTCTTCGAGCATTTCTTGTAGGACTGGTATGGTGGGAATGGATTCCCTTAGCTTTGCTTGTCTGGGAAAGACTTTATTTCACCATGCATTATGAAGCTTAGTTTGGAAGTCTATAAAATTATTGCTTGGTATTTTTCTTTACAAAGGCTGAAAATAGGCCCCAATCTCTTCCAGATTGTACAATTTCTGCTAATAATTCCATGTTTATTTTGATGGAATTTTCTTTTTAGGTTATTTAACCCTTTTTTCTAGCTCTTTTGATCACTTTTCTTTCACATTGACCTTGGATAGTCTGAGGACTGTATGCCTTGGTGATGGCCATCTTGTATAGTATCTCACAGGTGTTCTCTAAATTTCTTGTATCTGGATGTTGACCTCTCTAATAAGATTAGAGTAAGTTTCCTGGATTATTCCCTTTAATATGTTTTCCAGATTGCTTATATTTTTTTCTTTCAGAAATTCTAGTAATTCATAGGTTTGGTCACTTTACATAATCATATATTTTTCATGCTTTTTGGGGGTCTAGCTCCATTTATTCAAAAGACTGGTCTTTGAACTCTGAAATTATTTCTTCTGTTTTGTCTAGTCTATTGTCAGGGCTTCCAATTGTATTTTGAGATTCTTTTAGTGAATTTTTTAATTCCAGAAATATATTTTTTATTATAACTATTTCATCATTCATATCCTAAATTGCTTTTCTGTTTTTTGATTTGTTTTGTTTTGTTTTAATTTTCAACTTTCTCTTGGATCTCATTGACTTTCCTTGCAATTTCTATTTTGAATTATTTACCTACGAATTCGGAAATTTTTATTTTAGTTAGAATCCACAACCAGAGCATTAACATGATCTTTTGGGTGTGTCCAGACACTCAGTCGTTTTGTTCTGGTAGAGTTCTTGCACTGATTTCTTCTCATCTGAGAAGGATGTTACTTCTTTTGATTTTGCTATTGATTGGGTTTGATGTTTTAAGTTTTTATTCCTTTTTTCCTTGAGGTCGTGACTGTGATGCCTGTTGTGTTTGATCATTCAGGCTTGTTTCTGGGTACTTTCTGGGAACCAAGGCTCTGTATGAATTCATTTGTTGTGGACAGCTGCTGTGCAGTGGCTTTCTCGGAGGTTGCTTGTTGTAGTAATATATTGGACATATGAGCAAACACACTATATTTTGTGAGGCTGAGACTGCAGAGTTCTCAGAAAGCTTATCTCCTACACTAGCACTATGTCCTTGTGGCAGCAGGATTTTGGTTTTGTGGTTCAGTTCAGACATCAGTCCATTAGCTGACACTTATGAGTAGAGCCAGCTCACCCTCAGGCAGGCTGATTATGAATGGAAGCACCCATCCTGCAAGGGGGCAGATTGGTGGGCGGAGATCATGTTGAGGTTCACTGAAATCTCTGGGAAAGCAGCAGGGGTGTGCACCAACTCTGTCCTCAGCATTTAGGAATGTCATCTACTTCTCTATCGCAACCATATCACAGAGGTCACAACCTCCAGTTGGAATAGACTTTGTCCTTTGGCTCCCAGCCACAATGTGGGTGCAAACCACAGATAAGTCCTTCCAGTGGCTAATGCAAAAATGGGTTTAGGGCAGAGCCTCTTCACCCTGTCCAGAGTTGACAATTCTGTTGTTTGTCGGCCTTCTATTGACAAGACACTGGAATTCTGTGTAGGGTGGAAGAGTTGGGCCCTGCCCTTTATGCAAGCCCAGTAGGCACAGGCACATTTTCAAGGTGGATGGATCCTCCAAAAAAAACAAAACAAAACATGAAAAGTGTTTTCTGCAAGTGCATAAGCAGTGCCCCCCCCCCCCAGAGGGGGGTACCTCTGTTGCGATCACAACAGTAGACAGGGGAGCAGGATGACCCCCTTTCCATGTCTGTTACTGGCCACCAGTGCCATCCCCTTCAGCATTTGGTGTCATGCCCATGTTTTCTTTGTCCCAAAGGGGGCTTTGGCAGGTTATGTTCTCCCTCCCTTAGGGAAAACTCACACTAAGAGTTAGATGTCTATGGGTCTTGCAACTCCCTAGGGACCCACTAGTATCTTGTACTTGCCAAAGACAGAATGGGTGGTGGGGTATGTTTGCAGGTGATCTAGTAATGTAGTTTATGAAGGACAGAGAGTCCCTAGGTTGGGCAGTGGCCCACCCCAGGTACACAACCAGTATGGTGTCTACTGTCTCACTTTTGGTGTGAGGGGAGTGTGGGCATACCTGTGTGAGCTGACCACCCATTTCCCTGTCCCTCAGAAGTTTCCAAATTGCCACTGACAGTATTGCCCTAGATCTTGAGGGCAGACAAGCTCCCCAATAGTTTAACAATCAGCAGTCTCTTGCAGAGGTGATAAGATCAGAAAAGCACCCCATCTACCTTTTCTGCAGGGTTCTGAGTTCCTCAGATGACCCATGAAATTTTTAGAAGTATTTTTTAGTCTTAAAAATATTTTAGTATTTTTGCTTAAATTCATTTCTAGTTTAAATCTCTTCTGGTCAAATAACGTACTATGAATGATTTCAGTTATTTTCCACTTACTAAGGTTTATTTTATAACCTAGAATATGGTATACCATCATTATGTTTTATGACCACATATAAAAAGTGTGAAATCTATTTTGGGGTGAAGTGTTCTATAAATGTCAATTAAGTCAAATTGGTTTAAAGTGCTGCTCATCAAACAAACCCAGAAGCTAGCAGAAGACAAAACATAATCAATATCAGAATGGAGCTGAAGGAGACAGAGACACAAAAATCCCTTCAAAAAATCAACAAATCAAGGAGCTATTTTTTTAAATTAATAAAATCAATAGATTGCTAGCTAGACAAATAAAGATGAAAAGAGAGAAGAATCAAATAGACACAATAAAAAATGATAAAGGAGAAATTACCACTGACCCCACAGAAATACAAACAGTCATCACAGAATACTATAAATACTTCTGTGCTCCACAGGGAGGAATGTTATAGGAGTCATTAAGAAATTAATTTAGGCAAATAGAGAGGAAAAAGGGTCCTTGGGAAGCTTTTGTTTATTTTAAAGCAGCTCCAGAAATGTTTCTTGTCTAGAAGGAAAGCCCCAACTCTTAAAGCCAGACTGGCAAGCTTTGATATGCAAATGCCAACCATTAGAAATGGTCCACGCAAACATGGCGATTCCCACCATCTTCTTCTTGCCCTTGCCCCCACATGTGCCTGGCAGCATGGCTGCCCCCCCATGATGTGTATCAAACATCATGGGGCCCTACATTTGCATATCAAAAGGATAGGGTGGGAGGGCCAGTTTTTTCACAGGCTACATAAATGACTGATCAAACCAATCCTCTGACCCTTATGCAAATCAGACACTACCTCCTCCAGCCTCCTCATATAAGCAGCCACTTTTCCACTGCACAGGAGGTTTCCTCTCTTGGCTTGGAGCTCTCCTCCCTCTGTCTCTATACAGGCGAGCTTCTTCCTTTTTTCTTGCCTATTAAACTCTCCGCTCCTTAAAACAACAACAACAACATGAAAATAATCTAGAAAATCTAGAAGAAATAGATAAATTCCTGTACACATACACCCTCCCAAGACTGAACCAGAAAGAAGTTGAATCCTTGAATAGACCAATAACAAATTCCAAAATTGAGACAGCAATAAATAACCTATCAAACAAGAAAAGACCAGGACAAGATGTACTTACAGCTAAATTCTACCACAGGTACAAAGAGGAGCTGATACCATTTTTTCTGAAACTATTCCAAACAATTGAAAATGAAGGACTCCTCCTTAACTCATTCTATGAGGCCAGCATCATCCTGATACCAAAACCTGACAGAGACACAACAACAAAAAAGAAAACTTCAGGTGAATATCCCTGATTCACATCAATGCAAAAATCCTCAAGAAAATACTGGCAAATTGAATCCAGCAGCACATCAAAAAGCTTATCCACCATGATCAAGTGGGTTTCATCGTCAGGGTACAAGGCTGGTTAAACATATGCAAATCAATAAATGTAATTCATCACATAAAGAGAACTAAATACAAAAACCACGTTATTACCTCAATAGACATGGAAAAATCCTGCAATAAAATTCAACATCCTTTCATATTAAAACTCTCCTTAAACTAGGTATTGATGGAATATACCTTAAAATAATAAGAGCCATTTATGACAAACCCGCAGTCAATATCATACTTATTGGGGAAAAGCTGGAAGTATTTCCCTTGAAAACCAGCACAAGACAAGGATGCTGTCTCTTACCACTCCTATTCAACATAGCATTGGTAGTTCTGGCCAGGACAAACAGGCAAGATACGGAAATAAACGTATTCTAATAGGAAGAGAGAAAGTCAAACTGTCTCTGTTTGCATACAACATGAGCTTATATCTAGAAATCCCATCATCTCAGACCAAAGTTTCTTAAGCTGATAAGCAACTTCAGCAAATCATCAGAATACAAAATCAATGTGCAAAAACCGCAGCATTCCTATAAGATACTTACAAATACAGTTAACAAGGGAAGTAAAGGACCACTTCAGGGAGAACTGCAAACCACTCCTCAAGGAAATAAGAGAGGACACAAACAAATTGAAAAACATTCCATGCTCATGGATAGGAAGAATCAATATCATGAAAATGGCCATACTGTCCAAAGTAATTTATAGATTAAATGCCATTCACATTAATTTACCATTGACATTCCTCAGAGAATTAGAAAAATCTACTTTAAAACTCGTATGGAACCCAAAAAGGCCTCGTATAGACAAGAAAATCCTAAGCAAAAAGAACAAAGCTGGAAGCATTGTGCTACGCAACTTCAAACTATACTAAGGCTACAGTAACCCAGACATGTTACTGGTACAAAAACACACACATAGACCAATGGAACAGAATACAGAACTCAGAAATAAGACTGCACATCTACATCCATCTGTTCTTCAACAAACCAAAACAAGCAATGGGGAAAGGATTCTCTATTTAATAAATGGTGCTAGGAGAACTGACTAGCCATATGCAGAAAATTAAAACTGGAGTCCTTCCTTATACCTTATATAAAAATAAACTCAAGATGGATTAAAGACTTAAATGTAAAACGCAAAATAAAACCCCTAGTAGAAAATCTAGGCAATACCATTCAGGATGTAGGCACGGGCAAGGATTTTATGACTGAAATGTCAAAAGCAATTGCAAAAAAAGCAAAAATTGACAAATGGGACCTAGTTAAGCTAAAGAGCTTCTGCACAGCAAAGGAAACTATCATCAGAGTGAACAGACAACCTACAGAATGGGAGAAAATTTTTACAATTTATCCATATGACAAATGTTCAATATCCAGAATCTACAAGGAACTTTAACAAATTTACATGAAAAAAAAACAACCCCATTAAAAAGTGGACAAGGGACATGAATAGACTCTTCTCAAAGAAGACATTAATGTGGCCAACAAACATGAGAAAAAGTTCAACTGCACTGTTAGAGAAATGCAAATCAAAACCACAATGAGATACCATCTCACACCAGTCAGAATAGTGATTATTAAAAAGTCAAGAAACAACAGGTGCTGGTGAGGTTATGCAGAATGTAAATTCCCACCTTTTATACTGTTAGTGGGAATGTAAATTAGTTCAACCATTGTGGAAGACAGTGTGGTGATTTCCAAAGTTCTAGAACCAGAAATATCATTTGACACAGCAATCTTATTACTGGGTATATGTCCAAAGGAATAAATCATTCTATTATAAAGATACATGCATGCATATGTCCATTTCAGCACTATTCACAATAGCAAAACCATGAAATCAACCCAAATGCTCATCAATCATAGATTGGATAAAGAAAATGTGGTACATACACACCGTAGAATACCACAAGGCCATAAAAAGGAATAGATCATATCCTTTGCAGGGACATGGATGGAACTGGTAGCCATTATCCTCAGCAAATAAACACAGGAATAGAAAACCAAACACCAAATGTTCTCCCTTATAAGTGGGAGATGAACAATGAGAACACATGGACACAGGGAGGGGAACAACGCACACTAGGGACTGTTGGTTGGAGATGGGGGGAGGAAGTGCATCAGGATAAATAGCTAATGCATGCAGTCCTTAATACCTAGGTGATGGGTTGATGTGTGCAACAAACTACCATGATACACATTTACCTATGTAACAAACCTGCACGTTCTGCACATGTATCCCAGAACTTAAAATAAAATTTAAAAAAAAAAAAGTGTTTCTCATGTTTTATATATCCTTCTTGATGTTCTGTCTACTTGTTTTTTTAATTACTGAATGTTTTGATGTTTCCATATATGTTTTGATATTTTCATTTTATCTTTTCATTCAACATTTTCTTTTGTTTCATGTACTTTTAAACTGTTTTTTTGTGTGTATCGATAATTCATATTTTTTGCATCTTGTTGATAAATTGAACGACTTTATCATTGTATAATGTCCTTTTTTATTCCTGATAATATTTCTTCTGAAATGTATGTTTTTGGATATCAATAAATTCAATTCAATTTTCTTTGGATTAGAGTTTGTATGCCAAAATATTTCATCCTTTTACTTTTATCCTAATTATGCTTTTGTTTTAAAGTCAATTTGTTATAAACAGCATATTGTTGACTCTTGTCTGTTCAATCTGACAATCTCTGTATTTACCTATTATGCATAGGCCATTAATATTTAACATAACTGTAGATATGATTGATTTAAAATTTGTCACTTTTCTAGTCATTTTTTATTTGTTTGTTCTTTTTTCTTACTCTTTATATTAAGTCACTATTACTATAATTCAATTTTATCTCATTATGTTCAATTTTATATCTTAAATGTTATTTCTGATGTTTAAATTTAAAAATCTTTAAATTGTTATTGGTTAATTTAAAGTTCCTGACATACATCTCTATTTAATCACAATCTACTTTCAAATAATGTACCGCTTTATATATAGTATCTGAAATTTGCAACAATACATGTAGTCCCTCTTTCTCCTATGTTTTGGGATTTTTTTCTCATTTATTTTAATTTTATATTTTGTATAAACACACATTATATTGTCACTATTCTTGCTTTTGGTAATCAATTATCTTTAGAAAGATTAAAAATAACTTAAAATGTATTTTATATTGACCTTAATATTTATCATTTCCAGCAGTCTTCATTTCTTTGGAAGGATCCAAGTGTCTTTCTGGTATCATATCTCCTTCGAATAACTTTACTTAACATCTTTTAAAGTGCAATTCTGTCTACAATGAGTGATTTTGGCTTTAGATTCCTTGAAAATGTCTATTTCTGCATTTTTGAAACATTTTTATTGAATACAGACTCATTGGTTATTTTTCTCTTTGACTATTGTAATGATACCACTCTTTTGACTGTTTTTTTTGTCGTTTATGACAAGAAACCCGATGTTATTCTTATATTTGTTCTTCTGTAGTGATGTGATCTCTTACCTTCCGATATCTTGAAAGTTTTTTTTTATTTTCAGCAGTTTAAATGTTATGTATATCTGTGTATTTTTGCATGTGAGTGTGCATGTGTGTATGAGAAAGAGAGACATGGTTTGTGTGGTTGGGGCATTTATTATGCTTGCTGTTATCTGACATTCTTGGACTGGTATGTCTTTCATTACTTTTGGAAAGTTTTCAGTTGTATTCTTCGGAAATATTTCTTCTACTTAATTCTCTCTTTCTTTTTTCTTGGAATCCAATTACACATAACTTAATTGATATCGTCATAATGTTTGATATCTTGGACATCTTATTCCCTTTTGTGTGTTTTGGTATGGATAATTTCTATTGACCCATCTTAAAGTTTGGCATTTCTTCTGCTTTGTCAAGTTTATTGATAAGCCCATCAAAATTATGCTTTATCTTTAATATTATGTTTCTGTTTTAAGCATATCCATTTGATTCCTTTTTCATATTTTACATCTCTTTGCTGAAATTGCCCATCTGTTTATGCATGCTGTAATTATTTCCGTATATAGCCTTCAACTTGTTAATCAGTTATTTTAAAAGTATTCTCTTCTAATACCACTTTCTGAGCCCAATCAGAGTCTTATCTTGTTGATCGTTTTGTTTCTCAAAATGTTTTTTTCCTTATCATGTGACTCATTGTTTTTTTCTTTTTTAAAATTATACTTTAAGTTCTAGGGTACATGTGCACAAAGTGCAGGTTTGTACATATGTATACATGTGCCATGTTGGTGTGCTGCACCCATTAACTCATCATTTACATTAAGTATATCTCCTAATGCTATCCCTCCCCCCTCCCCCCACCCCACAACAGGCCCCGGTGTGTGATGTTCCCCTTCCTGCATCCAAGTGTTCTCATTGTTCAATTCCCACCTATGACTGAGAACATGCAGTGTTTGGTTTTTTGTCCTTGTGATAGTTTGCTGACAATGATGGTTTCCAGCTGCAACCATGTCCCTACAAAGGACATGAACTCATCCTTTTTTATGGCTGCATACTGTTCCATGGTGTATATGTGTCATATTTTCTTAATCCAGTCTATCATTGATGGACATTTGGGTTGGTTCCAAGTCTTTGCTATTGTGAATAGTGCCACAATAAACATATATGTGCATGTGTCTTTATAGTAGAATGATTTCTAATCCTCTGGGTACTATACCCAGTAATGGGATGGCTGGGTCAAATGGTATTTCTAGTTCTAGATCCTTGAGGAATCACCACACTGTCTTCCACAACGGTTGAACTAGTTTACAGTCCCACCAACAGTGTAAAAGTGTTCCTATTTCTCCACATCCTCTCCAGCACCTGTTGTTTCCTGACTTTTTAATGATCACCATTCTAACTGGTGTGAGATGGTATCTCATTGTGGTTTTGATTTGCATTTCTCTGATGGCCAGTGATGATGAGCATTTTTTCAGGTGTCTGTTGGCTGCATAAATGTCTTCTTTTGAGAAGTGTCTGTTCATATCCTTTGCTCACTTTTTGATGGGGTTGTTTGTTTGTTTGCTTTTTCTTGTAAATTTGTTTGAGTTCTTTGTAGATTCTGGATATTAGCCCTTTGTCAGATGAGTAGATTGCAAAGATTTTCTCCCATTCTGTAGGTTGCATGTTCACTCTGATGGTAGTTTATTTTGCTGTGCAGAAGCTCTTTAGTTTAATTAGATCACACTTGTCAATTTTGGATTTTGTTTCCATTGCTTTTGCTATTTTAGACATGAAGTCCTTGCCCATGCCTATATCCTGAATGGTATTGCCTAGGTTTTCTTCTAGGGTTTTTATGGTTTTAGGTTTAACATTTAAGTCTTTAATCTATCTTGAATTAATTTTTGTATAAGGTGTAAGGAAGGGATCCAGTTTCAGCTTTCTACATCCGGCTGACCAATTTTCTCAGCACCATTTATTAGAGAATCCTTTCCCCATTTCTTGTTTTTGTCAGATTTGTCAAAGATCAGATAATTGTAGATGTGTGGTATTATTTCTGAGGCCTCTATTCTGTTCCATTGGGCTATATCTTTGTTTTGGTACCAGTACCATGTTTTTTTGTTTACTGTAGCCTTGTAGTATAGTTTGAAGTCAGGTAGCGTGATGCCTCCAGCTTTGTTCTTTTGGCTTAAGATTGTCTTGGCAATGTGGGTTCTTTTTTGGTTCCATATGAACTGTAAAGTAGTTTTTCCCAATTCTGTGAAGAAACTCATTGGTAGGTTGATGGGCATGGCATTGAATCTATAAATTCCCTTAGGCAGTATGGCCACTTTCATGATATTGATTCTTCCCATCCATGAGCATGGAATGTTCTTCAATTTGTTTGTGTCCTCTTTTATTTCACTGAGCAGTGGTTTGTAGTTCTCCTTGAAGAGATCCTTCACATCCCTTGTAAGTTGGATTCCTAGGTATTTTATTCTCTTTGAAAAAATTGTGAATGGGAGTTCACTCATGATTTGGCTCTCTGTCTGTTATTGGTGTGTAAGAATGCTTGTGATTTTTGCACATTGATTTTGTATCCTGAGACTTTGCTGAAGTTGCTTATCAGCTTAAGGAGATTTTGGGCTGAGACAATGGGGTTTTCTAAATATACAATCATGTCATCTGCAATCAGGAACAATTTGACTTCTTCTTTTCCTAATTGAATACCCTTTATTTCTTTCTCCTGCCTGATTGCCCTGGCCAGAGCTTCCAACACTGTGTTGAGTAGGAGTGGTGAGAGAGGGCATCCCTGTCTTGTGCCAGTTTTCAAAGGGAATGCTTCCAGTTTTTGCCCATTGAGTATGATATTGGCTGTGGGTTTGTCATAAATAGCTCTTATTATTTTGAGATAGGTTCCATCAATACCTAATTTATTCAGAGTTTTCAGCATGATGGGATGTTGAATTTTGTCAAAGGCCTTCTCTGCATCTATTGAGATAATCATGTGGTTTTTGTCTTTGGTTCTGTTTATATGCTGGATTACGTTTATTGATTTGCATATGTTGAACCAGCCTTGCATCCCAGGGATGAATCCCACTTGATCATGGTGGATGAGCCTTTTGATTTGCTGATGGATTCAGTTTGCCAGTATTTTATTGAGGAATTTTGCATCTATGTTCATCAGGGATATTGGTCTAAAATTCTCTTTTTGTGTTGTGTCTCTGCCAAGCTTTGATATCAAGATGATGTCGGCCTCATAAAATGAGTTAGGGAGGATTCCCTCTTTTTCTATTCATTGGAATAGTTTCAGAAGGAATGGTACCAGCTACTCCTTGTACCTGTGGTAGAATTTGGCTCTGAATCTCTCTGGTCCTGAACTTTTTTTGGTTGGTAGGCTATTAATTATTGCCTCAATTTCAGAGCCTGTTATTGGTCAATTCGGGGATTCAACTTCTTCCTGGTTTAGTATTGGGGGGCTGTATGTGTCCAGGAATTTATCCATTTCTTCTGTATTTTATAGTTTATTTGCATAGAAGGGTTTATAGTATTCTCTGATGGTAGTTTGTATTTCTGTGGGATCGGTGGTGATATCCCCTTTATCATTTTTATTGCGTCTATTTGATTCTTCTCTCTTTTCTTCTTTATTAGTCTTGCTAGCAGTCTATCAATTTTGTTGATCTTTTCAAAAAACCAGCTCCTGGATTCACTGATTGTTTTGAAGGATTTTTTGTGTCTCTATCTCCTTCAGTTCTGCTTGATCTTAGTTATTTCTTGCCTTCTGCTAGCTTTTGAATGTGTTTTCTCTTGCTTCTCTAGTTCTTTTAATTGTGATGTTAGGGTGTCAATTTTAGATCTTTCCTGCTTTCTCTTGTGGGCATTTAGTGCTATAAATTTCCCTCTACACACTGCTTGAAATGTTTCCCAGAGATTCTGGTATGTTGTGTCTTTGTTCTCATTGGTTTCAATGCTGGACATTATATGTACAACAGTGAATTCAGAGGTAAATATTTTTTGTTCTTGGAAATTTGGACATTTCTTTTGTTTCTATTGTCACTAAGTCTTTACTGTATGTGATTGAATCAATCTAGTCAGAAGCTGAACTGCATTTCTGTTTTATTGTTTACCTTAAACTCTTCAAATGCCTCTAGTTTTACATTGTGCTTAGCATAAAAAAATTGGTTACTTAAAATTTTTTCTCACTTTTCCATTTCCATCAACAGTTTAGCCTTTACCTGTGAGCCAGAGTCTCAGAGAGCAGCAATCTCTCTGCACTCTTGCTTAATCCCCCAGAGGTAGTGTGTTATTGCATGTTATGCAGTGTTTGCTGGGGTATAGGGCAGAAGTTGTTTGGGGTTCCTCTGTTATCCTGGTTTATTGTCAGACTTATGTGGGCCTGTGTCCCTAATTTTTGGGAGTGGTATTTTCTAAATGATACTTCGTTATCTACAACAGTGAAACTCTGCCTTGTGTCTTTAACGGAGTTCTGTTTTTATCTTTCCTTTAGTAAAAGGGAATTTGTAATGGTCTAAACTCAGGATGATTTCCTGCACCTCTTTGCAGTGATAGAGAATTTTTATGTCTATTTCGTTTTCTTTTTTCCTTTATCCAGTAATGGAACTTCAAATGTGTCCTAGGGGAGACAGATTTTACTGTCCTTTCTACAGTGACTTGAGACTTATGTTCTGTAGAAACATAGTGGATAAAGATCTAAGCAGGGTGTCTTGACTTTCCTCAACTGACACTGATTATTTCCTCCAGGCTTGTAGCAATAAGAGTAGTTCTGTCTATTATCCCACTCTAGGCCCTATACTTTTCATGAGGGCACTGTAAGGTTCATGGATAAGAGACAGGAAGTGGGCACAAACTACCCTATATCTCCAGCTCCTAGAGTTTCTATACTGTAATACTAACCTACACTAAGCCTTTAGAAATTAGTGTAAAAGTATATTTTAAATATTCTCCCCTATTTCTATAGCAGTGCTATCTTTCTTTCATGCTCTGCCTCTGGTAAACAAATATGTGATTTTAATATTTCCTGGATGATACCTTTCTTTTCCTTAGGCTTACTTCAATTTTTTGATGGGCTCAAGAAATGTTATTACTTTTTAGATTTTCTGTTTTATTTTGTGTTCTTTACTTTGGGAATGATTCTCCTTCCAACCTCTATAAACAGCCAAAGCCAGAAGTCCTAACTTCCATTTGTAAAGGATCACTGTGGCTTCTGTGTTAAGAACAGACCAAAGGGCAGCAAGTATGGAAGCAGATTGTGTAGTTTAAAATTTCTTGTA
This sequence comes from Papio anubis, assembly GCF_008728515.1. NCBI lineage: Eukaryota > Metazoa > Chordata > Mammalia > Primates > Cercopithecidae > Papio > Papio anubis. The sequence goes on along the minus strand of NC_044996.1, from coordinate 53,440,046 downwards.
GAAATATAGGTAATAAATTATGGTTATTTGACCAAAAATTGTAGTAATATAAGTGATAGAAATTCAACAAATTCTGAATGCATTTTAAAGACAGACTCAATAGAATTTTCTCACTGATTAGATGACAGGTATGAGAGAAAGGGTAGTCAGGGATTCCTCTAAGAATTCCTTTGGAGCAAGTGGGAAAATAGGATTGGCATTTTTAAAAAATAGGTAAGTATATGAAAATAGTAGGCTTGAGGGAAACACCAGAAGCATTTTTTTGGGAGGTAACATGTTATGTTTAAGGTGTCTATCAGATATTCTTGTATGATATATGAGTCTAAATATATAATAATTTTATCTTCAAAGAATTATCAATTGGATTTATACATTTGATGATTATCAAAGTATGGAAAATATTTAAATCACTGAGACTGGATGAGATCCCAAAGGCCCTGCGTGGGTTTTAAGAAAATAAAATGTTCAAGGAGTGATACCAGGGTATTTTAACATGATGTTGGCAAGGAGAAGGGAAATCAGTAAAGGAAACTGACATAAAGATGATAGAAATGTAGAAAGGAAATCATAACAAGAGTGAGGTTTTATGAATTAAAAAAATGTTCCTGGAGAAGGGATGAATCAATTTTATCACATACTGCTTATAGATTAAGATGAAGACTGAGGACGGACCAATGTCTCTGATTCGGCAATAGAGGATAAGATCTTATTCATAAGTTGATTATTTTACTTTTTATAAAAGTAGAGACATTTTATACATTGTGAAAGGTGGAAATACAGCAGATATAGTACAGTCATTTTGGGTAAATGAATAGTGGCAGTAGAACCGTGTGTGTGTATGTGTGTGTGTGTGTTTGTTTATGTGTGTGGATTAGGAAACAAGATCACCAGCAGATGATAAATACTAGAAATGAAGATATGAAAATTTGTGGGGAGAGAAGAAAGTGTGAAGCAGTCATCCAGGTGAGTGGAGGAGTGAACAAATTATGGAACTGAAGTCAGATTGCCAAGAAGCACCAAGAGCTTTCCTGAGGCTTTTTTTTAAGTCAGTTGGCTGTACTTGAGAAAACTGAAAAAATCAAACACAAGTTTATGAATACATAAGTTTTCCTTTCTCAATGAAATAGCTCACAAATAGCAAATATTTTTAGCTATTCCTATAAGTAGTGGAGTCTATTTTCTACCCTTTGGATCTGTGCTGCCCTTGTGACTCGCTTTCACCAATTGAATGAGAAAAAGATGAGAGTATGCAAGGTCTCAAGAAGCTTGCAGTTTTCACTTTCACTCTGTTGGAACACTGTTGCCATGTGAAAATCATGGTAAGCCTTTTTCAGGATGAGTGACCATGTGGAGAGAGAGGCACACTTATCCAACAATATCAGTTGTACCAGACTTTCCAGCCTCCCAGATAAGGCATAAGTCCTATGTATAAGACCAGTGGAGACCATATGGGGCAGAGATAAGCTGATTTAGCTGAATACAGCTCAAATTGTTAACCTACAGAATTATGAGTAACTAAATTTTTGTTATTTTAAACTGTAGTTTGTTTTTATTTATGCACAAGAAATAAAAAGAAATACTCCCATCCAAACTATCCTTAGACACAGTAGTTTAAATGACTTCCTCTAACTCAATCCTTCATAATTGGGTAATCTATCATACTTGATACCAAGTGGTGACTAGCTTAGATATTATTTACTCAGGAAGCTTTTAATGACCTCACCATGCTGATTTAGGTGGCTATGTTATGTGATCTTACAGGAATCTATCCCCCCACATTCACATTACTTAATAGTAATGACCGTTTACCTCTTTATTTTGCAATAGACTGGAAACTCAATGAGGGAAAGCATGAGTCTGTCTTCCTCATTACTATATCTGTCTCACAAACAGTGCATAGTATTTGTTATAATAATGAAAGCTCATAGACATTTTCTGATAGAATAGAGCACTCTGTTAAAAGAAACCATTGATGGGAGATGGCTCAAGATGACAGAATAGAATGCTGCACCAATCATCATCCCTGCAATGACATCAATTTAACAACTGTCTATACAGAAAAAAACACCCTCATAAGAACCAAAAATCAAGTGAGCCCTCGTAGTACCTGGTTTTAACTATGTATTCCTGAAAGAGGCACTGAAGACAGAAAAAAAAAACAGTCTTGAATTACTTATATCACCATCCCCCTCCCCCACCCCCACACACATACATACATACACACACACACACACACACACATACACACAGTGGCAGCCTGGTGCAGAGAGCCTCTCTGGACGTGGGAGGAGGAAAAACACAGAAATTGTGAGACATTGAACTCAATGCTGTCATATCAGAACAGAAAGGAAAATTGGACCAAATGCAGCTGATGCCTGATCACAGAGGGAGCATTTAAAGCAGGCCTAGCCAGAGGGGAATCACCAATCACAGTGGACTGAACTTTTCTGAGTGCCTGCAAACCTCACCACAGAGGGCTATGGTACTCTGTGTCTCCAAGTAAACTTGAAAGGCAATCTAGGCCATAAAGTCTGCAAATCTTAGATGAGTCCTAGTGCGGACTTTGGCCCAGAGACGATGGAGTAGGTGGAGGTACACATGATACTGAGAAACCAGTTGGAGCAGCCAAGGGAGTGCTGGCATCACCACTCCACTAACCCCACAATTCAGAGCTCACAGTTCCAAAAGAGACCCCTTCTTTCTGCATAAAGGAGGGGGAAGCATGGAAAGAACTTTTTCTTACATCCAAGATACCAGCTCAGCCACAGCAGAATAGGGCGCTATTCAGTTGTGAGGCCCCTGTTCCAGGCCCTAGCTCCCACACAAGATTTTTAGACACACTCTGGGCTGGAAGGGAACTCTCTGCCTTGAAGGGAATAACCTAGCATTTATCATCTGCTAACTCAGGAATCCTTGGGTCCTGAACAATCAGCAGCGATGTCCAGGTACTACATCATGGGCCTTCAGTGAGCCTCAGACTTGATGGATTAATGTGAGATTCAAACCATTGCCAGCTGTGGTGGCTACAGAGCAAAATTGTACCTGCTTGAGAAAAGCAGAGAGAAAAGTAAAGGGGACTTTGCCTTGCAACTCAGGTACCAGTATGGCCAGAGGAGGGTAGAGCAACAAGTAGGATTTCAGGGTCCCTGATTTCAGGACTTGACTCCTGGATGGCCTTGCTGGACCTGCCTTGGGCCAGAGGGGAGCCCACATCCCTGATTGGCAAACCCCAGACCAGGCAGCATTTATCACAAGCTGACTTTAGAGCCCTTGGACCTTAAGAGAATATGCGCAGTAGTCTGGCAGAACTCCCCATGACTCATGGTGGCGGTGGCTATGGGATAAGTCTTCTCAGACTTTGAAAAGGGGAAGGAAGAGTTGGAAGGACTGCATCATGTAGTTTCAGTGCCAACTCAGCCACAGAACAGTAAAACACCAGGTAGACTTCTAAGGTTTTTGACTCCAGTTTCTGAAACCTGGTGGCACTTCTGAACCCAACTGTAACCTGGGAACTCTCACTGCCCTTAAGAGAAGAACACAGGCCTGCCTGGCTTTGCCACCTGCTGATTGTAGAGCTGCAGGGCCTTGACCTAACATAGGCAGTAGCCAGGGAGTGGTTACAGCAGACATTGGGCTAGATTCAGTGCTGTGCTGGCTTCAGGTCTGACTCAGTGCAGTCATAGTGGTGATGGCCAGGGGAGTGTTTGTGTCACTTAACCCTTAGTTTTAGGTTGCTCAGAACAGAAAGATAGATACTTTAATTACTTGAAAGTAAGTAAGGGGAAAAAAACAAAAGTCTCTGCTCAGCATTCCAGAAACTTCTCCTGGATATTGTTCAAGATTGTCAAGATGGTGCCTCAATGAATCTGGAAGAATCACAGCATTACTTGGCTTGGGGTGCCCCCTAAAGCAGATATACCTTAGATCACCACACCCAGGTTCTTTCAAATATTTCGAAAACCTTCCAGAAGGATGGGTACAAACAAGCCGACAGTGGAGATTACAATAAATAATTAACTCTTCAGTGCCCAAACATGTTATCCTGGATGGTTTTGCTGACGTCAACACCATCCAGGATAACGTGACTTCATCAAGTGAACTAAACAAAGCACCAGGGACCAATCCTGGAGAAACAGAGATATGTGACCTTTCAGATGGAGAATTCAAAATATCTGAATTGAGGAAGTTCAAAGAAATTCAAGATGACACAGAGAAGGAATTCAGAATTCTATCACAAAATTTAATAAAAGATTGAAATAATTAAAAAGAATCAAGAAGAATTTCTGGAGCTGACATATTTAATTGGCATAATGAAGAATAGACCAGAGTCCTTTAGTAGCAGAACTGATTAAGCAGAAGAAAGAATTATTGAGTTTAGAGACAGGCTATTTCAAAATACAAATTCAGACAAGACACAAGAAAAAATAATAAACAAACAATGAAGTATGCATATAGCATCTAGAAAACAGCTTCAAAAGGGCAAATCTAAGAGTTACTGGTCTTAAAGAGGAAATGGAGAAAGAAACAGAGGTAAAAGGTTTATTCAGAGATAATAACAGATAACTGTCTAAACCTAGAGAAAGATATCCATATCTGAATTCAAGAAAGTTATAGAACACCAAGCATATTTAACACAAAAAAAGACTACCACGAGGCATTTAATAACTGAACTCCCAAAGATCAAAGATATGGAAAGAATTTGAAAAGCAAGAAGAGAAAAGAGGCAAGTAACACAAATGGACCTCAAATATGTCTGGCAACTGACATTTTAGTAGTAACCTTATATTCCAGGAGAGAGTGGCATGACTAAGTACTGAAAGAAAAATAATTTTACCCTAAAATAGTATATACAGTAAACATATCCTTCAAATATGAAGAATAAATACAGACTTTCCTAGACAAACAAAAGTTAAGAGATTTATTCAACACCAGACCTGTCCTACAAGGAATGCTAAACAGAGTACTTTAATCAAAAAGAAAATGATGTTGATGAGCAATAAGTAATCACCTTTAGGTACAAAATCCATTGGTAATAGTAAGTATAAGGAAGAGCACAAAATATTATAACACTGTAACAGTTGTGAGTAAACTACTTTTATCCTAACTAGAAAGAATAAATGATGAATGAATCAAAACTTGTAACTACAAAAATTTTTCAAGAGATTCATAGTACAATAATATAAACAAAAACAATAAAAAGTTTAAAAGTGGGAGGATGAAGTTATGACATCGGATTTTTATTAATTTTCTTTTAACTTGTTTGTTTTGTATGCAAACAGTGTTGTGTACTTATCAGGTTAAAATGATGTGTTTTAAGACAGTATTTGCAAGCCTCATGGTAACCTGAAACCAAAAAACATACAGTGAATATACAAAAAAAATTTAAAAGCAATAAACTAAATTATATCACCTTCCTTTAATAAAGGCTGAATTCTATCTTCATTAAAGAAAGACAAGAATAAAAAAAAAAATACCACAAAACAGCCTGAAAAAAAAAAAAAAACAACAACAAAATGGCAGAAATAAGTCCTTACTCATCAGTAATAGCACTTAATGTAAATGAACTAAATGGTCCAATCAAAAGACATCCAGTGGCTAAGTGGATTAAAATAAAGAAGACCTACTGATTTTTTGCATATAAGAAACACACGTCACCTATAAAGACACATATAGGCTGAAAGTAGAGAGAGGGAAGAATATATTTCATGCCAATTAAAACCAAAAACGAGCAAGAGTGCCTATAATTATATTACACAAAATAGATTTCAAGACAGAAAATATAAGAAGAGACAAAGAAGGTCATTATATAATGATAAAAGGGTCAATTCGGCAAGAAGATATAACAATTTTAAGTGTGTATCTATATATACACCCAACACTGGAACATCCAGATACATGAATCAAACATTATTAGAGCTAAAGAGAAAAACAGACATGGATACAATTATAGTTGGAGACTTCAAAACCCTGCTTTCAGCATTGGACAGATCTTCCAGACAGAAAATTAACAAAGAAACATCAGACTTAATTTGTATTATAGACCAAATTAATTCGATAGATATTTACAGAACATTTCATTCAATAGCTGCACAATGCACATTCTTTTCCTCAATATATGGATCATTCTCATAGATAGATCATATGTTAAATCACAAAACAAGTCTTTTTTTTTTTTTTTTTTTTTTTTTTAAGAATACAAAAAACTTTACAAAATTAGTTCAAAAAAGATTACTAAACAAATAAACAAAAACAAGGGAACATCCTGAAACAACAAATCCTTGGGAAGGGTGAGAAAATCTCATTTCACAAGTTGCCACATTATATTTTAAGTGACTAATTTTAAACAAAAATTTATAAGACATGCAAAGAAACAAGAAAGCATGGCCCATGCACAGAAGAAAAAACAATCAATATAAACTGTCCTTAGGTAGCCCAGAGATTGGATTAACTAGGCAAAGATTTTTTTTTTTTTTACAAAACAAGTCTTAACGCATTCAAAAAATTAAAATAATATCAAGCATCTTTACTGATCACAATGGAATAAAACTAGAAATCAATAACAAAAGGAATTTTGGAAATTATACAAATATATAGAAGTTTAAAAATATGTTCCTGAATGACCAGTGGGTCAATGAAGAAATTAAGAGGCAAATCAAAGTTTCTGAAATGAATGAAAATGCAAACAGCATACTAAACCTATTGGATACAGCAAAAGTAGTGCTAACACAGAAATTTATAGCCATAAGTGCCTATATCAAAAAAGAGGAGGCTGAGCATGGTGGCTTGTGCCTGTAATCCCAGCATTTTGGGAGGCCAAGGTGGGAGGATTGCTTGAGGCCAGGGGTTTGAGGTCAGCCTGGTCAGCATAGCAAGACCCCATCACTAAAAACCAAAAAATAGAGAAAAAACTTAAAGAAAGCAATCTAACGATGCATCTTTAAGAACCAGAAAACCAACAGCAAACCAAACCCCAAATTAGTAGAAGAAAAGAAATAATTAAAACCAGTTCAGAAACAAATTAACTTGAATGATGAAAACATAAAAAATAACTAAGAAAAAAGAGGGATGATCCAAATAAATAAAATCAGAAATGAAAAAGAAAACATAACGTTTGATACTGCAGAAATTCAAAGGATCATTAATAGCTACTATGAGCAAGTATATGACAATAATTTGGGAAAGTCTAGAAGAAATGGACAAATTCCTAGACACTTACAAACCTACCAAGATTGAACCAGGAGGAAATACAAAACCTGAACAGACCAATAACAAGTAAGAAGATCAAAGTTGTAATAAAAACTCTCCCAATATAGAAAAGTATGGGTCCCAATTGTTTTATTGCTGAATTCTACAAAACATTTAAAGAAATAATAACAATCCTACTAAAGCTGTTCTGAAACATAGAGGAGAAAGGAATACTTCCAAATTAGTTTAATAAGGCCTGTGTTGCTAAACCAAAGATTTAAAAAAAAAAAAAAAAAAAAACACTGCAAGCCAATAGCTATGATAAATACTGATGCAAAAATCCTGAACAAAATACTAGCAAACTAATTCAGCAATACATTAAAAAGATCATTCATCATGACTGAGTAGGATTTATCTCTGGAATGCAAGATTAGTTCAAGATATGCACATCAATTAATGTTATACATCATGTCAGCAGAAAGAAGGACAAAAACAATATCATCATTTCAATTCATGCTGGAAAAGTATTTGATAAAATCCAACATCCTTTTAGGATAAAAACCTTTAATAAACTGGGAATAGATGAAACAAGCCTCAATATAATAAAAGCCATATATGACAGATCCACAGCTAGTATCACAGTGAATGAGGAAAACTTGAAAGTCTTTACTCTGAGATCTGAAACAATGCAAGCATGCCCACTTTCACCATTGTTATTCAGTGTAGTATTGGAAGTCCTAGCTAGAGCAATCAGACTAGAGGAAGATATAACGGCATAAAAGCTGGAAAGGACGAAGTGGAATTATCCTTGTTTGCAGATAATGTGATCTTATATTTGGAAAAACCTAGACTCCACCAAAAAAAAAAAAAAAAAAAAAAACTATTAGAATTGATGAGTCAATTCAGTAAAGTTGAAGGATACAAAATCAACATATTAAAATCAGTAGTGTTTCTATATGCCAACAGTGAATAATCTGAACAAGAAATAAAGATGTAATCCCATTTACAATAGCTAAACATAAAATTAAATATGTAGGAATTAATTTCATCAAACAGGTGAAAGATCTCTACAATAAAAACTATAAAAGAGTGGTGAAAGAAATTGAAGAGGATACCAAAATTGGAAAAATATGCAGTGTTCATGGACTGGAAGAATCAATATTGTTAAAATGTCCATACTACCCAAAACAATCTGTAGATTCAATTCAATCCCTATCAAAATACCAATATTTTACAGAAATATTTAAAAAGTTAAAATGTATATGGAATCACAAAAGACCCAGAATATCCATAGCTATCCTAAGCAAAAAGAACAAAACTGGTGGAATTCTATTAACTGGCTTCAAAATATACTACAGAGCTATAGTAACCAAAACAGCATGGTACTGTTATAAAAACAGACACATAGACCAATGGAACATAATAGACAACCCAGAAACTAATCCACACACTTTCAGTGAACTTATTTTTGACAAAAGTGCCAGGAATGTATGCTGGGGAAAAGTCAGTTCCTTCAATAATGGTGCTGGGAAAATGGGATGTCCAAATGCAACGCCCACAAAAATTAAAAGTAAAATTTTAAAAATAAACAAAGAAAGAATGAAACTAGACTCCTACCTCTTGCTGTAAACAAAAGTCAAATCAAAATGGATTAAAGATTTAAATACAAGACCTCAAACTATGAAACTACTACAAATAAATATTAGTGAAACTCTCCAAAACATAAGTCTGGGCAAATTTTTTTTTAACAATGCCCCACAAGCACAGACAACTAAAGAAAAATGGACAAATGGGATCACATCAAGAAGCTTCTGCACAGCAAAGAAAACAATCAATGAAGTGAAGAGGCAACCCACCGAATATGATAAATTTTTGGAATCCACCCATCTGACAAGGGATCAATTACCACAATATATAAGGAGCTCAAACAACACTATAGGAAAAATTTTAATACTCTAATCAAAAATGGGCAAAATATTTGAAAAGACATTTTCAAAAGAAGACATATAAATGGTAAACAGGCATATGAAAAGGTGCTCAATATCACTAATCATCAGAGAAATGCAAATCAAAACTACAATGACATATCATATCACTCCAGTTAAAATGGATTATATCCAAAGATAAGCAATAACAAATGGTGGTGAAGATGTGGAGAAAAGGGAATTCTCATACACTGTTAGTGGGAATGTAAAATAGTACAACCACTATGGAGAACAGTTGTACTCACAAAAACTAAAAATTGGGGTAACATATGATCCAGCAATCCCACTGCTTTGTATATGCTCAAAAAAAGGAAACCAGTATATCAAAGAGCTATCTGCACTCCGATGTTTGTTGCAGCACTGTTCACAATAGCTAAGCTTTTGAGGCAACCCAAATGTCCATCACCTCATGAATGGATAAAGAAAATGTGGTATGTATGCACAATGAAGTACTATTCAGCCATAAAAAAATGAAATCCTGTAATTTGCAATATGGATGAAACTGAACTAGAGATCATTATATTAAGTAAAATAAGCCAGGCACAAGAAGATGAGCATCGCCCTTTCTCACTTATTTGTGGGATCTAAGAATCAAAACAATTTAAATTATGGACATGGAGAGTAGAAGAATGGTTATCAGAGGCAGGGAAGGGTAGTGGGGACATAGGGGAGAGGTGGGAATGGTTAATGGATTAAAAATAGAAAGAATGAATATGACATACTATTTTATAGCACAATAGTGTGACATAGTCAATAATAAACTATACTAAACATAATTGCACATTTTGTATTATACTTGAAGTTTTGGGATACATGTGCAGTTTTGTTACATAGGTATACACATGCCATGGTGGTTTGCTGCACTCACCAACCCGTCATCTACATTAGGTATTTCTCCTAATGCTATTCCTCCCCTCACCCCCAACCCCCAATGGGCCCTGGTGTGTGATGTTCCCCTCCCTGTGTCCATGTGTTCTCATTGTTCAACTCCCACTTATGAATGAGAATATGCAGCATTTGGTTTGCTGTTCTTGTGTTAATTTGCTGAGAATGATGGTTTCCAACTTCATCCATGTCCCTGCAAAGGCCATGAACTCACCCTTATTTATGGCTGCATAGTATTCCATGGTGTATATGTGCCACATTTTCTTTGTCCAGTCTGTCATTGGTGAGCACTTGGGTTGGTTCCAAGTCTTGGCTGTTGTGAACAGTGCCACAATAAACATACATGTGCATGTGTCTTTATAGTAGAATGATTTCTAATCCTTTGGGTATATACCCAGTAATGGGATTGCTGGGTCAAATGGTATTTCTAGTTCTAGATTCTCGAGAAATTGCCACACTGTCGTCCACAATGGCTGAACTAATTTACACTCCCACCAACAGTGTAAAAGTGTTCCTATTTCTCTACATCCTCTCCAGCATTGATTGTATCCTGAGTTTTTAATGATTGCCATTCTAACTGACATGAGATGGTATCTCACTGTGGTTTTGATTTGCATTTCTCTAGTGACCAGTGATGATGAACTTTTTTTCATATGTGTGTTGGCACATAAGTGTCTTCTTTTGAAAAGTGTCTGTTCATATCTTTTGCCCACTTTTTGATGTTTTTTTTTTTTCTTGTAAATTTGTTTAAGTTCCTTGTAGATTATGGATATTAGCTCTTTGTCAGATGGGTAGACTGCAAAATTTTTCTACCATTCCGTAGGTTGTCTGTTCACTCTGATGATAGTTTATTTTGCTGTGCAGAAGCTGTTTAGTTTAATTAGATCCCAGTTGTCAATTTTGTCTTTTGTTGGCTTTGCTTTTGGTCTTTCCATCATGAAGTCATTGCCTATGCCTATATCCTGAATGGTATTGCCTAGGTTTCCTTCTAGGGTTTTTATGGTTTTAGGTCTTATGTTTAAGTCTTTAATCCATCTTGAGTTAATTTTTATATAAAGTGTAAGGGAGGGGTCCAGTTTCTGCATATGGCTAGCCAGTTTTCCAACACCATTTATTAAATAGGGAATCCTTTCCCAATTGCTTGTTTTTTTCAGGTTTGTCAAAGATCAGATGGGTGTAGATGTGTGGTGTTATTTCTGAGGCCTCTGTTCTGTTCCATTGGTCTATATATCTGTTTTGGTACCAGCACCATGCTGGTTTGGTTACTGTAGCCTTGTAGTATAGTTTGAAGGCAGGTAGCATGATGCCTCCAGTTTTGTTATTTTTGTTTAGGATTGTCTTGGCTATTTGGGCTCTTTTTGGTTCAATACGAAATTTTTAAAGTAGTTTTTTCTAATTCTGTGAAGAAACTGAATGTTAGCTTCATGGGTATAGCATTGAGTCTATACATTACTTTGGGCAGTATGGCCATTTTCACGATATTGATTCTTCCTATCCATGAGCATGGAATGTTTTTCCATTTGTTTGTGTCCTCTTTTATTTTGTTGAGCAGTGGTTTGTAGTTGTCCTTGAAGAGGTCCTTCACATCCCTTATAAGTAGTGTTTCTAGGTATTTTATTCTCTTTGTAGCAATTGTGAATGTGAGTTCACACATGATTTGGCTCTTTGTTTGTCTGTTATTGGTGTATAGGAATGCTTGTAATTTTTGCACATTGATTTTGTATCCTGAGATTTTGCTGAAGTTGCTTATCAGCTTAAGGAGATTTTGGGCTGAGACGATGGGGTTTTCTAATTATACAATCATGTCATCTGCAAACAGAGACAATTTTACTTCCTCTTTTCCTATTTGAATTCCCTTTATTTCTTTCTCTTGCCTCATTGCCCTGGTCAGAATTTCCAATACTATGTTGAATAGGAGTGGTGAGGGAGGCATCCTTGTCTTGTACTGGCTTTCAAAGGGAATGCTTTCAGTTTTTGCCCATTCAGCATCATATTGGCTGTGAGTTTGTCATAAATAGCTCTTATTATTTTGAGATAAATTCCATCAATATTTAGTTTATTGAGAGTTTTTAGCATGAAGGGATTTTGAATTTTGTTGCAAGCCTTTTCTGCATCTATTGAGATAATCATGTGGTTTTTGTCATTGATTGTGTTCATATGATGGATTACATTTATCGATTTGTGTATGTTGACCCAGCCTTGCATCCCAGGTATGAAGCCGGCTTGATCGCGGTGGATAAGCTTTTTGATGTGCTGCTGAAGTCAGTTTGCCAGTATTTTTTTGAGGATTGTTGCATCAATGTTCGTCAGGGATATTGGCCTGAAATTTTCTTTTATTGTTGTGTCTCTGCCAGGTTTTTCTATCAGGATGATGTTGGCCTCATAAAATGAGTTAGAGAGGATTCCCTCTTTTTTTATTTTTTGGGATAGTTTCAGAAGGAATGGTAGCAGCTCCTCTTTTACCTCTGGCAGAATTCAGCTGTGAATCCGTCTGTTTCTGGAATTGTTTTGGTTGGTAGGCTATTAATTACTGCCTCAATTTCAGAACTTGTTATTGGTCTATTCAGGGATTCGACTTCTTCCTGGTTTAGACTTGGGAGGGTGTATGTGTCCAAGAATTTATCCATTTCTTCTATATTTTATAGTTTATTTGTGTCGAGGTGTTTATAGTATTCTCTGATTGTAGTTTGTATTTCTGTGGGATCAGTGGTGATATTTCCTTTATCATTTTTTATTGCATCTATTTGATTCTTCTCTCTTTTCTTCTTTATTAGTGTGGCTAGTGGTCTGTCTATTTTGTTGATGTTTTCAAAAAACCAGCTCCTGGATTCATTGATTTTTTGAAGGCTTTTCCATGTCTCTATCTCCTTCAGTTCAGCTTTGATCTTAGGTATTTTGTGTCTTCTGTTAGCTTTTGAATTTGCTCGCCCTTGCTTCTCTAGTTCTTTAAATTTGGTGTTATGGTGTTGATTTTAGATCTTTCCTGCTTTCTCTTGTGGGCATTTAGTGCTATAAATTTCCCTCTAAACACTGCTTTAAATGTGTCCCAGAGATTCTGATATGTTGTGTTTTGTTATCATTGGTTTCAAAAAAACATCTTTATTTCTGCCTTAATTTCGTTATTTACCCAGTACTCATTCAGAAGCAGGTTGTTCTGTTTCCATGTATTTGTGCGGTTTTGAGTGAGCTTCTTAATCCTGAGTTCTAATTTGATTGCACCATGGTCTGAGAGACTGTTTGTTATATTTCCATTCTTTTGCATTTGCTGAGGAGTGCTTTACTTCCAATTATGTGGTCAATCTTAGAATAAGTGCAATCAGGTGCTCAGAAGAATGTACATTCTGTTGATTTGTGGTAGAGAGTTCTGTAGATGTCTATTAGGTCCATTAATTCTGCTTGGTCCAGAGCTGAGTTCAAGTCCTGAATATCCTTGTTAATTTTCTGTCTCATTGATCTATCTAATATTGACAGTGGGGTGTTAAAATCTCCCACTATTATTGTGTAGGAGTCTAAGTTTCTTTGTAAGTCTCTTTGTAGATCTCTAAGAACTTGCTTTATGAATCTGGGTACCCCTGTATTGGGTGCATATATATTTAGGATAGTTAGCTCTTCTTGTTGCTTTGATCCCTTTACCATTATGTAATGCCCTTCCTTGTCCCTTTTGATTTTTGTTTGTTTAAAGTGTGTTTTTTTCAGAGACTAGGATTGCAACCCCTGCTTTTTTTGCTTTCCATCTGCTTGGTAAATATTCCTCCATCCCTTTATTTCGAGCCAATGTGTGGTCTTTGCACATGAGATGGGTCTCCTGAATACAGCACACTGACAGGTCTTGACTCTTTATCCAATTTACAAGTCTGTGTCTTTTAATTGGGATATTTAGCCTGTTTACATTTAAGGTTAATATTGTTATATGTGAATTTGATCCTGCCATTATGATGCTAGCTGGTTACTTTGCCCATTAGTTGATGCAGTTCCTTCATAGTGTCAATGGTCTTTATGATTTGGCATGTTTTTGCAGTGGCTGGTACTGGCTGTTCCTTTCCATGTTTGGTGTTTCCTTCAGGAGCTCTTGTACAGCAAGTCTGGTGGTGACAAAAGCTCTCAGCATTTGCTTGTCTGTAAATGATTTTATTTCTCCTTCAGTTACAAAACATAGTTTGGCTGGATATGATATTCTTGGTTGAAAATTCTTTCCTTAAAGAATGTTGAATATTGGCCCCCACTCTCTTCTGGCTTGGAGAGTTTCTGCTGAGAGATCTGCTGTTAGTCTGATGGGCTTCCCTTTGTGTGTAACCCGACCTTTCTCTCTGGCTGCCCTTAGCATTTTTTCCTTCATTTCAAGCTTGGGGAATCTGACAATTGTGTGTCTTGGGGTTGTTCTTCTCGAGGAGTATCTTTGTGGTGTTGTCTGTATTTACTGAATTTGAATTTTGGCTTGCCTTGTTAGGTTGGGGAAATTCTCCTGGATAACATCCTGAAGAATGTTTTCCAACTTGGTTTCCTTCTCCCTGTGACTTTCAGGTATGCCATTCAAATGTAGATTTGGTCTTTTCATATAGTTCTGTAATTCTTGGAGGTTTTGTTCATTCCTTTTTATTCTTTTTTCTCTAATCTCGTCTTCTCATTTTATTTCATTAAGTTGATCTTCAATCTCTGATATCCTTTCTCCTGCTTGATAGATTTGGCTATTGATACTTGTGTATGCTTCATGAAGTTCTCATGCTGTTTTTCAGCTCCATCAGGTAATTTATGTTCTTCCATAAACTGGTTATTCTAGTTAGTAATTCGTCTAATCTTTGTATGAGGTTCTTACCTTTCTTGCATTGGGTTAGAACATGCTCCCTTAGCTCAGAAGAGTTGTCATTACTCACCTTCTGAAGTCTACTTCTGTCAATTCGTCAAACTCATTCTCCATAGAGTTTTGTTCCCTTTCTGGTGAGCAGTTGTGATTCCTTGGAGGAGAAGAGGCATTCTGCTTTTTGGAGTCTCCAGCCTTTTTGCTCTGGTTTCTCCCCATCTTCATGGATTTATCTACCTTTGGTCTTTGATGTTGGTGACCTTTGGATGGGGTCTCAGAGTGGACATCCTTTTTGTTGATGTTGATGTTATCCCTTTCTGTTAGGTAGTTTTCCTTCTAACGGTCAGGCCCCTCTGCTGCAGGTCTGCTGGAATTTGCTGGAATTCCACTCCAGACCCTGTTTGCCTGGGTATCACCAGCGGAGGCTGCAGAACAGCAAATATTGCTGCCTGTTCCTTCCTCTGGAAGCTTCATCCCAGAGGGGCACCCAAGAGATGCCAGCCAGAACACTCCTGTATGAGGTGTCTGTCGGCCCCTACTGGGAGGTGTCTCCCAGTCAGGATACACAGGGGTCAGGGACACACTTGCGGAAGCCATCTTATGCTTAGCAGAACTCAAATGCCATGCTGGGAGATCTGCTGCTCTCTTCAGAGCCATTAGGCAGGGACATTTAAGTCTGCTGAAGCTGTGCCCACAGCCACCCCCTCCTCCAGGTGCTCTGTCCCAGGGAGATGGGGGTTTTATCTATAAGCCGCTGACTGGAGCTGCTGCCTTTCTTTCAGAGATGCCCTGCCCAGAGGGGAGGAATCTAGAGAGGCAGTCTGGCCATAGAGGCTTTGCTGAGCTGCAGTGGGCTCTGCCTAGTTGGAACTTCCCCCACGCCCTTGTTTACACTGTGAGGGTAAAACCGCCTACTCAGGCCTGATGACATTTTACAAAAAGAGGGAGGAAATGAACAAATCATTTCTTAATCTGGAATATAAATATCTGCTTACATTTCCTTCTAAGCATGAAAACAAAGGAAGAAGACCAACACATTTGACTAAATAGATATTAAAATAATTTCTAATTATATAACAAAAATGTCTGCCCTCATAAAAAGCAAACTGCAGCATGAAGGAAATACTTGCAACTTTTATGGTGTTTAATAAGTTGATGCCTTTAATATAAACAGAACTCTTAGACATGTGTAGAAAAAATACAGATATACCCCCAAAGGCCAAAAAATAGGAACAGGTATTTTTTTTTTCAAAAGGAAATATAAGCAGCAGTAAGCATGGAGCGGGGATATTATATTTCTTTCTGTATCCCAAGCAAGAAGAGTAAGACTGCTATGAAAAACAATTCAGTTAAAATTTGTTGAACAAATAGGTGAAAATGGAACTTCACTCTTAATCATATAAATGCAGGTAGAAATATGACTTTTTATCTATAAAATTAGCAAAGTATTTTTAAATGATAACACCTATTATTGGCAATGTAAGAGAAAAATAACTACTCATATATGCTGCTAATGGTAATATAGAAATAACCAGAAAATTTCTGGGAAGAAATTATAAAAGCCCTCAAATTATATATATATACACACACACACACACTCATATATATGTATATACATGTATATGTGTGTATATATATACACATATATACACATATATATGAGTGTGTGTGTATATATATGTGTATTTGTGTATTTTTTAAAAAAACAGAGCCTTGCTCTGTCAACCAGTCTGGAGAGAAGTGGCGCAATCTCTGCTCACTGCAACCTCTGCCTCCCAGGTTCAAGCCTCCCAAGTAGCTGGTATTACAGATGTGCACCACCACACCCGTCTAACTTTTATACTTTTAGTAGAGATGAGTCTTTTCCATGTTGGCCAAGCTGGTCTCAAACTCGTGGCCTCATGTGATCCTCCTGCCTCAGGCTCCCAAAGCACTGGGATTACAGATGCGAGCCACCGCAACAGGCCCTAAATAATATTTCTACCTAGAAATTCATTTAGGAAAATTATCAGAGATGTTCCCAAAGATTTTTTCTAAGGTATGTTCAGTACAACTATTATGACAATTTAGTTAAATAAATTATGGTACATCTAAAGACTGAATATTTAGGAATTAGGGATAATATGGTCAAAATTATATGAATATATGGAAATGTTAAGGTTCTCAATGAATAAACATCATAATAATAAACTCTATTTCTAAACTGTATCACCTTAGGAAAATGCTGAACCCTGTTTACTGGAGGACCTTTGCTTTGCTGAGCACCTTGATGGAAATGATCATGAAAACTGTGGTAGCAGGTAAGACATAATTTAATTATCCTGCAAAGCACATGTTACAGCAGGTGAAATTATGTTGGGAAAATCCTGGAGGGGTAGAAATGAACTAGTAAGGAAGTGTAGGAAGAAAAATCATATATACCGGTTCTGAGCTTGAACAAGAAGAAACCTTAAAAAATAAAAACATATGAAACAAATTTTATATTGTTTTCTCTATGTGAGTGATCATTGGGTGTAGTAGTCTGGGATGCAGGGGAATTTAGTGATGTGATATAAATTTTCTATCCTAGCTCCTCTACAAAATTTTTAATAAAGTTGACACTTCTTAACAAGGCTTTTATACAAGTAAAGTCACTTGGTGAAAACTGAGACTGTACATAGGATGAATAATTAAAGAGTTGCCTATTGGGAATAAGAAATTATTTTTTAAAATATAATCCTCATATTTTAAAAAATGATATGTGTGAATTTTATATGTATATTCATGTGGTGTGTGTGTGTGTGTGTGTAGATAGATGGGTGAGAGAGATTGAGATTGGAAGTACATGCACAAAACATATTAGGAGTGATTACCATTAAGGGGTAGGTTTATGTAATATTAATTTTTTCCTTAGTTAATCTGCATATTCCACTGTTTGTGCAATGAAATATTTTTCTTTTAAGTCAGAAAAAATATTCACAAATTGGCTAGAGGCATTATATTAATGTTAACATAAAAATGGCTTTCTTGTCTTTCTTTCTTCTGTATAAATACCTCCAGCATGCATATTAAAAACATTTGAAGAGCTATGGAACTAAGAGTGCATTAACTTCATCATGACATATTTTGAGCATTCTTACTAGTTTCTTATTAGCATTCTTATTAGTTTGGATCGTCCAAACTAAAATAATGTTTTTTTCTTTAAATAGTAATTGACAAGAAGTTTCTCTTAATTTTCCTAGCATAATTATGGTTAGATTGCAAAAAGATAAGACAGATATTTGCCTTTGCTGTGGTTTGAAGGTGTTTTCTCCAAAATTCATGTTGAAATTTCATCCTCATTGTGGTAGTATTAAGAGGTGGTGCCTTTTTTTAAATGTTAACCATGAGGACTCTGCCATCATGAATGGATTAGTGCTTCATACAAGGGATGCAGGAAACTAGCTTAGTTACTTTTTAGAGTGTTTGTCCCCTCTGGAGGGTGCAGCAACAAGGCAACATCTTGAAAGCAGAGAACATTCTTCATCAGACCCCAAACCTGCTGGCACCTTGATCTTGGACTTCCTGGCCTCCAGAACTGTTAGAAACTAAATTTCTGTTCTTTATAAATGACCTAGTCTCAAGTATTTTGTTATAGGCAGCACAAATGGACTAAGACAACCTTTATCTGGGGCAAATAAAGAACTATTTGAATTCTCTCAAGCCTGGCATAGTAGAAATAAATACCACATAAGTAGAACCTTTAAAGTCGTGC
Source organism: Papio anubis (assembly GCF_008728515.1). Classification (NCBI taxonomy): domain Eukaryota; kingdom Metazoa; phylum Chordata; class Mammalia; order Primates; family Cercopithecidae; genus Papio; species Papio anubis. Next base: position 53,421,460 of record NC_044996.1, on the reverse strand, counting down.
TTCTCAATTATCTGCAATGAAAAAACAGGGTGTTTTCGTTGGCAAAGTGTTGTGTAAAAGTACATTTGTAAAATGTAATAAAATGAATTATTGAAAAAACATTGACTTCTAGATCCTTTTGACATAACCCTAAAAAAATAAAGAAAAAGCCACAAAAACATTCCAAATATCTTAATAGATTGACCAGGTATAACATAATTCTGTCAAATGGCTACAATTTCTAAATACTCTCAACTTCTGTATTCATCTCTTTGTGAACTAGCAATGATCTGTGAATCAACATGCAGTACAAATCACACTTTGAATAGCTCTGAAGCAGGAAGTAGAAAACGTAGGTAAAGATAGGTGGAGAATTTCTTGTCCTGTTGTATTCATATTAGCTGGACCATAAACATACACGGTTGTAATCTCTGTATTTGAAAATTGATGTGGAAGAATCTGGGAATTGTAAGAAGAACAAGAAAATATACTGAAGGGGAAAAGAGCTTTCATAAATATATGTTACAACAATTAGGATTGTTAAACAGAAAAGAAAAAGAGAGAATTCTCAAAAAATATGTTTTTTTCTTTAGTTTTTTATTGTAAAAGTAAAATATAGATGCAGAATACTGTACAAAGCAAATTTATAGCTTACCTTATCACGAGGCAAACACGATTGTGAATACTAGTCAGGTCAAACAACAGAACTTTTGTCAGCCACTCAAGAAACCCTTCAGGTGTCTTGTCCAAATCATAACCCTCTCCTTTCTTCTCTCCAAAAAGGAATCATTACCTTGACTTTTAGAAAAACATATTGCTTTCATTTCCTCATACTTACATCACTCAAGTTCCCCATCCATCTCTTTCTTTTCTCATAATTTATCTGCTGAAATACTTAGACCATTTAACTTGGATTTTGCTTAATTCAAAATTGTGGAACACTTCAAAAGTTTCCTCTAATCTTTGTGTTTTCTACAAATTGGCAGCTGGATTCACAGGCTTCATCACATTCAGATTTGATCCCTTTGGCAAGGCTATAAATGGTCATATAATACTCTTAAGTAAGAAGCATAGAATATTCAGTTTCATTCTTTTATTCATTGATGTGCATAAAGTGTTGATAATCTATGTTTTTAATTTATTAACTGGAATCGTTTCACACAGAGACACTTCCACTCATGTAATATTGAGTGGCACAGATAATATATAAATAGAAAAAAAGTAATTATTGTTAAAAAATGTATTTAACAAGTTTTTAAGATAATGAATTAGTTCCCTATCCTCCTCAGGTAACATTTTTTTTTCTTGAATTCATAATCCAAAATTTGAAGTTCTCAATCTAAATTTAAATTGAGGACTATGATTCTTAAACTCATTTTTTCTGCATTAAACCTCTAACTCCTTTCTTTCTTATCAAGAATTCTGGATCTTCAAGACATAATGGATAATATAAATATTAATAACCTATATTTTCTCATTTGCTTTATCCTACACTACTCGTTAAGCTGTCTCATAATAACAATACTATTGCTACTACTATTAATTATGATTACTGGAAAATAAGAGATAAAAACCCATAAATGCAATCTGTAACATACTTCTATTAAAGTTGTACTATATCTATATTGTCAGAGCACATAGCCATATTGTACTACAATTGCTTCCTTTTAACTCTCATTTTGTCTTAATTTTTCATATGGGTATATATTTAGTTCTCACTACCAGTCTTTATGTTTCTATCTGTCTGGTTATTTTGATTGCCTGATACTTGCTCTCTTGTAAATTATTTAGGAAGAAGCCCTGGGAACAATATTTCCTAAGTTCTCTCTTACTGATAATTTGGAAGTTCACCTATGGGATTCAGGAAGATCCAAAAACTATGCTACCACCAGCACCACTATTTTCCCAGAATCTGATGCTTTTGTTTTTTGTAAGGGGTATTGAACACTTTTTATTCTCCACAAAGGGCTAATTGCAAATTAAATTAAGGATGAAGGAATTTCTGGATGACTTTCTTGAAAACTTTGAAGAGATAATAGAATAAATGTTCTTCTGCCCTGGTACAGTTAGCAGATTGTCTATATGAAAGCTATGGAAAGGAACTAGCTAATCTCTTCAGATTTATTTTAACTCTGGAATTCCAAGAAATAGAATTAAGGCCCCCATAAAAGAATAGTTCTAATTTACTACTGGGTGTCTCTAAAGTTCTTTGACATTGATATACATACTTCGAATGTATGTCTCCTCCAAATCTCATGTTGAAATGTGATCCCTATTGATGGTGGTGGGGACTAGTGGGAGATGTTTGGGTCATGGGAACAGATCTCTCATAAATGGATGGCTTGGTGTTGTCCTCATGGTAATGAGTGAGTTCTCATTGTGTGAGTTGACAAGAGATCTGGTTGTTTAGAAGAGCTTGGCACTTCCTCCCTCTCATTTTTTTGGTCCCTCTCTTGCCGTGTGACACTGTCTCCCTTTCACCTTCCACCAGGATTGTAAGCTTCTTGAGGACTCACCTCAGGAAGCAGATTCCTGTCCTATGCTTCATGTATAGCCTGCAGAACCATGATCCAATTAAACTTTTCTTTATTAATTACACAATCTTAGGCATTCCTTTGTAGTAATGCAAACATACTAACACAGGTACGTTGGTTAGAATAGTGCTAGTAGTTGTGATTTTTGCTGTCACCCCCGTGGATTATGAATTCACTTTGTCTGAGTAACACTGGAAACCCTCAGAAGTTGTTTCCACTGTTTCATCTGAAACACATCACTGAAACAAAGTTTTCTCAGTGCCATAGCATGGACTCAGGTGAGTTGTAAGAAGATGGAAATAAAGTAAGTAGGTTAAGAAGCTCTAGAGCTTCTTATGCAACATTTCAGGCAGAAAAGTGGGAAAGTGAAAATGAATTTGGTTTTGCCGAAAGAAAATAGATTTACCTTTGCATTTTTACCAAGGAGAACCAATTTAATATTGATACAATAGAAATATAAGTATAGAAGTAATACCCCTACAAGAATTCAGCTTTTTGTTTTATAAAAAGAAATTTCCCTAGTTGCAATTATTTATTTATATGCCACCAATAAATTAATTCCTATTATAATGTAGTCTGAAAATTAAGGGGTTATTTTTAAGACACTTCAAGGCTTAATGTTGCTATATTATACACTTTGACACATTCAGCACAAGTAAGACCAAGTCTAAAATTTGTGCTTTATTGGGTCTACCACTGTTTAAAAAGTTTCTTAACAACCTGACACATTTCCAAAGAAAGAAAAGTGAAATGTCTAAGGGTCTAATAGTTTACATAAAGATAGTTGATATGGGGATTTTTAGCCTGAAGGAAAGTCTTAAAGAGATAATATTTTAAGTTACTAAAAAATATTTGAGGGATAAGATACAGGATTACTTATTCTGACTCCAGAAGGGAAAACTAGTTCTAAAAGTGGAAGTATTATTGAAACAGATTTTTAGATCAATATATGGACAAACAGTAAAAAAAATTTACCAAAATTGACTTTCTCAAAAAGTAGTGAGTTTCTTGACACGGAAAGTAATGTATCAGAGGATGGTTGAGTATGTTTGCATCTGTGAAAGATTTTATGAACATTTTGAAAGGGAGGAAAGGCAGTTATATCTCTACTTTGAAAAGGAGACGAGAGTATGGTATACATGGTTTCAGACATACATTCTGAATCTACAGTGAAACACGTTAAACTAGACCACAAATAACTTTTTATAGTGAATTCCTGTTTGACTTTGACTTTTCCCTGTCATTTGAAAATAATCAAGGTATGATAATATTTGCAACCCATCATTTCATTTCAAAACTTTGATTCATGGCATAAGTGAGGCCTAATCTCAATGCAGTATCATCTTACTAAACCTTAGGACACTTATGTTGTTACATACAACCCAGAATTTTTTAAATTTTAAGACATTAAGAAAAGTCTTTCATTAACTAATTAATTCTAAAATAATATATAAAATAGCAATGGAATAAATTCAACAAATGGAAGTTATTAATAGAGTACCTATAAGTAGTCCACCATCAGTGAGATTTTTATGGAAATGAAATAGTCTGTATCTTGATTGCAGTTGTGGTTACAGAAATTTATTCATGCCTATTTCCTGATTTCATAAGATGTAACTATTGACATAAACTGGGTAAAGGGTACATGACACTTATCTGTACTTTCTTTGCAAATTTCCTTGAGTCTGTAAGTATTTCCAAATATAAAGTTTGAAAATAAATAGCAATAAAATATGTTCCCAGGTACTTACCATCCCAGTGTATTTCTCTCTATGTACTGCTTAATCCAGTGATTCTCAAGGATCCATTTAAACTCATAAAATTATTGAAGACCTCAAAGAGCTTCTGTTTCTCTCAGTTATGTCTATTGTTCTTTATCATACTAGAACTTAAACCTGAGGAAATTCTAAAATGTTTGCCTTTTTGTGTTTAAGAAGTATGTGATAATAATAGTAGTAATTTCAGAAAATCTAAATATTCCAGTAAGTCTAGGAGAAGGCAAAGTTGGAAATAGCAAGATTTGGGTCTTATGATCTTCTCCTTGTTTATATTTCAAGTCATTATTGCATCAAATATTACTCTCTGTGATACACATTTTTCACTCTACTCTTCATCCTGGCCTTAAGATATGATAAATATCTCCCATTCTTACCCTCAAAACAAGTTTCTTACGGGGCAATAAATCAAGAGAGGCTTTTTGAATTGTTCTGTTAAATAATAAGTATGACTTGGGCATGATAATAAGCTTTGAGAATAAAAACAAAGATTCAATTGTTCAAGATGAACATCTTCTGGAGTTCTGCTGTGTAACATGTTGCCTATAGTTAACAATACTTTATTGTGGACTTAAAGTTAAGAGGGTAGATCTCATGGTGAGTTCTTACCACAATAAAAAAGAAAGAGGGATAAATTGTAGGTGTAAAAGACAGAGGTACTTGATGGAGTGAGACAAGAATAGCCAAGGAATGCTGGGGAAAATATTAATATGTGTAACTTTGTATATAATTAGGAACATATGAGAGAGTATGAGATAGAAGTGTGGAGTAGAGGTATATAGATACTTTGGGGAGGACAGGATAAAGCATTTAGAAGTTATTATTTGTTATTTCTTATCTATTAGTAACAACTTAGAAATACTATGTTTACATAATCCAACTGACTGTTATTAAAATGTAACAAGTAATAAGTTCTTTATGTTTTATCATGTTCATTTTATTTAAATATAATTTTTAAAACCATTATAGTTTAACTGAAATAATATTTTATAACTTTATTTTAGAAAATAAAAATGTAATGAACAATGTAGAATGCCTGGCTTACTGAAGACAGGTGGATTCTAAGATCTGCTTCTACATTCAATTCACTGCATTGTGTTATGGTGGTTGAAGGATGTGAAGATAATCTGCTTATACAGATATGTAGCTGTAAAAGAGAATTTTCATGGATTATCAGATTATGGGTATCATTCTACAATACTAGACTGAAAGGCCACATGAGGAAGTTTTCTAAAGGCTAGTTACAATGTGGAATAAAAAAATCATATCAATAGACTGCTCATACTCTGCTTTATTCAAATTTATTCATCAATTTCATAGCTAATGGATCTTTTATCCATATACGTATTGGTAACATCATGCATAGATAATGTGTACAATAACTTCTATTGTACAATTCGTGTTCCTTGTAACTTTATTTGTGCTCAATAATTAAAGCCTTTACCTATAGTACCTACCTTCGGAGAAAGCATTTTTTTTTTATCACTTGAAAATTAAAATTTCAATTAAAAAATTTTTTATAGTAAAGGGGCATGTTTGGTATCAAGAATTTTAGTTCCAAATCTGCCTGATTGGAGCAGATTGATGTATGAGTTCCCTAGGGCTGCCATAACAATGCATTTCTGATTTTTTAAGCCACCCATGACCACAAGCTGGGTTGCTTAAAACACCAGAAATGTATTGTCTCATATTTCTAGAGGCTAGAAGTCTAAAATCAAGGCGTTGACAGGTTCCTGCTCTCTCTGAAACTCCTAGGAAAAGATATTTTCTTGGTTCTTCTTAGCTTCTGGTGCACCAATCCTTGGTGTTCCTTGACTGGTGGATGCATCATTCTCATTCCTGCCTTCATTTATGCATGGTGTTATCCCTCTCTGTCACGTCTACTTTACTTATAAGGGCACCAATCATATTAAATTAATATTTAGAAAACCTCATTGTCTCAGCCCAAAATCTCCTTAAGCTGATAAGAAACTTCAGCAAAGTCTCAGGATACAAAATCAACGTGCAAAAATCACAAGCATTCTTATACACCAGTAACAGACAAACAGAGAGCCAAATCATGAATGAACTCCCATTCACAATGGCTTCAAAGAGAATAAAATACCTAGGAATCCAACTTACAGGGGATGTAAAGGACCTCTTCAAGGAGAACTACAAACCACTGCTCAGTGAAATAAAAGAGGACACAAACAAATGGAAG